>NC_059128.1:181171790-181474165 GCF_020740605.2 Lemur catta | reverse complement strand
TACAAGATATGACTACACACCTACCAGAATGGCTAAAAAACAATTGGAACTCTTATACATTGCTGTTGGAAATATAACCAGTTTAGAAAAACAGTTTGACAGTTTCTTAAACATATATTTACCATATAATACAGCATTTCCACTCTTAGATATTTATCTATGAGAAATGAAAACATATGTGCATCCAAATATTTGTCTATTATTGTTCATAGTGGCTTTATTTATAATAGCTAAAACATGAAAACAACCAAATACATGTCAGCAGGTGAATGGATGAAGAAATTGTGGCTCATCAATTCAATGGAATACTCTCAGCAATATGGCAGGCAACTTGATATGTACAACAACATGGATGCACCTTAAGAACACTGTGTTGAGCAAAGGAGTCAGACACAAAAGAATGCCTACTGTATGACTGTATTCATATGAAATTCCTGTGGCTGCCTTGGGCTGGGGAAGGAGGGGATTGACTGCAGAGGGACATGAGGGGAGCTTCTGGGGTGATGAAAATGTTCTATTTCTTAAATGTGGTGGTGGTTACACAGGCATATACATTTGTCAAAACTTACCAAAGTATACACTTAAAATGGATGGATTTTTGAATATGTATAATTTATATTACTGATTTAAAAAATAAAGCAGTTATATTGAAAGGAGAATTGCCAATTCTTGTTTTTATTTCAACATATTATGGGGGGTAAAAATGTTTAGGTTACATATATTGCCTTTGCCCCACCCGAGTCAGAGCTTCAAACACGTCCATCCCCCAGACAGTGCGCATCACCCCCATTAGGTGCGAATATACCCATGTCCTCCTCCTTCCTCCCCTTCCAAACTGCCCAACACCTGATGAATGTTATTACTATATGTGCACTTAAGTGTTGATCAGTTAATACCAATTTGATGGTAAGTACATGTGGTGCTTGTTTTTCCATTCTTGGGATACTTCACTTAGTAGAATGGGCTCTAGCTCTATCCAGGATAATGCAAGAGGTGCTACATCACCATTGTTTTTATGGTTGAATAGTATTCCATGGTATCCATATACCATATTTTATTAATCCACTCATGTATTGATGGGCACTTGGGTTGTTTCCACATCTTTGCAGTTGTGAATTGTCCTGCTATAAACATTCTAGTGCAGATGTCTTTTTTATAGAATGTCTTTTTATCCTTTGGGTAGATGCCCAGTAATGGGATTGCTGGATCGAATGGTAGTTTCAAATGTTGCAGAAAGGCAAGGAGAAGGCAACTGGAAAAAGGCCATTGGATCTGTCAATTGGGGGTGACTTGGAGTTTCAAGCATATAAACCCTATAGACTTACTGTTCAGAAATCAGATTATTGGGATGTGAGGAGGGAATACTTGACAGGTAGAAAAAATTGGCAGCTTTTGATCCATGGAGCAGTAGATACTGGCTCACACAAGGCATATGCTAATCACATAGCAATAACTCTCAATCCACTAAAGTCTAAAACCCAGAAATCTAATCAAGTAACCAATTATATTCTTTACTAAAGACATTTTATAACCTCAAGTAGAGGAATGTAAAGACTCTCTTTATCATGAAAACATTTTTTTAAAAAAGCAAACATTGTTTATCTTTTTTAGCTGTCTTTAGGTTCTCCTACCAATTCTCCACAAAAGGCCTCCCCTCTTACTAAACTGAGGAGAATTCCTCTCACACTGGCATAGATTCCTCCTCTGTCTTCCTCACCATCCAGTCCTTCTTCTCTGTACCAAGAAGATATATCCTCCTCCACTTAAAGGCTCTACTCTACTGTGCTATGAACCCTACCACCACCCAGCACTGAAAGGAATCCCTTACCACTGCCTCCTTCCCCTTTGCCTTTTCCAGGTGCTCCAACACCAAAAGTCATTCTCTAGCCTCTTTTCAATACCAAGGCTGACAGACTTCTCAAGCAACTCTTCAGTCACTATTTCTTGATCAGATTTTCCCACAATCTGGCTTCCTAATCTGGCAGGATTCTGCAGATACGCCCTACCTAAGTATTCTACAACATTTGACATTAGTCTAACTTTTTCCTTATTGAATCTCCTTTTTTGGTTTCTGAGAAATTTTTCCCCATTTTCTATGCTAAGGTTCTGCCCTTTCTTCCTTTCTTCCAACTATACCTTCCAACCCATCAGTTTGGACAGTCCCTCAAACATTCCCTCCACCCCCCCTCCTTCTCAGTGCAGCACTTGTCAAACGCTAATCTGCATATGACTCACCTGGGAATCCTGTTAAAAATCAGATTCAGATTCAGCAGTTCTGGGGGGGGGGCCTGAGCTCTTGCATTTCTAGGAAGATCCCATGGGAGGCTGGTGCTGCTAGTCCAGGGACGTGCTAAGCAGCAAGGTCTCAGGGACAGCCTGCATTCAGATGTGAACACGTTCAAATTCCACAACTCCAGATGTAACTTGGCCAATGTGAAATGGTGTGAGTCACAGTTTAATTGCCACAGAGATGAACATTCAATGAGGACTACCCATAACTTTTTATTTAATTTTTCAAGGTAAAGCAGATTTTCTCAATATTGTAGTGACTGTTAGGAAGTATAAGCCCCAAACATGGCAGATAATTAGAGGGCTGGTTTTCCACTAGAAACAGATGAACTGAGAAAGTGACATTACATGAAGAGAGAGTTCTGCAGAATCCTCTGGAAGGCACTTGAAGCAGGATATTTTTTCCCTAGAATATGCACAGATCACTGAGTGACAAGAAAAGATTCAGTCATTCTCCATTCCGAATAAACCAAACTCATATATGATTGTCCAATTGCATCCACCTCCTTTCTTTGTGTTCTTGAACTGGCATTTGATTTTAGATTCATCCTCCCAGACTCATTCAGCTAAGCCAGTAATTCAACCTCGATGGGATGTCAATGATCGCCCAGGAAGATAATAGCCATGGTCCTTCTGTGGCATGAAGCTTTGAAAGCCTAGTTTCTTTCACCTCCTTTCCCCCTGTTTATTAGAAAGATTTTTCACAGAATTGGAGGATTCATTCAATAGCATAATTTGGGCCTGGTGATTATGAGATGGCTCAGCTGCACTTTGTCATCTAATCACCTACAGAAAAAAGAGGTCATATATTGCTCTTGGTACTTGAGCAATAGATAGACACGAATTTCAAATCTTCCCTAAGTCCATTGAAATCCTGCTCCAATGAATACCAGGTGGCATTAGAACACAGAATATTTGGGAGCAATTTCTTGATGAAAGGCCCATGTACTGAGGATATTAATTCAGGCAACCAGAAAATAAAGACTGAATTACAAAACAATTTGTGTCAAGATGCAAGTAATAGCTACTGGAATAGCAAATGAATGCTGTATCATAACTGCTACTGAAATGAGTCAAAATTAATTTACAGAGAACTATTTTTCAAAGATGAAAAGAATTCGTGGGTTTACTATCCTGGACACCCAAGAAGTTAGCATTTATGAAATACTAAATACAAATATTAAATAATTAAATAAGGCCAGAAGAGGATAGGAAACAGAAATTTTCCTTTTGAGTGTATTGAGCAAAAACCTGACACCTCTTTGAGTTATCTGATGGGGAGTAATTAATTGAGGACAGAGATGAAGTCAGACTTGAGATCAACAATAACAGAAGGAACATTTTTATTTGTCCCAGTATTCTGGGCAATTCATCCTAGGAGAGGTTCCAGGCTTGGGAGAAGCACTGTTTAAAACACATAATGAGAGGAAATGTGTCTCTTTTCATCACCAAATCTCTGCTTGAGTCACACAATGACAAATGTGCATTTGCGTATTTCAGATACCCAAGTATTAGAGCTGCAAATTGTTCAAAAATTGTCCTGTCCATGGTTCCTGTCCCCACCAGCTGAGTTCCCAAGGGGGACCATGTGGCATAGTGGGAGGCATGGGAACTGAAGTAAAGCACACCAGGTTTCAAGCCCTAGCTAGGCAATTTGCTAGCTATGTGATTCTAAATAACTTCCTTAGCCTCTTAGAGATTTAATTGACACAAATGTTATTAATAGTACCTAATCCTTAAAATGGTGAGAGCTGTTCTATTGTGATCAGTACTACTTCAACACTTCATAACTACCCTGCTGAAAATCTATCATGCTTCTCTGTTTTTTGTGGAATAAAGTCCAGTATAGATTGGCAGGCAACAACCTCTAGATTGGTTCCATTTCCACCACAAACCTAGTTAACTCACTAACCCCTAAGCAACTTTTGGGCTTTCTTAGTTATTCATTCAATCTTTCATGAATTTATTAATTTTTTTTTTTTTTTTTTTTTTTTTGAGACAGAGTCTCACTGTCTTGCCTGGGCTAGAGTGCCATGGCGTCAGCCTAGCTCACAGTAACCTCAAACTCCTGGGCTCAAGCAATCCTCCTGCCTCAGCCTCCTGGGTAGCTGGGACTACAGGCATGTGCCGCCATGCCCGGCTATTTTTTCTATATATTTTTAGTTGTCCGGCTAATTTCTTTCTAGTTTTAGTAAAGATGAGGTCTCTCTCACTCTTGCTCAGGCTGGTCTCGAACTCCTGAGCTCAAGCAATCCTCCCGCCTTGGCCTCCCAGAGTGCTAGGATTACAGGCATGAGCCACCGCGCCCGGCCTATTAAATATTTATTAACTACCCATTATGAAACGAATATTGGGATATGTGCTGGGGCTCCAAATATAAATGAGACAGAGTCTCTATCCTCAAAGTGGGTCTAATAGAAGAGACAACTGTCTGTCATACAATGGGAAAGCTGTTGTCAAAGACATTAAAGTGCTATAAGAGCACAGAGGAGAAAGCATTTAATTTAGACCTTGTTTTTCTCTTTATTCTCAATCTCCTCCTCCATCTCTATTATAGAAATATTATTCAACTTTCAAAATCAACCATTTCCAAACACTGACTTCTTCAGCAGGTACTTACCATGTGCTTGTTGAACTCTCAGCCCCACACTTAGAGCTGAGCAGCCCATTAGAAAGTGTTTTTTCACAGCCCTGCTGCTCATTTGTTACCTATCATACATTCTCTTGCAATCTCAATTGTGTTATTATGTGTCTCTGTTTCCCAGCTTGATTTTGTGTTCATTGAAATCAAGGATTGGGCTTTCTTGAATGAATGACCATAGCTGCTAACAAAGTAGAAGCACACAGATTATCAATAAATGTTTGTTTATTTCTTCTAAGTCTAAATATCAAATTAAGTTTGAGGTTCAAATTAAATTCTTCAGAATGTTTATATGAACTAAATTGATTAAAAATGAGGTGTAACATGGGATATTAGCAATGGATACTTGAACGAAAAATGGGGAATGGATTCTGGGTAGACAGCCAACAAGCTCAGCCACATCTTTGCCATGGTATTTTTAATATAGGATGATTGGGTTCCACCATTTGACACTGAAATGCTTTGTTTAAGTATGTATAAATAAGATATTGTCATCAGAATGACATTCACATTAATGAATTTCATCTTGAAAGAATGATACATATTTTTCAGGGCAAATGCCATTCTGATGATTTAAGTCCTTGGTCAATATTCTATACACCACAGTGAAACCACTTCAATTTTTGCTTTATTTTTATTTATTTACTTTTTTTCTGAGACAGAGTCTCACTGTGTTGCCCAGGCTAGAGCACCATGACGTCAGCCTAGCTCACAGCAACCTCAAACTCCTGGGCTTAAGTGACCCCACTGCCTCAGCCTCCCAAGTAGCTGGGACTACAGGCGTACACCATCACGCCCGGCTAATTTTTTTTTTCTATATATTTTTAGTTGTCTGGCTAATTTCTTTCTATTTTTAGTAGAGACAGGGTCTTGCTCTTGCTCAGGCTGGTCTTGAACTCCTGACCTCAAGCGATCCTCCCACCCCGGCCTCCCAGAGTGCTAGGATTACAGGCGTGAGCCACCGTTACAGCCCCTTCAATTTTTGCTTTATATTCTCATTTTCATTTTACGAAAATTTTCACTGGGATCAGTTCTCCTTTGCATAAAATTTCCAACAAAAGTTTGATTCACCGTTCAAATTTTTGTCTATATGAAACTTCATTGATTATATTTTTGCCACCTTGAGATTTCTTTTGTTGCCCTCATTTTTACTAATTCCATTTTATCTGGGTCAAATTGGACAAGTATAAATGCTACTAAGAAGGTCTCACTTCTGGAGTTTTATGTTATATTGATAATTTCTATGAGTCTAATGTTTTTCCATGTCAATTTTTAGTTTTCAATATCACCAAGAAGATATTATTCTTCAACCATGTTTGTGCTTTTGTAATAAATTTTGTGAGCAATATTAGCCATCATCAATAGATTATTTCTCAAAACTCTGATGTTTCCTAGTGATCTAGTCAAATTGTCCTTGAAGCTAAAACCCCAAGATCTTCTAAGAGCCTAAGAGCAGAGTCAAATGGCACTGTCAGTGGAGAAGGAAAATAATGTCCTACTTCAGAAGTCACACATAAGAGATGCAATAGTTTTTCTTTTCCATTATTATAATACAAACATCCTCTGGAAGAATAAGATGTTAAAATATCAGTTGGTAAGAGGTAAATAATTAAGAGCATGTACGCTGAAGGAATGCCTGGCTTCAAATTCCATCTTTATCATTTAGTAGACTTTTGACAGGTTACTTACTAATTTGTGCCTCAGTGTCCTCATTTGTAAAATAAATTTGTACTGAGGATTAAATGAGTCAATAAACTCAGAACAGTGCTTTGCACATAATGACTACTCAATAAAAGTTAGGTGCCATTATTACTATTAGAACAATTGCTTCAGTATACTTCAAACACACCATGTTTCATATGTTTGTTCAGCTGTGCCTCAATTTCCCCTTCTGAAAAATGGGGTTATTAATAGTACCTCCCTTGTAAGGTTGTTGTGCAATCTGAATGTGCAATACAAGTGCTTAGAACAATGCCTGGCCCAGGTTTAAGAGCTACATAAGTGCTGTTAGCTGCTACTATTATTTTCATTTTGGAATGAGTTTACAGCACCTTTCTAAGAGATTAAGAGCTAGTTTCCATAAAGAATTTAGAGATACAACACAAAGATCCAGGGCCAAAGGGTACTACTGACCAGTATGAAAATATATTATGAAGCAAAAGGGGGCTGTGCGTGGTGGCTCGTGCCTGTAGTCCCAGCTACTTGGGAGGCTGAGGCAGGAGGATCACTTGACCCCAGGAGTTTGAAGTTCTGTCAGCTAGGCTGACGCTACAGAACTCTAGCCCAGGGAATAACGTGAGGCTCTGTCTCAAAAAAAAAAAAAAAAAAAAGGCAAAAGGGGACTATGCAGCCATCTAAAATCATAATCCACAAAAATGTAGGCTCTATGGTGAGACGAATTTTTGTCCTTTTTGTTCTCTGCTATGCACTCAGTACCTAGAACCGTGCCTGGCACATCTCAGGCGGTCTATAAATATGTGTTGAATGAATGAATGAATGAATATGAAGACTGTGTGGCAACAATGAAAGTATTCTTTTTATGGTATTAATTAAATAAAGCAAGATATAAAATTATACTATGATAACTTTGTGAAAATATATATGCAAATAGTGAAGGCCAGAGAGTGATGTATAGAACTGAAAATAGTTGTGTTATACTGTTTATAACATTGTTTTATTGTCCTTTTATAAGGCAAAGCAAAGAAGGTGAAAGTAAAAAGTTGTTAAAGAAAAACTGGTCATGTTATAACTTTATGTAACGTGGGGCACCACAACTATATCCTTTTAAAGTTGATCCTGAGAAATCTATGATCATATAGAAAAAAATTTGACTTAAGCCAATGAATTGAAACACTTGATTAAGTGGGATTATTTTTAAATTTCTGATTTCAGGAAAAAAGTAAGCAAAAACAAAGGTACACAGACTTAAGTGTAATATGTGCATGTAACACACTCACACACTTTCTCTCAGATTATATCTTGAGCTGATTACACATCCAGCCCAATCTCTGATGCTCTATATCCACCATATAGCACAATGAGTATTTATGTTCATAATGATCTTTCTGGGGCACTGCAAGGACTTTGATCATCAAAGATTCAATTACATTCACCACCCTACACTTCCTAAGGCATAAAAGAAGCTAATGCATTTTAGAAAGATTTTTCTATGGAAAGATTTGAACAAAGGGTGTCGGGTTAATTTCTAGTTAACCAGAAAATTTAATTAACTAGAATGACGTGTCCCCTGAACATTCCCATTAAATGAAGTTTGATTGTTCTTTGATTTCTGAAATCGTTATTCAGCTTCGTTTTATTAATAGTGCCTGGTGGAAAAGATGTAATCCTAAAGCAAACTGCAGAGGGAAGATTTGATTGTTCTCAGTCTTAAAAACAAAAAGACAACAGGTGAAAAAAAACACATCCTCTTCTTGAATGGTTCTCTGACTATGTTTGACTTTGACCCTTAGATGTGCTGCATGAAAGAATTAGCCCAGTTAGAAAGAAAAAAAGTTTTGGGTCTTATAGTTTGTATTTAAGGGTATATTAATGTTTTAAGTCTCATTTTGAGAAAGTATACATTAGCCATTAAAAATTCATTTATTTTTCTTTGTTTTCCAGATTAATGGTCCTTCTAAAATAGAAAATTGAATGAGGACCTAGTTAATTTTTTCAAAAGCTAATTGAAACACATATTTATGAAATTAGACATGGAGAAGTGAACCACCAATGCCCACTCAACAACAACAAGAATGATTTTTTACTTCCAAGATAGCATAAAAGAAGAGAAAGAAATATGCATTTGCTAATTCCTCCCACTTCCCCCTTAACCCTGCTGCCTCTTACTGAGGAGTCAGAGAGGAGAGGCTTTGTGGACTAGATTTTGTGATTTTAAAATTTTATTTATTTGTTTATTTTTCTAGAGACAGTGTCTCTCCTGGTTGCCCTAGCTGGAGTGCAATGGCACAATCATAGCTCAGTCCAGCCTCACACTCCTGGGCTCAAGTGATCCTCCTGCCTTAGCCGAGTAGGTGGGATTACAGGTGATTGCTACCACTCCCAGCTAATTTTTTTTCCATGTTTTTAGAAACAGGGTCTAGCTATGTTGTCCAGGTTTGTTTCGATCTCCTGGCCTCAAGCCATTCTCCTGCCTTGGCTTCCTGAGTTGATGGAATTACAGGCACGAGCCACTGAGCCTAGCAACAGTGTGTGCTCTTTTAAATATTAATTTTCATTTTATCAAAGTTTCTGTGCAAATAGATTAAGAAGACAATTATTTCTAAAGAGCACATAATAAACCTGCAGTACCTCAGGCCTCCTCTCTCATCCATCTCACAATAGGCTTCCTCACAGGGTGTCAGTTTCCAAAAAAGGCAAACCCCAAATCACAAGTACTTGTCAAGTCAGTGCTATGTCATGTTTGCCGGCATATCATTGGCCAAATGAAGTCACACGACCACACCCATAGTCAATGTGGGAGGGGACTACATGGAGCAGGAATGCTGAGAAGCATGGTTCATTAGAGACTATTAGCAAAATAATCTCCAACACATATTGAAGCAATATCTTTTTGGTAATAATTTCTATCCTAACTCAAAGATGAAATTCCACAGAACTGTGTATTTTTATGGCCCCATTTCATCTTAAGTGAAGCCTTATGAGGAATGTCCATGCGGTTCTCCCTTCAAAATGCACAGCAAAAGTTCTCAGTATCCACCTTCCCCATCTTTGCCTCTGCATCTGAGCAGCAGTCTCCTTGTATTTGTTTTCTGTTGTTGCCATAACAAATGATCACAAATTTAGCAGCTTTTAGAAAAACACCACTTATTATCTGCAGGTCAGAAGTCCAGTGGGCTCAGCTGGGTACTCCGCCTGGTACAAGGCTAAAATCTAGATGTCAGCCTGCCTGGGTTCTTATCTGGAAGCTACTGGGGGAGAATCTGCTCCCAGGCTCATTCAAGTTGTTGGCAGAATTCAGTCTCAGAGCTATAGGAGGGAGGGAGGTCCCTGTTTCCCTGTGGGCTGTCGGCCAGTGGTTATTCTCAGCTTCTGGAGTCTGATCGCATTCCTTGGCTCTTGTTTCCCTTTGTCTTCAAAGCCAGCAATGGTAGATTAAATCCTTCTCATACATCACATCTCTCCGACCTCTCCTTCTACCTCGTCTCGCCTGCCTTCTCTTCTGCCATACCTCTTCCTTCCTCTTCTATGTTTAAGGGCTCAGGTGATTACGCTGGGCCCACCCAGATAATCCAAGATAGTCTCCCTATTAGTAACTTTAATTCCATATGCAAGGTTCCTTCACAGCAATACGTAGATTAGCGGTCCAGTGAAAGAACAAGGGACAAGAGTCTTGGGAGGACACCTTTAGAACTCTGCCTACCACAGCCCCCAAATCTTTCTCTTTCCTATTTTACACTTCCCATGAAAATTTCTCTAAAATACAGTCCTAAGTGGTGGAGTAGAGATGTTTCTGCCCCATTTCCTCTAAAAATACTCCTAAACCATAAGAGGAAGAATAAACAAAAACACAAACTCAATTTTTTATTAAACTACAAAACATCTTTCTTACTACCAATATATGGATAAAGAAAGCAGATAGAAGAATTATAAATTATTTAGCAAAGAGGAGGAAATTCAAACTTAGTGCTGGTGAGAAGTCAGATTACCTCATAGAAGCCCAAGAAAGGTGTAGGATTCAAGGTACCTGAAGGCAAAATCCCCGAAGTTACTGATATTTGGGGTTCCTCAATGAAAATCTCAGCTTATTTCCTTTTTTTAGATTAAACTTTTATTAAATTTATATTTAATAATTGTACATATATATGGGGCATATAGTTATGTTTTGATACATATAATGTATAGTGATGTGATCAGGGTAATTAGCATATCCATCATCTCAAATATTTATCATTTCTTTGTGTTGGGAACATTTAACACCTTCCTTTTAGCTATTTGAAACTATATATTATTTTTAACTATAGTCATCCTACGGTGGTATAGAGAACTAGAAATTATTCCTCCTATCTAGCTGTAATTTTATATTCTTCAACAAATCTCTCCCTATTCCCCTTTCCCCCTACCCTTCCCAGCCTCTAGTGTCCTCTGTTCTTTTTACTTCCATGAGATCAACTGTTTTTAGCTTCTGCATATGAGTGAGAACATTTGGTATTTAACTTTCTGCTCCTGGCTTATTTCACTTAATACAATGTCCTTCAGTTAAATCCATGTTGTCACAAGTGACAGCATTTCATTCCTTTTTATGGCTGAATAGTATTCCATTGTGTATACTATACCACACTTTCTTTCTTCATTCATCTGTTGTTGGAGACCTAGGTTGATTTCATATCTTGGCTATTGTGAATAGTGTTGCAATAAACATGGGGGTGCAGATGTCTCTTTGATATACTGGTTTCATTTCCTTTGGATAAATGCCCAGTAGTGTCACCATGCCATAAAGTTTATTTGTAGTTTTTTGAGAAACCTCCATACTATTCGCCATAGTGACTATACATTCCTACCAACAGTGTATGAGAGTCCCCTTTTCTCCACATCCTTGCCCCAGCTCATCTCGTGACTCATCTATAAGAAGCCCACCATTGGGCATGCCTTGCTCATGCACACAGAGCTTCTAGTTAGCTTTTGATTGCTTGACTCTTTACTATAAATAAAAAGCCAAGAGTCATCAGACATTTGTAAAGGTAAAGGCCAAAACAAACAAATCTCTCTCTCTCTCTCTTTCTCTCTCTCTCTCTCTCTCTCTCTCTCTCACACACACACACACACACACACACACACACACACAAATCCAGAGGGAATAGAGACAATTCAGGAAGCAGAAGAAAACTCAAAAGAGATTATAATAAATATTCTCAGAGAGATACAAGAAACTCTTGCTTTCATAAAATAAGAAGCATATGCTGTATAAAGGAGTAATCAGAAAACAAGAACTTCTTATAAATTGAAGATATGTTAATTGAAATGAAAAAAATTAACATATGGCTTGGAAGTTGAAGTCTAGGAAATCTCCCCAAGAGTCAGAGCAGAGTGGTGCAACAGGAAAGAGAAGACGAGAGCATTCAAAGTTCATATATTATAAACTGTACAATATCTGAATAATAGGAATTCCAGAAAGAAAGAAAAGGGAAAAAAGGGAAAGGGACAGGATTATCAAAAGAAGAGTACAAGTTTTTTAGACTTAAGAACTAGAAGAATCCCACTCATGTGTCCAGCACAATGAATTAAAAAAAAATCCATACTGATGCACATTATTTTGAAATTTTAGAAAACCAGGCTAAAGAAAAGGTTCTGAAAAAAGTAGTCCACACTCAAAGGATCAAGAGTCAGAGCATTACTGGTCCTTGTAGCAGCTGGAGTAGAAGCTAACTAAGAGTAAGCAAGGCCTCCAAATTACTGAGGGAAAAAAATGTTCATCCTAGAATTCTGCACCCAGACTATTAATCAACTATAAGGATAGAATAAAGACACCATTAGACTTGCAGATTTCAAAAACAAAAATCTCTTGTTCACCCTTTCTCAGAGTGCTATTGGAGTATATCTTCACTTCCACCCCTGTGCAATGAAGAAGTTAACTAGGAAAGAGGAATCCAGGAAATAGAAAATGCAGTGGAGACGCAAAGAAAATTCCCAAGATGCTGGCAAGAGAGGAGGCCCCAGGTCTACAGCTGGGCAACAGGCCTAAAGAGAGACCAGTCCAACCGAGAGCTGAACAGACAGCTCCTGGAAGAATTTCTTCATTAAAAACCCAAACCAAAAGCAATTCAGAATAAAATAGGGGAAGAGAAATGATAGATTTTTCTGGCAGATTACACTATGTAAAAAATAGTGCTAAGAGGTATTTTATAGAGTGGTTACAGTGTATAGGAACTAATTATTTTTTAAAAACTAAAGTAATTTAAAAATGAGGTAACTTTTTAACGTCAGGAAAAAAACAGTAAAAGAAAGGAAGTGCAATCTTAGTACACTATTTGGCTCAAGAGTGAATGATACAGATAAAACACTGCATGTGGCTTTAATAAAGATCGGAGATGTAATCAGGTTGCAGGGATGGTGGGCAGGCAGGAGAAGGTGTAAGTGAGCATGTTCAAGACTGGGGAACAGAGGTGAAGACAGGGAGCTGGATGGAGGGAGGTAGGGAAGGCCTGAGGGGCTGCAGGTATATTCCAAACTTTTTAGAAATAATTGTCTTTTTGATCTATTTGCATATGAAGTTTAATAAGCTAAAAATTAATATTTAAAAAGCACAAAATCCACTCCACAGGGGCTCTCCTCTCATCCTTCTCCCGGTTCCCTGCCATGGAGGAGAGAACTAGTCTTCCCAGCTGACCCTCCAGCTGAATGCAGCCTCATGAATAGCCCAGGCAAAAATAGAAATGCCCAGACAATCTACAGAATTGTGGGAAATAATAGATACTGTTTTAAGCTGCTAAATTTGGGGTGGTTTGTTATGTGGCAATTGATAAGTGATACAACATGTGACTAAAGCCAATAGATTTTTCTTCCACATGTACACGTACGCATCCTTGAGAAGCACATTGCATATTGCTTAAGTGTATTTCTGGACCAGACATTCACTAGCCATTTTCTACCAGTGAGGCCTTGGGTAAATTACTTACCTGCCTCTCATTTTTCTCATTTATAAAATGGGGTTAATAATGAACAATTGTGAGGATTAAATGCGTTAATATGCATAATGCACTAAGAAGCATGATAAAGTCCATATATTAATACATTCTCATTCTCACTGTCAGCTATTATTTTACCTTTATCCTTTTTTGGGGGGAGGGGGGACAAGATCTTTCTCTGTCACCCAGGCTTGAGTGCTGTGATGCAGTTACAGCTCACAGCAGCCATGCACTTCTGGACTCAAGTAATCTTCCTGCCTCAGCCTCCCAAGTAGTTAGGACTACAGGTGTGTGTCATCACAAAAACTTTTTTGTAGAGACAGGGGTTTCACTATGTTGCCCAGGCTAGTCTTGAACTCCTGGCCTCAGCCAATCTTCCTACCTTGGCCTCCCAAAGTGCTGGGATTATAGGCATGAGCCACTGTAACTGGCCTCATCATTATCCTTTCAACAGACAAAAATGCTTAAAATTTAAATAACAGAATTATAAATATTAATCTTTGCAGCTCTATGTTCCAGAGGCAAAAGCTCTTAGGAATAAGACTGAGACTCCAGTTCTGACTTTCAGGCAAGTGTTTTGTTTGTTTAACTTATTACAATGGAAAAATTTAAAGATATATAAATGTAGAAAAACTAGTTTGATAAACTTCTGTGTACTCAGCTTTAGGCCAATCTTGTTTTATCTACACTGCCCCTTCGTGCCCCACATTGGATTATTCAAAGCAAGTACCAGATGTCATATTGTTCATCTTTAAATATTTTAGTGTGTATCCTACAAAATGAGAATCTCTTCTGGTAGACATAACCGAATATTAGTATCACTCCAAGAATGTAATAACTCTTTAATATGATCACATATTAGAGTCAGAGTCACATTGCCCTGATTTTTTCTTTACACTTTGTGCAGATCAGGATCCAAGCAAGGTCTATACGTTGCAATTGGTTGAAAAAAACGCCTAAGGCATGATTTGTATAGTAAAAGCAGGATAAATGCTTTTTTCCTTTTATTAACCAGTTTTCAGAATAAGATTGGAAATCCCCAACTCTCAAAATACAGATAATCGTTTCATCTTCTCTCCTCATGTAAAATCACAGGGTTGGACGTGGTAATATCTGAGATCCTTCTACCTCTACAATTCTGATATTGTGTCTCCATTATTCCTTAGAATTATGCAAGCTTTTATATCTAGGTGGCTTTTTCTTGAACCACTTCCTCCCCTTTGTTTTCTTTCTCCTATTCTCTGCCCAGCCAACTCCTATTCATCCTGTAAAGCCCAGCTAAAATGTCTCCTAATGCAACATACATTTCAGGAAACAAATGTTAATTAGGTGCTCATCATGTGCCACTTCCCATCTCTCTACTAAAACCACACTCTTATAATATCTGTCTACTCTCCTTCCATATCACCCCATACTCATTTTTCTTGGAGTCATTATTTTGCATCTTAATTATTTTACCACATATCTGTTTCCTATGACCACAAGTTGGTTCCCCGGGTCAGTGAGATAAAAAATAAGATGTGAGTCTATTGGAGTAATCCAATGCTGGATTCACACCTCAGAGATAATAATGAATTTCCAGAACTGACCATGCTGGTGAAATCCCAAAGGACTCTTAACCTTTTGTTGTTTCCATTCAACTTCCTATATACAGGATACTAAATGTGTTCAGGTTCATTTTTGAATTGCCTGTAAAGGTGGTCTTTATCTGAGTCTGTGAATCTTTTTTTTTTTTTTTTTTTTGAGACAGAGTCTCGCTCTGTTGCCTGGGCTAGAGTACCATGGCGTCAGCCTAGCTCACAGCAACCTCAAACTCCTGGGCTCAAGCAATCCTCCTGCCTCAGCCTCCTGAGTAGCTGGGACTACAGGCATGCGCCACCATGCCAGGCTAATTTTTTCTGTATATATTTTTAGTTGTCCATATAATTTCTTTCTATTTTTAGTAGAGACGGGGGTCTCACTCTTGCTCAGGCTGGTCTCGAACTCCTGAACTCAAACAATTCACCCGCCTCAGCCTCCCAGAGTGCTAGGATTACAGGCGTGAGCCACCGCGCCCAGCCGAGTCTGTGAATCTTGGCTGTAAATGGTAGCCATAATCTCCTAGAAGTTCTCCTCAGCCTTTAAAACAGGTGTAGCTTAAAATGTGGTGCTTGAATATGAGTGGGAACACATTTTGGAGGATTCAACCACATTGAGCCCATGGGAAGTGGGGTGAGTTTTCCTCATTGTGTGTGTGCTTCTGTCATTTGCTCTCAGGTCATATGGTTTCAGAGCACAGGCTGCCAGTCAAATAACAAAAGTAAGAATGAACTGACAGTTTATCTCACAAACAGAATTTGCCAAGAGTAGCAGGGTGGGAACTGCCATGGATGGATTCCAGGGCTCTCCTAACAAAATGAAGCTAGTCCTCTTTGACTCCTAGCTTTCTCTGTGAAAAACAATGACAAGGGCTCAAAATGACTTGGCCAGCATATGTGTGATGCTTTAAGCAGATTTGTGCTTCTTTGCAAAAAGGAAATGCAGTGAAAAATGGACCCAGCATGCATTTTGGAGTGTTCCCTAAAAGTATCTTGGAAATTCCTTTGACAGTAGTTTGAAACAATAACATTCCTTGACCCATAGAAAGTTAGTTACTTTAAGGTGCTATAAATATTACAATGTCATGATGTTCAGGAAAAAAAATGGTTGTCAACAGTATAAAAAGGTCTTGATTTATCCAAGTTAGGGCAATTCTTTGATCCTAATCTTTGTAAATATTCTATAATAGTTCTAAGAGACAGATAATGTGAAAATGGTATCACTGTTGATAGTGTGAGGTTGATAGTTCTTGTTTTGAGGAGTCAGATAAGCATTATGATTCAATGAATATTTTTGCCCAGGATCCTTAAATGTGGTCTAGGCTCTTTGGGAAATTATTTTCCACTCTACAGAGTTCTCAAAGGGCCAATGCAGAGGACACTGAGGCAGAACCCACCGAAGTTTTATCAGGGGCTGCTGCAGTCGAGTTCTCCCCCCCACACACACAAACTAAGAATAGCAACAACAACATCAAAAACCCCCAACCAAGCCCAAACCTGGTTTATCTTTTTTTTTTTTAACCAATGCTTTAAAAATGCATTAGAGATGACTTAAAATTTATGTACACATTGATATAAATTCAGTCCTGTGCCCACTCCTACCCCCGTCCCCAGTAAAAAGACATCTCAGCATAGAGTTAGGGATCTGACTGCTCCATGCCTCATCCACTGAGAACCAGGACTCTACGTCACCCTAGGAGCGAGCCCGGGCACTCTGCAGACACTGTCTTGTTTAATCCTTCCAATAGCAGTCAGTATAGTTACTTCCTTCCAGAGGTGCTGAGGCCTTTGGGGTTGGATTCACATTATCTGAGTTCCCAAGCGACTCTCATACACACACCTGACTGCCACTTTGTAAATTTGACCAAGAGCAAAGCTCTCAGGAGGCTGGTCACCCTCTCCCTTCTGAAGCAAACACGTGGGGCAAAGCAGGGCATTCACAGAAGGCCGCCTGGTATAGAGTCACAGCAAAGGGAAGCAAAGACTCTTTATGAGGGGGATCAGGAAGCTGGAAAGCCACCTGGTGCACATGCTCCACCGGGCCCGTGGCCAGTCTCCTGGACAGAGGTTGCTCACCCTCCAACAATTTCACACTTTGGACATGGATACCCCTATTCTACAATCAACTCATTCGACTAAAACAATAACTGAGGACAAGCATTCTAGGTTCTGGGAATAAATACTAACCCAAGTTATCATGTGGCTTCTTGCTTAGTAAGGGAGCATAAGTGCAAGCAGTCACCATTTGGGCAAGTTGGAAAATCCATCCATTAGTTACAGAGGTATTTCTTAAAGTGGAATCCATGGGTACACTCTCTGGGGTAGGGTACTTCTGCATGAAAACTCTCCATGTATGTTTTCATTTCAATAATAATCTAAAAAAATGAGAATATGCTGTTTTACATGGATGGACACCTTATAAATGAGAGTTGCAGAAGAATTGAATCATATACAAAATAGCAGGTCAGGCCAAACACTGAGGCTGCTATTTGGTAGACAGTATGATAATCACATGATGAGAAACAATTTAGTTTCAGCTACCACATTAAATTAATGTTGTTAACTTGAATTTTATCAGCTTTACAATTTTGTTTGTATTTTGTTTTAGTTTGCAATAATATAAGATCTATAAGTATAAGGCATTATAGTTTTAGACACATTCAAGATATATTATAATAAAAACATTATAGATCAACCCTGGGGTCCATCAGAAAGGTTTTATTTTTAAAGAGGTTACTAAAATTTGAGAAACACTGGGTATAGCTGACTTCCCTTGCGTTCTAAGCATGATTACCTTAACTAGATTATTCCCCAGCAACATATTTGGGTTACCTATGCATATGGCCAAATTATCTCTTTTGTATTGATTTTTACTGATTGGACTCTCAGGAAGCTATGTTATAAACTCCAGTAAATTGACTACACTGCATAAGTCATGATCATCTCACATGTTGTTTCCCCTCTTCCTTCCTCTCTTCTTTCTCTTGACACACACATGCATTGTGCTAGTGTTGGAATGTAACGCATACAATTATGGAAGAGGTAGAAACAACGGCAGCTTTCATGGAGCTTACAGGCCAGAGCAGTGTCTTCCAAATAATCCTGACAATAAATGGCAGGCACATGGGAACCTGTTAAGCCACATATTTCCAGGACCCCACCTTAAACTGAGCTAGATTCTCCAAGGAAGTACCCAAGTAAATTTAGTAAGTGCCCTATGTGAAGGTCATTACAAGAATCTTTATGACTTTTCTGGTAGACTCTGCTTCTGTAAGTCTGGGTGGAGTCTAGGAACTGTGATATTAAGGGAGGGGAAAGTCAGCAGGGTATTTTAAGTGGGAATGGGAGATACTCATAGTCACATTTGAGGCAGAGATCACTCTATCCATGTAAATAATAAATTAGTAAGGGGAAAAATGAGGGCCTTGAGACTGGCTAGGAAGTTGCCGGGCTACTGAAGATGAGAAATAATGGTAGCCTAGACTAGAATAATGGCAGTGGAAATTTAGGAGACATTTAGGAGGAGAATCTACAGGACCTGAGGGATTGATGTAGGGGCTGAGGGAAAGAGAAGAGTCAAGGCTGACTCCTGAATTTCTGGGCTCAGGCTCCTGTGTGGATGGAGCAGCCTTTTGCTGGAATAGAAATGGCAGTAGAAAGGTTTAGGGGCATGGAGAGGGTAAATAATGAGTTTAGCTTTAGAAAATTTGAGATTAAATTGCCATAGGTACATCTAAGTAGAGAAAGATGTTCAATATGAAGTTGTATATATGAATCCCTCACGCAGGAGAGGAATCCAGAATAAATATTTTCATCCAGGAACCATCAAATAAAAGAACCATTGAAGATATGACAGCAGATAAGATTGCCCAGCAAGTGTGCCTATAGAGACATGAGAATGTCTAAGGCAAAAAGAACTCTGAGGAACATTCTAAAAAAGAAGTGGCTAAATGGGAGACATAAATGAAGAAGGCATAGCCAGAGAGTAGGAGAAAAACCAAAAGAGTAAGAAGCCATTGAAACCAAGGGAAAAGATTGTTTCAAAGAGAGGAAATGGCCAGCACTATGGAATGCCACTAAGGGGTCAAATACGATGAGAACTGAAAAGCGTCCATTGAACTTTCCTAGGAGGTCATTGGTGGCCTTGATGAGAATGGTGTCACTGTCACAATGGAAGCAGGTGTCAGTGGTAGGAGGAGGAGGGGAGGCAGCAGGGACGGTGCTTTCTCAGGAAGTTTGTTTGGGGAGGCAGGAGAGAGCGATCAATAGAGGGATGGTGGGACTGAGGGTGGGCTTGGGAGGAACATGCAGAGAAGGACTCTCTGCAGGCACAGAAGAAGGGGCACTGCAGAGGAAATGGTGCCTGGAAGGCTGGTAGAGAGAGGGAAGAGAGTATCAGGGAGGGATGGGCTTAGATGGGAGGTGGCCCAGCTCTCCCTTTGAGCTGAGGGTGAGGTGGGGAAGGAGAGGTGGGAGGAAAATGCTGTGTGTATGGGCGGGGGGCACACTGCTGGGGAGGACACAGAGCCAGAGGTTTGAGGGGAGCAGCACGGAAGAGGTGGCTGACACACACAGCAGGGCTCTCTGGCGACTGTGGCCTGCTCAGTTTACTGCCCACAAATCACTTGGCGCGGAGGTGTGGTTTTCTTCAGCAGCACCAGCCCTTGGAGGAGAGAGCCGGGGAAGGTGAATAACTGGACTCATACAGGGTGGAGGATTTTCCAGATGTGTTCAGTGTGCCATGTACAAAGGAGTTGAAGATCTTGGTGAGAGTGTGGCTGAGGTGAAGAGGGAATGGAGGGAAAACAAGAAGTGGCTGATTATATATATAGAGAGAGGGGGGGTGGGGGGCAGAAAGGGGAGCTGGAGGCTCAGTGAGGATAAAGAACTGGTGTGTGTGTGTGGGGGGGATTTATGAAGAAAGAACTGGAAGGAGAGGACTCTGATCAGAAAGGAAAATGACTGATTTGTGATTTCACATGCTTGTCGCCATGTGATTTGTGGTTGTGGGATGGGTGACTGAAGTGGAGTCAAGGTCATTTGAGACAAGGGTTTTAGTTAAGGCAATGGTTAGCTGCTATAACAAATAAACTCCAAAATCTCCATGGCTTAACACAGCAAAAGTTTGGTTTTCACTTACATAATAGGCTGATGTGGATATTCCTCATTGGCAGCTCTTCCCCAGTGGTGATTCAAGAACCCATGCTCCTTTCACCTGGTGTCTCTGACATCTTCCACAATTGGGTCTCAAGGCCACCTTGAGGTTCTCCACTCTAGTCAGCAGAACGGGGAAAAGACACAGGTATCATGCATGAAAGGTTTTTGTGGTCCAAGCCAGAAGGTGGCCTGTATAGCTTATGCTCACATTCCACTGGCTGGACATCAATCCAATGGCCACGGCTGTGTTCCAGGAAGGCCGGGAAAATGAGTGTCCAGGAAGAACAGGAAGTAGGTTTGGTGATCAACCAAACCTACTTAGTGGCAGAGATCAGAGTGTTAGACAGTCATATATTTGGATGGGCAGCCACCCAGGTTGAATGGAGGCTGAGGGTGGAAATAAAATCTATCTAGTACAACATTCTTCAGTGAGAGGGAGAGTGATAAGGTGGCTGGTAGAAACACGACAGTGAGGCAAGACAGTGATGGGAAGAGGCTCAAAGTCATGAAGTGAGTTCATCTTCCTTGATGGTGGAGGATGAATGGTGTGGAGGTGACGTGTGGACCAACCACATAAGACAAAACCCTTCTTCCGGACTCTGGGTACTCAGAGGATGTGCAGCCTCCACTAGAGGGGCTGTAGCCTCCTAGAGAAGGAGACTGGTGTCAGGGCCAAGGAATGGAGTCTTTAGGGAAGCAGCTGAGGATGGGGGGGTTGTGTTAACTCTGGAACAGGTTTGCAGAAGGCTGGGCAGAGAGAGGCAGGAAAGGAGTGTGAGGGAGAAGTCTAGAGCAAGTTGGAAAGAAGAGAGATGACCAGAAGAAATTACACCTGAGTAGTGAGCAAGGATTATGGGAGTATATGGAAAGGTGAATTTAGAGGGCCCCAAAGTTTCCAAAAGAATCAATGTCTGCTATTCCTGGTGGTCAGAAGCACTCAAGTCTCCTGGTTATAGCCTGGGCTGGTTACTCTGCCAAAAGAATTCAAGTCTCTGGTGGGTGAGATGTTAGTTTCTCTGGAAGGAGTCAGTGAAGATGTGGCCTTGAGTATGAAGGGACAGAGGAGAGGTTTAGGGCTCAAGGCTGAGCCAATATGAAGCTCTGCAATGAATGGAGCTTGCCAAGGGGGATGGGAGGCCCAGGCCTGGGTGGGAAGATTGTTATGCTCTGCTCAGAGGGGTCCACGTGAATGCCTGGCACAGAGCAGGCACATTAGTTGATTTGAATTCCAATAGATAAATGGATCATTTGAAAGGAGTAGAAAGCTACCAAGCAAGTGTTCTTTGTTAATTGGTTGAGAAGTGGGAGGGCTTTGAGGACACACTTGAGATATGGAAGCTGCATATTCACATCCCAAAAGTGTAGGAGCAAGCAGATCACACTAGCTTGCTCTGATATGTGATGAGGTGGTTCAGTTTGAGAAAAAAAAATCTTGTTTGCTGTGAAGCCAAAGAAGTCAAAGCTGTAAAGACCATATGATCTGTGGCAGCATTTTCTCTTCAAAGACAGGTTTTATAAGTAATTAGAATAGAAGGCCTCATTGGGTAATGCATGAATCTTTCCAAATGCTGTTAACTGTCACAAAAGGATGCCAGCTTATTCTACTTTAGCTCTTATTCTGTTACTCTAATACAAATGAAGGGATTACTGTAACAGTTATGATTAGTGGAATACTTTAAACTTCCATACACACAAATGATATTGTTCCTTTTTCTATATTTCACAGAGATATCTCCTGATGCATACCAGATATTCAGTGAGATACAGGTGTACCAAAAATTGCAATAATAGAAAGGTAGAAAGAAGAAAGTTAGAGGTGCAAGAAGAGAGACCACGTATCAAAAGTTGCAGTTTATAATATGAATAATGTTACTTATTGCATTGTGATGAGCAGAGTATGTTAAGAGATACAGTAACTGATACTTTCACTTCCATAGTGCTGGTATCACTGATAGAGTTTGATCTCTAAGGAGTTTTATTACTTAGCATTCATATGCAAACCTCAAGAAGAGGTATGGATTTTATTATGTGACATTGTCATTATAAATTAAATGGAAAAAAGGAGCTATGGAATACTTCACTACTTTTGAACTACTCTATAAAAATAACTCCCTGTACTTCATAGTTAAAGTGGATTTGACCTTTAGGGAAAGAGCTTTTCTACAGGGCAATGGATTTTTGCCATTCCTGGAGCATTTACTTAAGAAAGGTTTTCCTGTAATCAAGCCTCCCTGGGAAAGACATTATTTCTAATAAACACAAGTTCTTATATCAAAATTATGTGGTCTAAAATTCATGTTTAGGGTGCGTTGTAATACCTTCTTATGGAAAGGAGGCTTCATGACTTGAATGGGTAATTTCAGATTAGGCTGTGCAAGCACCGTATAGAGACATTGTGATCTAAAAGTAGTTTTTCCTATCACAATTTGTTTTGACAGTTCTGCTATCCATTGCATACCTCTTGATATAGCAAAATGAAATTTATAAAAGAACATAGGCCCTTTTTCTTCTTTCTGACTTAATACAGACTGGAGATGTTTTGGGTAAGAGAGGCCTTAACAAGGCTTGAGGAAAGCCATCAACAGAATATTTATTATTCTCTCCACTTCCTATCTTCAAAGTATTGTAATTGAGGTCATTATAAATCTTTGAAAACAACACTTCTCTCCTGTATGCTATATCCACTACCAGAGATATTTATAGAAATAAAACAGTATCTCACATCCCTTTAGTAAAGTTCTGTGAAGCCGATTTCAAATAAAAATGAATAAATAATGTTTATCTAGGCCCTGCAGATAATGCTAAAAAGCAAAAATTGATTAGTCCACTGGTTCTTTTATATGCTGACACTACTACCCTTGCATTTTGGAGGTTGTCTTATTTTTAAAAGAAAATAGTTTAGGAGATAAAAGTAAAAACAAAGAAAACTCCATTAATATATGTTGATTTTGTTATAACATTTGATAACTTTGCAATTGTATTTCAACAGTGGTGAACTAGTTGAGTTAGTATGACTTGATGAAAAAAATCATATAAACATATAAATAAAGTTTATCATTTCTATTTCAGGGTCAGAAAAAGATTTGAGATTTGAAAATCAACTGCAATGATGTTGACATGCATTAGAAATCAATTCTCAGCCATGGCAATTTAGACTGTTTATTCATGATAGCCGAAGAGTAAGCATGAATTTTGACCAAGTTATTAGAATCACCTTTCAAATCATTCTGTGTTTCGAAGATTCTTCTATATTGAAGATGTATATTTGAAGTAATAAGTTTCTAATTGTAATTCTTTAAGTACCTGCTTTAAGGCATCAAATTTAAGTTTAGAATATTTCTAAGATGTCTTTAAAATGTATACACACTAAAAGCCCAGAAAGCTTTCAATTTACATTTCTTCAATTTCTGAGTTTTGAGGCAGCTATCTTACTATGTTCGTTTTTATATCCCTGGTTCCATGCATGGTGTTATGCCCACAGTAGGTCTTCTACAAGTGTCTGCTGGCTGAAAGAGTATTATAAATGAGTGACTAAATGAGGACTTAGGGTGAGGGGAAAGTCTGTAATAAGTCATTTGCCTTCCATTATGATTCAACCTGAAGCATTGTGTAGCCTCTTTAGTCAGAATCAATTGATTTTCACATTTATATTCTGGTGTGGATGCAGCTCTGGGCTTTTACATTTCTTCAGTAGCAGCAATATTAGCACACATCACATCAAATTATGGTTTGTTGAGTGTATTTATCTCTCCCAAAAGATTTTGAACTCTATACCTTTTTCAGTTTTATATTCCTGGTGCATAACATGGCATGTGGCACATGGTAGATGTTCAGTAAATGTTCCATGAATGAATGGAAAGACTTCTGGAGTTATATCCTAGTCTTCCATGGCTTGACCTTGGGCAAATCACCACACCCCTGTGGGTCACAGTTTTCTCCTTCATAAAATGAACACTTTTAGCATTCTATGACTCCTGCTTAGCAGGTTGGAGGTAATACTTGGCTACACAGTAGTAACAAAGCTTGAGCAACTTATGGGAAATTTTCTCCCACACAGACTTTATTAGGAAGGAGAAGGGGAAAGGAATTATTTATTATATGACTTGAATAATCAACTTTGCAGCCACTCTGTGATATAGGATGTTATTATTTCAATTATAATAACATTATTCTATAGGTTAAATATAGTATATATTATTTTATAGATGTGAAAAATTAGCTTCAGAGAGGTGCACAATTTGTCCAAGATCACATAGTGAATGATTGGGCCAGGATTCAAGTCCCATTCTGCTGACTTTAAAACCATATGTTTTCCTTCATGCCCATGTTCTACCTGCTTAAATTTTGATGCAAAAAGGGAACCAGTTCATACTGAGGGTGGGATAAACTATTTTCATCTTGTGTTTCTTCCTGTTACAATTTGAGTTGAGCAAAAATATGAGTGATTCTTGCTGGGACTGTATTTGCTAATTCTATTTCATCTGCCTAAGCTCCATAAGAGAAGTAGAAACAGAAGGCATAACAAAATAAAGGGAAGAGGCTGTGTGGCAAGTCATAAGCAAGGTGGCTCCACCAACTGGGAAAGGCCTGGCGGGCAGGGGAGGGTGAAGAACGTTTGCCTGATAAGAACTAAAGAAGCAAGTTATGTGAAAAGGACATAGGAAAAAATGACAAGTTTGTGGTAGTTTCATAGGAAAAGTCCCATGAGGATCTCTGTGGGGTGCTAGAAGGCTAGACACCACAGCACACACCACGATGGGCACAGGCCACTGCATAGGGACTTACATCTCTGATCAGATGTCAGACTTCTTATAGTTTTAAGGACTATTCTTTAAACTGTTCACTGCTTGATTTTATTTTAATGAGTCAACTTTGAACACAACATTTTTGAGGGTTGTAGAATGTACAATTCTAGAAATCTGCTTGTTAGTGAGATCAAACTGCCCTCACACAATCACAGGAGCAATGTAGGACGTATTTGTATCTCTATGGGAAATTTGAAGAAAATTGATAATATCGTTGACAGGAAATAGAAATGGATTTCTGTAATGTCCAATTTTCTTCCCAATGCCTTAAGTCTTCTCAAAAGTTATTCCTTAATTCACTATACTCAGGTTGTTAAATAAGAAGTATTATTCCAATGGAAGTTTTAGAAATCTTAATTTGCTGGGAAGAATGGGAGAGAGAAGCTCCCCATAAAGTGTACATATACCAGAAGCCAGGTGGCGGAGGGTCAGCTAACCAACATCGGTAAGTGATGGTTGGCTCAGCCTGGATAAATGATATTAAGGTAGAGAATTTTTTTTTATGTTTTTAAAGAACATTCATCACTTAGGTCTTGGTTTTTAACACCATTCTCCAATAAGGGAACCAGGGATCCTTGGAGAAATGGATGATTCTAAGACTGGGACAGGAAATATATAAGTTGAGCCTGAAGCATCTTCTTCTAGTGCCAGAAAGTAAGGAGGTGCTCAAATAAACAAAGAAACAAAACAAAACCATTGTTTGGGGTATGTCCAAGGGTCACAGGAGACAATGGAATGAGCTCCCAATGGGCAAAGCTGGAACGATTTGAGCAAATAAGTAAAGTAGTATTGGATTATAGCCCAATATACAAAATAAATATCCACGAATCCATACTGATATAAATAATTAAAAAAACTAAAAAGACAAATCTCTTGTACAGATTTCCAAATAATTCCTGTAACACTCAGGCTTCCAGGAGGGGGAGCATAATTCCCTATTCCTTACTTGTGGGCTTCACAGAGTGACTTTCTTCTCAAGAATGGAAAAGGGATGGGAGAAGAGTAACGTTGTAGTGAGAAACTGACAAACACTACCTCAGCCAAGTGATCAAGGTCAACATCAACAGAGATGTGTCATGTTTATAGTACATGCCCTTGATATGATTTAAGGAAAATGACACTTTACCTCTGTAGTTTTTCTCCCCAAAACCCATACCCAGTATAATCATGAGAAAAACATCAGAAAAAATCCCAGTACAGGGCATCCTACAAAATACCTGACCTAGTACTCCTCAAAGCTGCCACAGATATCAAAAACAAGGAAAATCTGAGAAACTGTCACAGTGTAGAGAAGTCCAAGGAGACATGACAACTGAATTTAATGTGGTATCCTGGATGAAATTGTAGAACAGAGAAAAAAAACTTAAAGACTAAGGAAACCTGAATAAATTATACACTTTAATTAATAATAATGTATCAAGATTGATTCATTAATTATAACAAATGTACCTACAAATGTAAGATGTTAATAATAGGGGAAATTGGTATGTGGGCAAAAATAGAATATTTTTGAGTTTTTTCTAAGAGGTAGTAGTAGATTGTGGTATCAACAACCAGATAAGGAGGAAATCAATACTAAAAGGATCTTTCACTTTTTATTCAGCATAATTGCATTCTGTTTGAAATATCTTACATTTAAAGTGTTTACAATTTATGTGATTAAGAAAGTAAGTCAAAAGGTGATTTTTCTAGATTTGTTCAGAAGTGTTTGATAGCTAACTAATAATCTGAAGGTATGAGATATTTTTTCAGACATAAAGAGGCAAGACATATTGGTCATGAACTGGAACCAAATCTGCGAAATTACCAATGTAGAATATTTGCAGAATGTCTACAGAGTCTCAATGCCTTGTATGGGTGTGGTGGCTAGTCCTCAGATGTGGCCATCAACATCTCCCTCCCTGTATGTGCATGCTACTGCTCACATCAGGATGGAACTTATTTGCCCTACTCTTGAATCTGGGCTGCCTTTAGCACTGATTTTAATCCATACAATGGGGTAGAAATAGTGTTCTACAGGTCCTGAAAAGTTTTCAGAGGGAACAGCAGATTCTATTTCCTGTCTTTTGGATATAAGCCTTCAAGCTGGGAGAAGCCCAAGCTACATGAGAGGCCACATGGAATAGAATTGAGGTTTTTGGGGTGACAGCCCCAGCTAAGCCACCAGCCACCAGCCAGAACCAACATCCAGCCATGTGAGTGAGCCATCTTGTACTCCAGTCCAACTGAGCCCTCAGATGACTGAAGACATCAAATAGAACAAAACAATCCAACTGAGCCCCGTCAATCCACAGAATCATGAGAGATAATAAAATGTTGTATGTTTTCGTTTAGTTTTATATACAACAGAACTGAAACAATGGGCATAGTATTTTATTCCATGCTAGGGACTGAATTGTGTTCCCCCAAATTCATATGTTTAAGTCCTAACCCCCAGTGTGTTAGAATGTGACTGTATTTGGAGATTGAGCCTTTAAAGAGATAATTAAGGTTAAATATGGTCACAAGGATGGGGCCCTAATCCAATATGACTGAAGTCCTTATAAGAAGTAAGAGAGGCCAGGTGTGGGTGGCTCATGCCTATAATCCCAGTGCTTTGAGAGGCCAAAGTGGGAGGATCACTTGAGGCCAGGAGTTAAAGACCAGCCTGGGCAACACAGTGAGACCCTAACTCTATAAAAAAATTTTTAAAAATTGGCCAGGCATGTGGTGTGCACCTGTAGTCCCAGCCACTTGGGAGGCTGAGGCAGGAGGATCAATTGAGCCCAGGAGTTTGAGGCTGCAGTGAGCTATGATTTTGCCCACTGCACTCCATCTTAGGTGACAGAGTGAGGCCCTGTCTTAATAAATAAATGAAAGAAAGAAAAGAAAGAAAAAAAGAAAAGAAAAGAAAGAAAAGAAAAGAAAAGAAAAGAAAAGAAAAGAAAAGAAAAGAAAAGAAAAGAAAAGAAAAGAAAAGAAAAGAAAAGAAAAGAAAAGAAAGAAAGAAAGAAAGAAAGAAAGAAAGAAAGAAAGAAAGAAAGAAAGAAAGAAAGAAAGAAAGAAAGAAAGAAAGAAAGAAAATAAATCTTTAAGAAAAGAAAAGGGACAGACACCAGGGATATGCATGCACAGAGGAAAGGCCAAGTGAAGACAGTGAGAAAGTGGCCATCTGCAAGCCAAGGAAAGAGGCCTCAGGAGAAACCAACCCTGACAGCACTTTGAATTTGGACTTCCAGCCTGCAGAACTATGAGAAAAATTTGTTTTTTCAGCCACCCAGTCTGCAGTATTTTGTTATGGCAACCCTAACAGACTAATATATTCTATAAATATATTCGCTCTTATTGTTCTCACTAATACTCCCTATATGGAGGTTGGGCAAATGAGAGGAGAAGAGAAAGTAGTAATTATTATTCACCTTTTACAGACTCCTACAGAGTCATGGACAGGTATTCTGGCTTCAAATCCAATGACATTTCTTCTACACCATATTGCTAACTACTAGAATGGTTTGTTATTTGGGTTGGATCTTGGTATTACTCCTCTGCCTAGAAGAGACGAGGAAGAGCAGGAATTTAGCAGCCCCAGCAGACCTTGCCTGTGGAATCACCTGTCTGTGGATTTGGGTTGAGTAGCTGCTTCCGTGCTTGGAAGAAATGTAGGATGTGGCTGAAAAGGATTCTAGTTGTTTCCTATAGACAAAATTTTAGGCTTGGAATTTCTTTCTTTCCTTCTTTCCTCCTTCCCTCTCTTCCTCTCTTCTTTCCTTCCCCATAAAAAATTTTAAGTGTTTCAGGAAAAAAGAGAAAAATTCTGCCCCTTTCATTCTTTCTATATATCTACCCCTACCCTTTAGAAGTAGCAGTTTGATGATTATTTAGACGTGTGTGTGTGTGGTTGCTGCCAGGCCACCAATAATGTTCCTTTCTTTGGGAATGGCCCAATATACACAGAGATGGATCTCTGGAGACTTTGAAAAATATTCTACATATTTCCTACCTTTCTTAGACATGCTAATTGATCCAGAAATGGGCACTTGACCCAAGCTAAGGCAATCAGATTCTCTCTAACAGAGCATCAGAGGGCCTGGGAGCCAGGAGCTGAGCCACTGCAATGGCAGTGCTCTGAGGAAAACATCTGTGAACTGCTGCCACTGAGGTCTTTTCCTTTCCTTTCCTAAATCCTGATGGTCCAACACTTGCCATCAATTCATTAGCTACTTCGGTACTCATCCAAAAGACACTTTATTTTTTATTTTTTGCTCAAGCTAATCAAAACTAGTTTTTCTTGTTTATAATCAAAAAGCCTTAATCTATACACCCACTGAATATTCCTAAAATGGGATCATAGAATTCATTATGTTTTGAAATTTCTTTTTCCCCCACATTGTACTATGTATCATGGATATCAATCTACACCAATGCATAACAGATTTGCCCTATTCTTTTAAGGAACTGTACAGCATTTTGTGTACAGATGTACTATAATAAATTTAGCCAGCCCCCTTTTGATAGATTCATTCTAGATTTTTGTCATGAAAAATAATGCTGAGCATAGAGGGGACTGTGAGAAGCTGAGGAGGACATGACTTCTTTCTTCTCCATGCCTAACTCCAAGCTTTCTGCCTCTCCTGAAACAAATAGCTTTATGAGGCTCTACGCTCCATAAACATTCCAGCAAAGAGAATTTTGTACTCTGTGGACTGGGGAAGCCAGCTGGAGAATCCTTTCCACCCACAGTCCCCACTCCTGGGAGCTTTGCATAAAGCAAGGTCTCCTGTGAAGACCTTAGTCTCAGAGATCTTGGCCCTCAGGGGCCATGACCTCAGTCCCACATGAGTGTGCCACACGTCCTTGGGTCCTGGCGGACCTTGAGGAAGTTGACCCCATGGGCAGAGTTCTCCCTGCTCCTGAGGCTGGGAAAGGGCAAGCTGCTGGGGAGCAAGCTGGCTTCCTCCACCTGACCCAGCAGGGCTTCACAGCCTGGTGGCCTTTTCATGTAGCCTCTTGAGAGAAGAGACTGCTCCATCGTCCACCACCTGCAGGAATGCTGTCTCAAAAACCACAGCAGCCACTAGACATGAGACTAGAAAGTGGACAAGAACAACTGACACATCTGCAAGGTTGTCTGACAGTCAGAGAAAGGTAAACCACTCAAGTCAACCAGAACACATGCTCAGTAAAGTCAAACTGAGGAGACAGATGAAAAATTGATCAAAGAACGAGAACTTAAGGAGATGTAAATAATCACACACACACGCACACACACACGCACACGCATATTCTAGAGCTAAAAATGTGATTTCCCATCTAAACAATTTAGCAGATAAATTGAAGGAGATTTGCTAATGGTCTGGTAAATCAAATTGAAACATCATCTCAAAACATAGATCACAAATTAAAGAGAAGGCAATCCTTAGGGAAGGGGAAAGAGACTTGGAGGGTGCATCACGGTTACCTAACTATCAAATAATAGTAGTTCCAGAGAACCTAAAGGAACAGATGGAGGACAGGCAATAATTAAACAAATTAGAAGAACACTTTCCGGCAATGAAGAAAAATCTGAGTCTGCAAATTGAAAGGGTTCACTGAGTTCCAAGAATGATTGATGAGAAAACATACACATTTAGGCATGCTAAAATTCCTGAATTCTAAGGAAAAAGAATATATTACATGCATTTAGAACAGAGAAAAAAAAAAGGTACCTAAAAAGAAAAAGAATAATACTCACATTGGCCACCTAGATGATTAAGCGAAAGGGCAGCAGCAGCCCAAGAACCTATCCTTGCTCCCATTCACCCAACTGAGCTGGCAAAAGTGTTTATGGACGTGCCAGAATTCAGAGCATATATGTCTCATGTAATCTACAACTCCCCAATATGGCATAAACCAGCACTTTTCAATTTTATGTGTATTTAATCACCTGAGGATTTTGTTAAAATGCAGATTCCTATTGAGCAGGTCTGGAATGAAGACCGGAGGTTCTGCATTTCCAACAAATTCCCAGGTGGTCCCCATGCTGCTGTGCGTGCATCAAGAGCGTGGACTCTCAAGTGACGCTTTGGGAAACCTCTTCCTGGCTGTGTGAACTTGTTCTTTAACCTTTCTATGTAGTTTCTTCATCTATAAAGTGGGCATAATGATAACATCTGCCTCACAGAGTTGTAAAAATTAAATGAGATAACATATGTAAACTTCTCAACTGTGCCTGGCACGTAGTAAATATCTGATAAATATTGGCTATTAACAATGATAGACTCTCTGGGAATTTGTAATATGAGTGTTAATCAAGGGCTTTTAGAACAGAAGCAGCATGTTGCAAAGGCCATTTTATTATTGCAACTAAAAGTATTAAATGACCTCTGCAAGTCCTAGACATTGGGGAGAGGGACTGGGCACCAGTGCTGCCAAGGTCTCATCTGGGAAAGACAGAGGGAGAGGGGGGGAAAAAATGTATTCTGAACTATTTTAGAGTTCCTCTTGTGGGGACAAATGCCAGTTTATTTTCAGATAGTAGAGAAAAATATCTTATCATGAGCATAGGAGTAGAGAAGGTATCTGTCGACAGTCTATAAAAGAATACTAGAATTTCCATATTAACACAAGGAAACAAAGCGAACTGAACAGAAAACTTGTCAAGTCAGCAAAAAAAAAAGTAAAAAATAAGGAATTAATCTTAAGGATCTTGCAAGAAAATCTAGGGAATTGAAAGTACATTCTAGGGCCAAGGTAGGCCTTCTTGGCCAATTCTGATAAGCCAGACACTGCCCCACTCCCAGGCCTATTTGACTATATAAAAATGGCAAATTTGGGAAACTACTCATAAGTATATATAATTATGAGAGAGACTCACTAGCTGTTCACAAAACCTATTCCTTTTCCTCAAGGGACACACTTCTTCCCCCCTCATCATATTTTTATAGCTTTATTGATGTATAATTGATATGTGATAAACTACATATATTTAAAGTGTACAATTTGATGATTGTTGCCATATATATGACATCCATAAAGCCACCATCATAATCAAGATAAAGAACATAACTATCACCTCCAAAGGTTTCTTAGTGCCCCTGTGTAGTCCATTCCTCTCTCCCCACTCCACCCCATGGGCTCACATACAGACTGCATTTCTCAGCCTTCCCATAGGGTGTGGCCAAGTGCCTAGGTGCTGCCTCAAGGAAGTGAGAGCATTCTTCCAGGTTTGGTCCAAGAAACCCACCCCTATATGAGCCTTTCTCTCTTCCCCTATCTGCTGGCTTCATGATGACAGCCAAGGTGACCTAAGAAGCTACCATTGAAGGTGGCAGAGCCTTCATCAGTCTGGGTTTGAATAACCACGTGGAATAGAGTAAGTACCTCCATCTCATTACTAATAACCCTCTACTGTGTTAAATCACTGAGACTTGGGTATTTGTTATAGTAACTTAGTATTACCTTAGCTAATGCAATAATATTCACAGAGCTCTTACAGATTTATAAGAAACGATCAAACAACCCAAATGGAAAAAGGTTAAGACAAGTCAGTTTGCAGAAGAACAAATCCAAGTTATAAACACATGAAACATGAAAAATGTTCACATACTAGTAAGTATGGAAATGCCATGAAGTAACAGACTGGCAACCATCAAAGAGCCTTACAACACTTACTCATAGGGGTAAAGGGGAAAGGATACTCAAATACTGGTAATAAAAATGTGAGTTTCTGCAGACTTCTTGAAAAATCAATCTGGTAACATATACAAAAATGAAAAATACAAATATTCTTTGTTTTAGTAAAGTATTTAGTTCTACTCCTGGGAAATTATTCCATGGAAATAAAGGCAGTAGGACACAAGGATAAAGAATATCTTTGTAAGAGGATGTTTATTCCAGATGATGTGTACAATAAAAACAATTAAAACACAATTGGAAACAAAAGAAATACATATTAATAAAGGAACTATTGAATTAATGATAGAATATCCACTCCATGGAAAGTCATCCTTCAAATTTGAAAAAAACAAATTAGAGTTAAATCAGATAGCAAGGATTTCCATGAGGTTTTGTTGAGTAAGAGAAGGAAAATACAGAAAAGTGTGTATAACACAAATTCATTTTCATTAAACAATGACTAAAATCTTCCAGTATATGTATATGAATATGTAAATATGTGTTCATGTGTATGTATATGTGTGTAAAATTAAATGAGCATAGAAAACTATTTAAGGATAACATAAGGCATTAAAACATGGTTTTACCTAGTATGGTTGAGGGTAGGTTTAGTAGGATGCATTGTGGCCCCCCAAGATGTCTACACTCTACTCCCCAGAACCTGTGAATATTACCTTCTATGGCAAAGGGGACTTTGTTTATGATTAAGTTAAAGATCTTGAGATGGGGACATCACCCTGGATTATCTGGTGGGCCGAAAGTCCTTTTAAGGGGAAGGTGTGAGGTTAGAGAGCCAGAGGAGAAGGCAGTATGATGATGGAAGCAGAGATTGGAGTGATGCAGCCACAAGGAAGGAATGCTGGTTGCCACCAAAAGCTGGGAAAGTCAAAGACCAGATTCTTCCCTGGAGTCTTCAGAAGGAATCAGCTCTGCTTATACTTTGATTTAAGCCCCATAAGACTCATTTTGGACTACTGGCCTCCAGAACCAGAAGATAACAAATTTTTGTGTTAAGTCACTACATTTGTGTCAATTTTTTACAGCATCAATAGGAAATTAATACAAGGGTGATACTGGCAGAGGATGTGTTAGGCAAAAATCCAAGATTACCCTTTAATGACCTTCACCCTTGTACAATCCTCTCTTTCTAAGTGTGGGTGGAACCTATAAATATTTGGTGATATTACTCCTGTGATTATGTCATGTGGCAAAAGAGAAGGAATTTGTCTTGAGTGAGCCTAATCTAATCAAGTGATCCTTGAGATCAGCTATGAGAAGCAGCAGAAACTCTTCTGCTGGCCTTGAAACTAGTCACCATGAGTTCTACAGCCACAAGGGAGTGAATCCTGCCAACAACCACATGAACTTACAGGCAGAGCTCAAACCTCGGATGAGACTGTAGCCCCGGATGTCACCTCGGTTGCAGCCTTCTGAGACTCTGAGCAGAGGTCCCAGGTAAGCCATGCCCACAGTACTGACCCCAGGAAACTGTGAGACAATAAATGGGTATTGGTTTAAGTTCCTGAGTTTGTGGCAATTTCTTACACAACACTAGAAAACTAACACAGAGGGTGAAAATATAGAACAAAGCGTAGATTAAGGGAAACCACTGCACTAAAAAATAAGATTGATTGTATTTATAATCATATAAAACTGAATAGATGTGCATAAAGTGAAAGTAAATATTTTAAAGGTGAAAAATAAATCTAATATACATTTGAGAAACTTAAGAGCAAGTGTAGATTGAATTTAGAAGAATTTGGGGGAGTTGTGGGTGAGAAGGAGAAGGCAGAGGTATTTGTGCTGCTGTAATGTGAAACATCTGGAAAGACGTAGGGGGAAAGGATTTTCCAAAGTTTAGCTGTGTGTTATAAGTGGAATTCCCTTTGGTGCCTATTTGGGAGTTTTCAGTGGAGATTTTCATTGTATTCAATGATTTGCGGATGTCAATGACATTTCTTTTGGATATAAGACAGTGCTGAGATTGCCCAGGAGGTGGCTCCTGTTTCTACAGATCATGTTCCCTAAAGTCCCTTATGGCTCCCCACAGCCCTCAGGTGAAAGCCCATGCTTCTCAGCAGAGCTTCCAAGGCATTTATTTTTGACCCAACCTGTTTGTATACAGAACTCTAACTCTTTCCATTTAAATCACAAAAATCACAGTACTACCCTTAAGAAAAGTTGCAACTATCTATGTAAATATATAGAGAGAGCCATCCTATGTGACTGTATCAGTAGAATAGATTCCTATGAGTAGAATTGCTGGGTCAAAGAATATGCACATTAAGTTTTGATTAAGTCTTTATATTTTCAAACTTGGTCTCCACAAAAAGCCTATACCAATCTATAGTCCCCTCCACATAGGGTATGAGGGCCCATTCCCCTCCATCTTGCTGCAATATTACAAATATTTATAATTCTGCTTATTATATTTAAAATTTTTGCCTATCAGGCAAAAAATGGTAGAAGTACATTTTTCTGATATGCGTCAGCCATTTGTTTGATTTTTCTACATCGCCTGTTCATAACCTTCCAGTCTGAAATGATTGTTGCCAAACTAAAGGCAAATCATCCTCTGTGGGGCATAGCAATAGAAAAACCATCCACTCCAGCAATATCACCATGGAGCAGTGAAGGACTGAGCAACACACCATCTAAGCTATTCTGTTACTCTCAGAAAGCAGCTTTGGGAAAATAGTTTGGTGAGTAAAACAGTAAAAATATTCCTGCCTACTAAGTTATGTGATGTAACACAAATGAATCATCAAAATCATTGTAAGAATAGCTCTCATTTAAGTATATAAAAGTCAGTCAGGAAATTTTTTTGAGTTTTTTACAATAATCTACGTTGACTTAATGTTTTCTCTCTTATAAGGTTCTAAAAGCTCTTATTCACCTGCCTCACTCCACTCCTTTAAAAGGAGCTGGACCTACTTTGTCAAAACTTCATAGGGTAATATTTAGTTGTCTTTTTCTTAAGGATCCCAGAATAAGCCAACAGAGATAGTTCATTCATTCATTCCTTCATTCAGTCATTCAAAAAATATTTAGCCCTGATTATGCACTAGGCATCCTGTAAGACTAAAGATACTGTACTGAACATAACTGACATACACCCTGCCTTCATGGATTTACAGTTTACTGGGAGAAGCCAGTTAAGTAAACAGATGGTTATTATACAGTGCAATGATTGCGGAAGTTCATGAAAACCTGTAAACTAATCAGAGGTATCTGGTTTGGGGTGGGCAGAGGGAAGAGTGCTCCAAGCAGAGGAAACCATACATCTTTTATTAAAGAAATATGACATGATCACATGGTATTTCCTAAGCATACACATCTTGGAATGGAATCAGTAACAAATTCTTGTGGAAATTCTGATAACCTTGATACAAAATCTCGGGATTGTAATTCAAAGTTTCTATTCTATTAAGAGTCTCTGGCCCTGCCATCCAGGAAAGTGTTTTACTAGGGCTCCTAGGAGCTCTGGCCTGCCCTATAATCATTCTTTTGACATTAATAGGGCATTTTCTCCATGCCTGGCTATGTGTTGGGCATTGTGAATACCTAGCTGAATCAGACACCATTGCTACCCTCAAGAGTCAATACTATCTTTGGCGGGTGGGGAGGAGGTAGACAAATAGATAACTATAATCCAACATGATTAAGTAGTGTAGAAGAGGAGGTATGTGTATTATGAGATGAGAATAAAAGCAGAGAATGAACTCACTCTACCAGGGAATTAGGGAAGGACTCACAGATCTTGATGGGTAGATGCCTACCAGGAAGTCAAACTGGGGAAGGGTTTGTTTTTGTTTTTTGGCAGAAGGAACACAACAGCTGAAAAAGGAAAAATGTCTCCAGGAAAAATTAACATATGGCTGTGGTCAGAGAACAGGGTTCATGGTGGGCAATAGACAGAAACAGAAAGATAAGCAGCATCTACTTGGTAGGGCTTTGACAGGGTACATGGTGATCAAACAATAATGTTCAGACTATTATAATCACCAAAAGGGGATGGTTAATGGCGTTACACAGGAAGTGTCATGGCAACTAGGCATCTATGCAATGGGGGACATATTTTCAGAGCCCACTCCAAAGAGGAAGTAATCCTTCATGCCAAAAGAAGTTTAATCCACTCTTCCCACACCCCATTACAGTTCCAGATAATGCAGATCCCACAGGAATACTGCATACCCCAGAAGGTCCTGAGATAGATTTGCCCAAGACCAGTGATTCCTGAGGCTAATGTTCAGAAAGACTATCTACAAAAATAATAAAAACTAGAGATAAAAGTGAGCATCCCTGCACAGGCACACCAGGAATCAAATAGTGAGAAGCACACAGAAGAATATACCAAAGGTTATTACCAGTTTCTTAGTGAAGATCAACTAGAGACAAATACAATAATCCATTATATAATATATCCCCTTTATGGATAATTGGATGTAACCACATATAAAATAAACTTTACAGAGTTCTTATTTTAAAGTGAGGCTTCAGTCACCATCTTTTGCCATCTTCATAAATTCCCTAGCTAAAGAACTCCTCTGAATATTGTTTTTGTATGTGCATGTCTACATTGAGCATACAGTCATGAGTCTAGTGTCCAGAATGGACACAACCATGTAACAAGGCCCCCATTCACACTGTTGTCTTAATGTGTTGCCTACCATACCAGTTTAAGGTGCTTGGACTTTACCCTGTAAGTCAGAAATTCCTAATCTCTGTGCAGTGAATGCTCTACACAGATACTGATCCTCTCAGACCTTGGAGCAACAGGTAAGAGCTGGAATGGTGATAGCCCTCAAGTGCTTGCTTTCAGCCACAAATAACCTTTTTCCATTTAGCCCAATGTGTGCCTAAAATTTTTTCTTGTGTGTTGATAGGGGGAAAGATCAGGAAGCACTCCTGTAATGGGGAGCTGTAATGAACTCTGGCCATTATCCCTCTATCACCCTGAAACGTGGTTACCCCCAATTCGAAGCTTTGGATACCCCTCTGGATATACCAAGGAAAAATGCTTGTAGAAAAGAAGACCTGGGAGCTTCATATTGGGATAATGAAGGAATATTACCAAGGAGGATTGAGAGCAGAGAGGTGAAGTCATCATTAAATTATCCTTTGAGATGCAATTACATGAAAAATAGTGAATAGCTACTATCCATCTTTTCTCAGAAATGAAATGGAACTGGGTTTAAACTGCAGCTTGAGGAATTAATGTTAGATAAAAGCATGCAACAGGACCGCTTCCATGCTCCCAAGGCATGTGTGTTTATAGTGTGAGAGGTTTACCTGTGTCTGTTTTGATTGGAAGTAACTGTGTATTCATCTGCTGTGCTCATTCATGTTTGTATCCACAATACTTAGCACAGTGCCTCATACAGAGCAGGCTGTCAATAAATGTTGCATTGCATTAACTTGTTAAGTGATGGTGATCAGGAAAGACAGGCTGATGTTCTTTGAAAGCTATTAAATACAGAACAGGTTTTCTCATTTGGAATGTCTTAGGAATCACAGACCATGGGACCATGATGTTTCTTCTCTTATTCATTTTTATTTCTCACATCCATGTCTCCTAAGTTCTAAACTGAGAAATTCATATTTCCTTCCATGGAAATATTTGACTTGCTGAATTTTCGAGAGCAAAATTGTATTGCTTTTGCTTCTTTGGAGCTTAAATCTATGAGATATCTTTTAGCATAAATACATTCTATAGTATGTATTTTACCATTCTCTTCATTACCTGTTATGAGTTCATTATGCAGTTCCTGATTATTCAGTTGTAAGTTTTTCACATCCTTGTACTGTCATCTTGCCCCCTCCTTGACTACACACTCTGCCTGGGTTGGACAAAGGACTAATTAATGTATTGTTCATTTTTTCCGCTCTATGTGCTTTACTTATCTTGAAATAGGAAGAGGAAAAAATGGAAAATACTGTTTTCTACTTGTCTGAACTTAGACAACCTCATACCTTTACTAAGACTTGTAAAAAAAATGAATCATTGGTGATCAATAAAACTCCAAACTGCATATAATGCCACAAGTCTTAAAACCCACTATATCAGTCAGAGTCCTGGCAGGGAACGGATGACATGCCCTAGGGATGATGGAGGAGAGTTTAATGGGAGGATTATTACACAAAAATGTGGCAAAGTCATAGGAACCAATAAGAAATAGTGAAGCACCTGGGGATGAGCCCCACTAGGGAGCTGTTACCATCCACAGAGGCAGAAGGGCAAAATGAAGGAACTGATAAGAGCTGAGCCCTGAGAGAGGGGCTGCCTGGCAGAAGCAGTGGTCTCAAGCAGAGGAACACAACAAATGCCAAACCAAAGCCTGGCAGGCGATGAATAACCCCTTCCTCTCCCCTCCCACACTCTGATCTCCTGATGGTGGCTCCCACTGGCCAAACCCCACTGGAGGTCTGCAGATCTCTGCCTCCTGGGATACAGAGAATGGGGGAAAAGGGTGAGGAATATTTATAGAGGGTCAAAGAATACACAGCCACTCACTGTATTGGTTAGGGTCCAACAGGAACAAATGGCAATCCCTAGTAAGAATAATTCGAGAGGTTGTCTACAAAAAGTCTGTTGACAATAGCGTGGGCAGGACGTCGGGGAACCACAGAAAATAGTGCAGTAACCTGGAGTTAGTAGCAGTAGAACTGGTACCACTCCAGCCCCAAAGAGGCAAGGGGAGAATGCTGTTATCAAAAAGAGTGTGTGTAGGAGAGGCTGCCCTGAGAGGAGCACTGAGCTCTGGTGAAGAAATATGACCAGGCCAAAGGAGGGGTCAGGGAAGTAGATACCCTGACCTCCCTCATCATGCCCTCCAGGCTCCCAGAAGGGCTTCCTATCCGCTAAAACAGACTGGAAGCAGAAAGCAGGGAGCCTTCCTGATTTGTCCAAACAGGTCAGCCCCTTGACAGAGAACAGGGTGGAGAACAGTGACAAATGAATCTGTAGAAATCAAAGATATCTGGCATGTCTCCTTATAACTAAGTCACTCGCTAACTTCTCCCTTCCTCCCTCCCTTCCTTCTTTCCTCTAAATTTTATTAACACTTGTTCCCAGCACTGTGCTAGATACTGTCACATAAATTATTTCCTTTAACCCTTAAAACTTCTCTCAAAGGCAGGGGATATTGTTTTCTCTAAGCATACATCCTCCATCATGCTGTACTCTCAGCAGTTTGAACCTTTTTAATTGAAGAGCATTTTTTAAAAAATAAAACCTTGCTGGAACCCCAATATATAAAACTGATAAAGCAGTATTTATTAGCAGAAATTTTAAGATGCAAACTTACATTTCCATATTATTAGGTTAACCAAGGAAAACAATAACAATACTTTTTTTTGCTTAGAAATTGATCTTATTCATGTTAAACATTTATAAAAACACAATCTTCTCCCCATATATATTTTAGGAAAAGCTCCAGATATTTGTAAAAATTGATAAAAGTGATCAACTCTGTGGAGAAGACTTTGTTGGGCAACAAGGAGGCGTTTTGCTTTTTTGTTGTTTTTTTCTTTTTTCCAAAATATTATGGGGGTACAAATGTTTTTTGTTACATGTATCAATTTTGTTATGCTTGAATCAGGGTTATAAGTAATCCCGTCACCCAGATAATGTTTATTGTAACTGTTAGGTTTTCACCCATTTCCTCCTGCTTGATTTCCAATCACTTTTACTTCCCTCTGTGCACGTGTGCTCATCAGTAAGTTCCAGTTTAATAGCGAGTACACATGGTGTCTGTTTTTCCATTCTTGAGATACTTCACTTAGTATAATGGTCTCCAGTTCCATCCAAATTGCTGCAAAAGGCCTTAATTCATCCTTCTTCATGGCTGACTAGAACTCCGTGGGATACATATACCACATTTTGTTAATCCACTCATGAATTGACGGGCACTTGGATTGATTCCACATCTTTGCAATAGTGAATTGTACTGCAATAAAAATTTGAGTGCATGTGTCTTTTTGATAAAATTACTTCTTTTCCTTTGAGTAAATACCCAGTAGTGGGATTGTTGGGTCAAATGGTAGGTCTACTTTTAGCTCTTTGAGGAATCTCCATATTATTGTCCATAGAGATTATACTAGTTTACAGTCCAACCAACAGTGTATAAGCCTTCCTTTCTCTCTGCATCCACACCAGCATCTATTGTTTTTGAACTTTTTCATAAAAGCCATTCCAACTGGAGTAAGGTGATATCTCATTGTGGTTTTAATTTGCATTTTCATGATGATTAGTGATGTTGAGCATTTTTTCATATGTTTATTGGCCACTAGTCTATCTTCTTTTGAAAAGCTTCTGTTCATGTCTTTTGCCCATTTTTTAATGGGGTTGTTTGGTTTTTTCTTGCTGATTTGCTTGAGTTCTTTGTGGATTCTGGTTATTAGTTCTTTATTGGATATATAGCTTGAGAATATTTTCTCCTATTCTTTAGGTTGTATATTTACTCTGTTGATTATTTCCTTATCTATCTGTGCAGAAACTTTTTAATTTAATCAAGTCCCGTTTATTTATTTTTGTTGTTACTGGGATTGCCATTAGGGTCTTCTTCATAAATTCTTTGCCTAAGCTGATATCTAGAGGAGTTTTTCCAACATTTTCTTCTAGAATTCTTATGGTTTCATGATTTACATTTAAGTCTTTTCTCCAGCTTAATTTTTGTGAGTGGTGAGAAATATGGATCCTGTTTCAATCTTCTGCATGTGCCTATTCAATTTTCCCAGATCTATTCATTGAATAGGGCTTCTTTTCCCCAGTGTATATTGTTGTCTGCTTTGTCAAAGATCAGTTGGCTGTATGTGGATGGTTTTATATCTTAGTTCTCTGTTATGATCCATTGGTCTATGTCTCTATTTTTGTACTAATACCACACTGTTTTAGCTAATATAGCCTTGCAGTATAGTTCAAAGTCTGGTAATGTGATGCCTCCAGATTTGTCCTTTTTACTTAAGATAGCTTTGGCTATTTGGGCTCTCTTGTGGTTCCAAATGAAGCATAGAATTATTTTTTCTAGATCTGTGAAATATGACATTGATATTTTCATGGGAATTGCATTGAATCTATAAATCATTTTGAGTAGTACAGGCATTTTAGCAATGTTTATTCTACCAATTCATGAGCATCATGTTTTTCCATTTGTTTCTGTCATCTGCAATTTCTTTCCTCAGTGTTTCTTAGTTTCTTTGTAGAGATCATTCATCTATTTGGTTAAGTATATTCCTAGGTATTTAATTTTCTCTGTAGCTATTGTGAATGGTATTGAGTCTTTGACTTGACTCTCAGCTTGACTACTATTCATGTATAGGAAAGCCACTGATATGTATACATTGATTTTTGTAACCTGAGACTTGCTGAATTTATTTATCAATTCCAGAAGTCTCTTGGTGGAGTCTTTAGGGTTTTCTAGATATAAGATCGTATCATCAGCAAAAAGCAATAGTTTGACCACCTATTTTCTGATTTGGATACCCTTCATTTCTTTCTCTTGCTTGATTGCTCTGGCTAGCACTTCTAGCGCTATGTTGAACAGAAACAGTGACAGTGAGCACCCTTGTCTGGTTCCAGTTCTTAGTGGGAGTGCTTTTAACTTTTCCCCATTCAATATAATGTTGACTATGGATTTGTCGTACATGGCTTTTATAATCTTGAGGGATGTTCCTTCTTTGCCTAGTTTATTGAGGGTTTTTTTCATGAAAGTGTGCTAAATTTTGCCAAATGCTTTTTCTGCATCTATTGAGATGATCATATGGTTTTTGTTTTTGCTTCTGTTTATGTGGTGAATCATATTTATTGATTTATGTATGTTGAACCATCCTTGCCTCCCTGGGATGAAGCCCACTTGGTCATGGTGGATTATGTTTTTTGATGTGCTTTTAAATTTGGTTTGCTAGTATTTTATTGAGGATTCTTGGATCTATTTTCACAGGAGATATTGGTCTGTAGTTTTGTTTTTTTGGTTGTGTCATTTCCTGGCCTTGGTACCAAGGTGACACTAGCTTTATAGAATGAGTTGGGGAGGATTCCCTCCTTGTTTATGTTATGGAATAATTTCTGTAGTATGGTTACCAGGTTTTCTTTGTAGGTCTGGTAAAATTGGACTGTGAATCCATCTGGTCCAGCACTTTTTTAGGTTGGAGAATTTTTTGTTACTGCTTTAATCTTGTCGCTCATTATTGGTCTGTTCAGGAGTTCTATTTCTTCCTGACTGAGTCTTGGGAGGTTGCGTGTTTCCAGGAATTTGTCCATTTCCTCTATGTTTTTGAGTTTATGTGTGTAGAGATTTTCATAGTATTCACAGATATTTTGCATTTCTGTGGTATCAGTTGTAATATCTCTTTTTTCATTTCTGATTGAGCTTGTTTGGGTCCTTTCTCTTCTATTTCTGGTTAATCTAGCAAGAGCTCTATCAATTTTATTTATCTTTTCAAAGAACCAACTTATTGTTTCATCAATCCTTTGTATTGTTTTTTTTTTGTTAGTTCTGTTCTGATCTTATTTATTTATTTATTTATTTATTTTTTGTTGGCTTTGGGTTTGGTTTGCTCTTTTTTTTCCCTAGTTACTTGAGATATATCATTAGATTGTTAATTTGTGATCTTTCTATCTTTTTGATGTAGGCATTTAAGGCTATGAATTTTCCCCTTAGGACTGCTTTTGTTAAATCTCATAGATTTTGGTGGCTTGTGTCCCCTTGGTCATTCAGTTTGAGGAATCTTTTGATTTCCATCTTAATTTCATTACTGACCCAGTAATTGTTCAACAGCAGGTTGTTTAATTTTCATGATTTTGTGTAGAATTGAGTGTTTCTCTTACAGTTGACTTCTAGTTTTATTCCACTGTGGTCTGAGAAGATACATTGTATGATTTATATTTCTTCAAATTTGCTGAGACATGTTTTGTGGCCTAAGATATTATCAATCTTGGAGAATGTTCCATGTGCTGATGAGAAGAATGAATATTCAGTAGTTTTGGGGTAAATATTCTATAAATGTCTGTTAGCCCCATTTGTTCAAGAATCCCAAAGTCCGTTTATTTATTTATTTATTTTCTACTTGTATGATTTGCCCAGTTCTGTCAGTGGGCTATTGAAGTCCCCAACAATTATGATGCTGCTGTTTATCTGTTTGCTTAGATTTAGTAGGGTTTGCTTTATGAATCTGGGTGCTCCTGTGTTAGGTGCATAAATATTTAGGATTGTTATGTCTTCTAGTTGAATTGCTCCCTTTACCGTTATATAATGACCATCTTTGTCTTTCTTTACTATTGTTGATTTAAAGTTAATTTTATCTGATATTAGAATGGCTACACCTTTCTTTTGGTTTCTATTTTCATGGAATATTTTTTTCCATCCCTTCACCTTGAGTTTGTGTGAGTCCTTGTGGGTTAGATGTGATTTCTATAGACAGTAGAAAGATGGCTGACCAGAGACACCAGCTGCTAGATCATCTCAGAAAGAAGAAAAAGTTTTAGATGAAAAAGAAAAAACAAATACTCATAGATCAGGTATAATTTCGAGGGAAAAGTGCCAGAACCTACAAGAGATTCCATGGGAAGAAGTTGTGGAACAGAAAAAAAGGAGCAAGAAATTGGCAGAAGTTAATCCCTGAGAGGCTTGGAGTGTAATGAAAAGCGTAGGTGGAGTGGTGTGTTTCTTCGTCATATCTCTGGTAGTCATCAGGCTCCCGAGCTGCTGGACAGCCTTTCTACCCTTGCAAGCCCAAAAGCTGCTGCCACCAGAGAACTGGTAGCTTCTTGAGGACAAAGCATCAGGCTACCAGCCCCCTTGGGTTGCTTCCTGTCACCATAGACTCAAGCCAATATGGAAGGCACCATATTGCTTCTCCACCCACTGTGCATCTTTGTCCTCCCCATGGGGCTTCAGCCCCTCAGTTTTCATCTTGCTCATTCCCACAGAGACATTTCCCAACTCCAGCCCAAACTGTGGGAGCCACAGAGGGCTGGTGGGTCCTGGGGATCTCTGTGACCCAAGAGTCTGGACATATTGGCTGGGCTGCCTTCCAGAGAGAGAGACAGAGACAGAGACAGAGACAGAGACAGAGACAACCAGAGTGCTAGCTTTCTTCCATTCAGACTCTTTTCCTCTCCTTCCCCTTTCCTGCCCACAGCTGCCGAGAGAGAGATGCTTGAGCCAGGGCTCTCAGGAGCTGCTGCTTCCCCTTTGTTGGGGCTTCCACAGAGAGCAGGGCTCAAACCTTTCCTCCTAAAGAGGCTCAAACCTTTCCTCCTAAAGACCTGTAGAAGATGAAGCGGTGCTCAGACTGTAAGCTCCTTGCTTATGGGCCCTCCCTGGTGCTGCTTGCCCAGCTGCTCCATCAGAGCAGGGTACTCTGCAAAGTGAAGGGACATAAAACCTGCTTGAGCACCCCATAGGCAACTCGAGACCAGAACACTTCTTTCTGGCCTGGTCAGGGATTGATCTTTGGGGTGTAAGGGATAGGACCACAGGCCAGATCCTGTACCCTTAGGACTCAATTGTGTTGCTCGGGGGCATGGAGGGCAGATTTGTGGATGAATCTTGGGAGGTGAGGGAGCCCATGTGGGCAGAATTAAAAAGAGAGCACAGTGTGGGTCCCAGCCACAGAGCACACTTAGAGCACCCCTCCTGCCACAGGAAAGCCATGCTGTCAGCCCAGGGCAGGATCCTAGACAGGGAAGCTCCCGAAGGAAAACTACAGAGCAGAGCAGGGGGAAGACAAGCAAAACCTACTTCTGACAGACAGATTGTGGATCTCAGACATCCCTCACATACACAAACAGACTTTCTGCCCCTCCCTGGTGGCTTTCCCAAGAACGCTGGGAGCAGACCGTTGATCCCCACTGAAACAGCTACCTTATCAGCTTTTGTAGAGCTTGAGGGCAAGCTCACCAAACCCAGCCCTGCCCAGCCTCAATCCCCCACCTGCCTCTGCTGTAGTGGAGAATAAGGACTCATCTGGATGTTCCAAGGACCCACCCTCCACTTGGGGCATTTGAGTGCTTCTCCTGAGGGGCTAGAGCTGGTCATAGGTCCCTAAAACAACACTGTAGCTTGTTCCTTCCAGCAAGTGCCACCTACTGACAGGAAGGTCAATTTGCAAAGCCCTTTACAGCATTTACTGACTCAATCATACAGAGTGTGGTTGATTTTTACCTGCAAGCACCACCTACTGTCTCAGAGATTAAACTGGGCGTGCCAATATCATTCACACTGTTAAGAACATCAGAAGTCTGGGGAAAGAGAAAGAATTTCAAATATTTCCACCCTCCCTCATCAAAGAGAGATAGGGAATCTGCCCACACACATAGCTCACCACTCCTACAACCTACAAACTACTAGCAACTGAGAAAACCACCACACTAAGGATATCTATAACTAAGGCATTCATCCAGAACTTAGAGCCCCATCAAAGCACCCAAAAGTAAGGCCAAAGGTTCTTACCCAACATATGCTACAGATACTCCCTTATGAGTGAGGGGGAAGAAAAAAAAGCCCCTTCTAAACAAATGAAAATCCAAAAATAAGAACTGATATCTGCCCCAGATAAGAAACCATTAGTGAAAGAACTGTGGAAGTATGAAAAAATTAGAGCAGAGGGACACCCCCAACTGCGAACACCAGCTTTATAGTAATGGATACTAACCCAAATGGAAACATTGAAATGTCAGGTAAAGAATTCCAAATATGGGATTGTAAGGAAACTCAATGAAATCCAAGAGAACATGGAAAACAAACTCAAAGAAACCAGAAAAAAATTAAATTAATGAATGATAAATTCATGAAAGAGATCACCATGTTAAAAGAAAAACCAAATAGAACTTCTGGAAATGAAAATTCATTTAAGGAAATATAAAACACAGTGGAAAGTTTTAAGAATAGAGTAGACCAGGCAGAAGAAAGACTCTCAGAGCTTGAAGACAATTTTTTCAAATTAACTTAGTCAAAAATAAATACCAGAGAATTAAGAGTAATGAACAAAGCCTGCAAGAAATATGGGATTATGTAAAAAGGACAAATATAACATTCATAGGCAACCCTGAGGGTGAAGAAGAAAATGCACAAGTACTAGAAAACCTATTTGATGGAATAATTGAGGAAAACTTTGCTGGTCTTGCTAGAAATTTAGATATGCAAGTACAGGAAGCTCAACAAACACCTAGGAGATTCATTACAAAGAGGCAATCACCAAGACATAGTCATCAGACTGGCCAAAGTCAACATGAAGGAGGAACTCCTGCAAGCCATGGAGCAAAACATCAACTAACTTACAAAGAAAAACCAATCAGGCTAACTGCAGACTTCTCAACCGAGACCTTATGAGTCAGAAGGGATTGGGGCCCCATCTTCAGTTTTCTTAAATAGAACAACTGTCAACCTATAATTTTGTATCCTGCAAAACTAAGTTTCACATATGAAAGAGAAATAAAGACTTTTCCAGACAAGCAAACAGTGAGGGAATTTGTCAAGACCAGACCTGCCCTGCCGGAAATACTCAGAACAGTATTATACATGGATCAGCACAATAGACAGATGCCAGAGTAAAACCACCCAAAAGCTAAAGCTCAGAGCTCATGTAAAACAATATAGCACAAGAGGTAAAACAAAGTGATAAATGTGCTATCCAATAGGATGAACAGAACAGCATCACACATATCAATTCTGTCAATCAACATGAACGGTCTGAATGCCCCACTCAAGAGACACAGGCTGGCTGAATGGTTGAAAAAGATACTTTTGATAAACACAGAAGTTTGAAATCTACTTTGCTGCCCTACATTGGCATCAGCAAGTGCAAACATTGACAGTCTCCCTGAAATGGATTTTGACAACTGTTGATATAAGTGACTGGGAAAACAAGAAGCTTTAATTTTCCAAACCTACAACTTCTCAGCAATGCCTCATTTTCGTAATCAAAATCTGTTTACTAGAACACATGAGATACAACTGACAGATATACTTTTCTGGTCACCTGTTCAGGAAACATCTCGTACCGCTGAAAACTCAGCCTTTACGCCTCAGTTATCGAACACTTTGGAGCAGCTTAGCCCAGGAAATGAAGGCTCTTGTTAAAAACATGGAGATTTAGGAAGCCAGGACGTGATTAACCACGTGGCATTTTGCCAAATGAGCAGTTAACAACCAAGGCCAGGAAAATAAGTGCTGATTAATAATCCCTGGGCTTACAGAAAGGGCTTAGACACAATCCTAACAATCCACTGTAACAGACCAGAAAATTCCTAACTTATTATAGCTGGAACTGTGCTCCCTTAAAAAAAAGTATTAGTCTAATCAAAATTTATTCATCAGTGCCTCTATATGCAAAGAAAAAAAACTTGTAAGAATATTTATTTAAATTTAGCAGACTGGAAATCTCCTAGGTGTTCTCTATAAAATGTAAAATTAAACTTTGAACCTACTCATGAGGTTTCTAGTGGTTGATGTTTATTTTTAAAAAGACTGTGATGTTGAGTTTAGGCATTCATTCATTCATTCATTCAACAAATATTTGACTGCCAGTCACATACTATAAACTGTTCTAAATTCTGGTGATGAGTCTCAGTGGGCTATACCAAAAAGAACATCAGCTCTGAAGTTGATCAGAATTGGTATACCAGTTTTGAATGCATTTGAGTTCAAGAAACAGAATACCAGACTTACAGTGGCTCAAATTATCCTTTTTATGTCTGTCTGATTAGCAGACATCTGGAGAGAAGTAGCTGTTGACTGTGGCACAGGGGCTTGATGATGAGGGACTGTGTCTCTGCAGCACTCCCAGCCTTTCCCTCATCCTCATCACTCTGGTGGGCAGATAGCTGTGGGGAAGGGTGACATGCAAAATGGGCAGTGATGGTGGTGTTGGGAAGAGCAGTTGTGATGAACGTTCTGTTTGGGTCATGCTGACTGAAGGGATTCAGTGGTGTAATGATACTCAGTGCATGTGTTCTGTAGGCAATGCAAGATATAGAACTGATGTAAGGACGGACGTCAGGGTGGACGAGGCAAGGTGACTGAGGGGCCGCACTCAGGATGGGTCTAAATCAAGAGCTAAGGGGTTGCATTTCTTTTTAGAATTGAGAGAATTGCTCCCTCTGCAAACATGGGCTGATCTGAGGAGGAAGTGAGTGCAGATGGAACTGTTCAAGTATAGTGGCCTCTTTAAGGGGCAGGTAAGGTCCTCTGGGAGGAGGGTTGGGCCACACTGAGAGACTGGATTGAAAACACCCACTGTGGGGATGTATGAGGGCTGAAAAAGCCTGGCTCAACTGGTAGTGTGACAAAACTTGTAGTGATTCAGGTTTGCAGATTTCCAAAGTTTCCAAAGCAGCAGTTCAGGACCCAGGCATGGAAACAAGGATAGAGGACATGGTGCCATAGGCTGGTGATGGCCATGGGACAAAGGCATCAGGAGTGTCTATGATGATGAGGGGGAAGGGGCTGACTAGAGTCCAGGCCAGGCAGGGGGAGCATTTAGGGAGTCAACCTCCTACAATTAAACCCACTGGGGCCATGTCTCAGGCTCCTTTTCCTCCTGGACCCCCTATCCCTTGAGGTCCCTCTCCCTGCAAGACCAACTGCAGACCAACAGCAGGGTGGCCAGTGGTGGATGACTTATCCAAGAGGTAACAGATAAGAGACAAGGGGAATCAAAATCATAAAGAAGTTAGCCCAGCTCCAGATTCTAGCAAATGGTTTGAGTAATAGAACTTTATCTCCAGATCACGGATCACTTCTGAGAAGTTAACTTTAAGTTCTGCTGGACTGAAATATTTGCTCTTATAGAGAAGGCTCTCCACATCTCCTCCTCTATGGGAGGGTTCTAACTTAGGAGAAGGACATGCTGTCCCTCCTTCAAGAAGTTTCCTCTTACCTAATTCCAATCCGCAGAGGCACTGATGCAAAATTAGCCACCCTCTTGTCACTGGATGGTCATCTACACTTCAGTAGCCTTCAGAGTATTCTCTGTCCACTGGGTACTGCAGCACTAAAGGAAGTGGGGTGGTGGTGGGGAAACTAGGTGAGTTAGGAGTGACTTAATGATTGGAGGGTCTATTGTGGATTGAGATTAGAGTCTGAGGAAAGTAGGAGGATGTGACTGGAAAACACCAAGAAAGCCAAATGTGACATCTTTCAAGTGGAAGAAACAGTGCCATGATGTTGCTGTATTGATGAATTCAAATGACAACTTTGTCTCTATCTTCACTTGAGAAAATAACTTTAACATTCTCCTTAGGAAAAAAAAAAGTGGTTTCTGTAATCTCACAGAATTCTACATTCTTAACATTGGAAGGTCATCTACTGGCCACCTAGTCCAGGCTGTGACTCCTTCTGAAACTGCCTTTGCAGCTGGCTGTTTGGCATCTCCTCAACCACTCTCGCGGATGGATGCTCATTACATGGCGCAGCAGCTCATCACTTTCTGGGCAGGCCTGACTTTTAGACAACTGTCCTTGACATGAGATTGTCATTTGCTTCCTTGTAGCTTTAATTTATTGGTCCCAATTTTATTTTCCAGTGTCTCATGAGTAGATACTTTCCATTTCTCAAATAAGGGTCCTTCTGATGTTTCAATGCTCTTCTCGGGTTTACACTAAGATTTTCTTTCTTTCTTTCTTTCTTTTTCTTTTTTCTTTTCTTTTTTTGAGATCAAATATCCCCAGCTTGTAGACCTTCCTTTCAGTGACATGGCTTTGGGATTCCTCACCATGCTGGTCCCCATCTCCTAGTTGGTCATGCAAGCACGAGGCACCCAAAGCCGGACACAGCATTCTGGATATAGGCTGAGCAGCATGCAGGACAGTGGCACGGTTCCCTCTCTGGACTGGACACTGATGCTTCGACTACCACAGCCCAAAAGTACGTTTGTCTCTTTAGCCTGATGAGGCTATAACCCCATTTTCTGGGATTTTAGTGTACTACCACTTAGCTCTGTTTTCTTCTTGTGGTTTTGCAACCATACGTACACTTGAAATTTGTCCTTCTTTGATATCTTAGGTTAAATTCCACCTCTCTTTCTGACGCCTGTGAAATTTTTCATCACCAAGTGCCAGGACTGCTGTTTCTACCTCGCTAATTGAGGTATTAGTTCAGTTTCGTTTGGCGATATTTATTAAGTCATGTGCCAGGAATTGCATCATATGCTAAGATGGGGTGAGGGGATACAAATAGATTAGAGTGTGAGTCCTACTCTAGAGCAGCTTGCGGGCTGGAGGGAGAAGACACCCATGTAAATACACACCGTAAATATAACATGTGATGTAGGGAGAGCTGTGTCATGTAAACATAGTGACTATGGGGCCTAGTAGGGGGACTTTTGGCTCAAATTGGAAATTCAGGGAAGAGTTCCCAGAAAAAGAAGTATCTTGGACAGTAAGAAAGAATTAAGGAGTACTGAGAAGAATGTGGGAAGACAGAACAGAAAGAGTGAAGTCAAGGAGGCAGGAAGCACAGTGGTGTATGTGAGGGCTGCAGGCTATTTGGCAGTACTAGAGCAACAAGTCCTAGACAAGGAGAGGGGAAGCCATGAAAACCTCACTCTCGAACTAGGGCTTGACTCAGTAGGCAATGGGAAGGCTTGAGACATTTTAAGAAGATGTGTGTGTTGGGGGGCGGTAATCATATTTGCATTTATCACTCTGGCCTCAGTAGAAAGAATAGATTTTAATGTGGCTAATCTGGAGGTAGGCTAGTGGCTTGGAAATACTTAGGAGCCCAAAGTATTAGTTCAAGCAAGGGATGGTGGTGGTAGGACGGAACAGATCAAGCAATGTAAGAGATGCGGTTGGCAGGCCTTGGCTATGGAGAGCTGTGAGTGGCAGAGAAGAAGAATAACAACAAAAATCCAGATTAACTCCCAGAGATCCAGATTTAAAAGCTAGAAAAATAGTGATGCAACTGGTTGAGAGGGTGGAGGAGCTGTTTGGGGAACCATGAGCTCAAGTTAAAATTTGAATTGATGACTGAATATCCAAGTATAAAGTCCACCAAATAATTGGATTTCTAAATCTGACTGTCACAGGAGAAACCAACTGAGAGATGAGAGTCTTCAGTTTCTCAGTAGGAGTTAAAATCATGAGAATAGATGAGCTGATACAAGGAAAATATGTAAAGAAATAGCCATGGGGCCAGTGTATGACCATGAAGTACACCAATATTTAAGGCCATATTTTACAAAAAAGTTCAGCATGTTTTCCTGGATTGACAGAGCCAAATTTGATTTTGTTCCCAACATTTAAAAATAACTTGAAAATGATTTTAAGCCTATCTTTTAAAAATTTTATTATTTTTTTAATAATTTTTTATTTCTAAATATTAGGGGGTACAAGTGTTCTTGTTACATGGATGAATTGTATAATGCTGAAGTTAGGGCTCTTAGTGTGCCCATCACCAGAATAGTGTACATTGTACATAATAAGTGAGGTTTTATCCCTCACTTAATTATCCCCCCATCCCTTTTAAGTTTCCAATGTCCTCTACACTACTTTATGAACATGTGTACCCAATATTTAGCTCCAACTTATAAGTGAGAATACATGGTGTTTGTTTTTCCATTCCTGAGATACTTCACTTAGGATAATCTTCTTCACTTCCATCCAAGTTGCTGTGAATGACGTTATTTCTTTCCTTTTTATGGCTGCGTAGAATTCCATGGTACATATATACCACATTTTCTTTATCCACTTATCAATTGATGGGTACTTAGGTTGATTCCACATCTTTGTAATTGTGAATTGTGCTGTGATAAACATATAATGATTTCTTTTCCTTTGGGTAGATACCCAGTAGTGGGATTGCTGGATTGAATGACAGGTCCATTTTTAGTTCTTTGGGGATTTCCATACCGTTTTCCACAGAGGTTGTATTTACAGTCCCACCAACAGTGTATAAATGTTCCTTTTTTGCTGCATCCATGCCAACATCTATTTTTTAATTTTAAAATCAGGAGCTCTGGCCCCACTGAGCTTGCCTGTTCATGTAGCAACATTCCACCAGAACTGAGTAGCAGTTTCCCTCTTTGTATGGGACATGTGTTCTCTAATTCTTTATTGCCTTCGCTGTCTTTATACCATCAAGGCCAATGTCAACTTTTATTAATCATTACTCTAGTGCTGCTATTTTTAAAAAACATTTTTCTTTCTACTCTTCCAAGCCCCTATCTTTAAAAAAAAATTTTTTTTTAGAGACAGGGTCTTGCTATGTTGCCCAGGCTAGTGTTAAATTCCTGGCCTCAAGCAATCCTCCTGCCTCAGCCTCCAGAGTTGCTGTGATTACAAGCATTAGCCACCACATCTAGCCCTGGCACTGCTATTTTTTATTTCTGTTTTATTTTTTAAAATATTGCTTGCCTGTCACTGGTAGGTATTTGAGTTTTTAATTCCTGGCATAAAGTGAATAAAGTTAAGAGGATCCCATTAGGAAGACCAAGAAGCATGGTCAGAGAAATGGGAAGAAATCAGGAAAGAAATGTCCTAGTTGTCAAGAAATTTCAAGAATGGGGAGTTCAATGTCACGTACCATAGAGGTCTAGTAAGTTAAAGACTGAATTGCCCACTAGGTTTATCAATATGAACAATGTTGTAGGTCTTTACCAGAATCATTTTCAACAGAGGGATAGAATTTGGAGGTGAGATCTAAGGGATGTGAGGAGTGAATGGGAGATGACCAAATGGAGACAAATTGATTTTCCTCTTTCCAGAAATTTGATGAGAAAGGGAAACAGAGATCTGGGAATTAGCCAGAGGCATTAAAAGTAAACAGAGCCAAAAGAGACTGTTCTTTTCAAGAAGGAAGTTTTTGAAAAGGTTTATGAATTGTACATAAAGAGCTACTATTAATAGAAAGGGAAAAATATTGTTGACATATGACAGAGGTGATAATTCCTATAGGAAAGTACCAGAGACAGGAGGGAATGAGATCAAGAGTATGGGTGAAGGGCCTGGCTTTGACCGAGAGGAACTCTTTATCCCCATGAATGGTGGAGAGGAGAAAACTATAGGAAGAAGCAAGTTTGTGGGACCAAGTATTTTATGTCCAAACAGTTTTTTTGATAAAGCAGAAGGATCATCCATTAAACCTGAGCTGTGGACTGGAGTTCAAAGACTTGGGGAGAATGATGAAGGCTCATCCGAGTTCCTGGTTGGGAAGGGGAATAGAGGCTCACTGAGGACCATCACAAGGATTGTGGAATGGCCCCAAGGACCCAGCTGAGGCTGGACGTTGAGAATTCTCAATGACAACAACCTGCAAGGTTGAGTGATTTTCCCCAGCCCCATGTACCTGAGGAACACACTCAGGAAGGCAGCATACTTACTACAGCACATAGCAACACTATCTTTAGGGGCGGCAAATACTATGGCTAAAAATACAGACCTAGTGAAAAAGCACACATCACTGTCCTCTTTAAGGTGTTAACGTTCTAGAGACCTCAACTGAACTCTTGGTGTCTTCTTGTATGTATTCCTCAAGTTTTAGTAGCAGGAGGAAGATAATAGTTGGCTCAAGAAGACTCTCACCAGTTTTCTAGTTTTCAGCTGACTGAACATACTAGTTCTGGTCCAGGGTAAGTTAACCATGCTTCAGGGCAGCCCAAAGCATAAGGCAAATGTAGAGTCCAAAGCCTGGCCAAGGCCTGAATTGAGAAGGTGTTATTGAGAAAGAATCAGAGAGAAGGCAGTGAGAATTAGGGAACAGAGATGCGGGGAGTGGCGGGTAGGAGTCAGAGACAGAGAGAACAAAAGGAAAAAAGACTACTATGTAAAAAAGATTGGGAGAAAATAAGAAAAGAGAGAAAAGAGAAGGAGGGAGAAGTTTGAAAGTACAGAGACAGAAAGAGGGAAGCATTAAAAAGAAAAAAGAAAAGTGAGGAATAAAGCAAGAAAGAAAAGGATAATCTCAACTCTGGAACCAAGAAGCCTTCGTGGGAATCAGAGATCTCCCCTTCAATTGCCTTGAGAGCCAGGCCTGGGGTCCTGCCTGTGTATTTCCCCTTGTTGGAGGACATGCCTATTCCCACTCCGCTGCTGAAAGGCCAGGCCTTTTTGTTTTAAAGGGTCTATTAATGGAGAGTGGCTACCAGAAGAAGCCATAAGAATAAAAGTCTGCTGAAACTTCTTCTCTTTTTATTTTTTAACCTTCATGTAAACATAAAGGTTACATGAAAGCACCACTTTGCCTCAAAGCCAGGTCTATTTTGCTGACAAAACAAGAGTTAAAACAAACTAATAGGTTTAAAACTTTCTTCAACCATTGAATGGTGATGTGATCATGAGTCCTCCAGTTATGCTGAGTCCCTAAAACTTAAAAACTCTGTACATAAAGATTCATTTATTCCATCATCCTACAAAATGACCTTCTCTGAGTAGGAAGGTACTAAGACCTTGCAATACACTTCCTGTCCTCAAGGGGCACACTGACGAGTCACGTGAGGACACGTGTGGCCACAGTGTTTTAGGGTATGCCGATGATAGGGTCCCATAGTTGGGGGCTCTTAGCTCCCCACAAATATCACTTAGATGTTACCCCAGGGTTTTCTGTTGTTGTTATTTTGTCTTTTGTTCTTGCTGTTGTTTTTTAAATAACAGCTTTCTTAAGACCCACACTAGTTTTTTGGTGTGGTACTCTAAGCTATCCCATCACCACCTTCCAACTGGATTTCCCCCTTAATCCACTTGTTTCTGGAAATTATGGAGTGCCCAACTGGGTCATGGGTCCTCAAGGCCACTCCCAGGTTTGGTGATCACTAAAAGGACTCACAGAACTCAGCAAACAATCATACTCACTCCTGTGGCTTATTACAGTGCAATGCTATAAGGCAAAGGGAGCAAAGGGAAAAGGCATATAAGGTGAAGTCAGGAGGAAACCAGGCACAAACATCCAAGAGTTCTCCCCCAACAGAGTCACACAGGACATGCTGAATTCTTCCCACTGTGAATTGTGACGACATGTGTGAAAATGATGTCTACCAAGGAAGCTCATTAGAGATTCAGTGCCCAAGGATTTTACTGGGGGCTGGTCACATAGGCTCCCTCTGCCTAGCACATATGAAAGTTTCAAACCCCCAGAAGGAAAGCAGGTGTTCAGCATAAGCCACATAGTCTGCACAAGCAGTTTAGGCGCAGCAAACCGTTCTTATCACTTATGAAAGTTTTATATCAGTCTAGAGAACTGTTTATCATTCAAGTTCCCAGACACCAGCCAAGGGTCAACCTTGCAAGCAGCCTTTGTAAGCATAGCAGCCTCAGGCCTGCTATGTTAATTCTTTTCTGCACACCAACATTATTAAGGTAAGTCCGTATTGGTTGTTTGTATGTATAACAAATTTACCTTGTCTTACTGCCTCAGAGCACTTATCACTAACTAAAATTATAACATATTACATATGTATGTATGTATTTAGTTGCCTATTTGCTTATTTCCTGCTTCTCCCACTAGAATGTAAGCTCACAGGGGTAAGAACTTTGTCATATTCATTGCGTATCTTTAGTACTTCAAACAGGGTCCCCTCCATTTTGGGCACTCAACAAATACCAGTTGAAGGAATGAAAGAATAGATCAACAGTTCAGCCCAGGACAGATTCAGCTGAGAGCTTTTTAGAATATCCAGGGAATATAATTCTCTCATGGGTAGCCATGATTATCAGATCGGACAAGGCTCAAGCCATGGTTTTCAAAGGCAGGGTTGTCACAGAGATTTCCGGGCCTGCTGTGCTTCTAAAGTCAGAGTCCCTGGAGATCTCACCTGCAGCTATGTGAAGAAGAAAACATAAGAATGTTCTGTATCAGCACATTCCTTTCCCTTTCTCTTATTAAAAATAAACATTGTGCTGGTGAGTTTTTCCTGTGTTCCTCCCCAGTCTCAGAAACATTTCTAATGCCCAGATTAAGTATTTCCTAAGGGGAGAAAAAACTATATTCCTTTTGAAGAATGACCATCTGTGCAGCCTTGGAGAAACCCTAAAGGACTCATGAATGGAAAGGGACGTCCGGACCGAAAATCAGTTCTCACTTAACGTCTTCTCTGGCTATTGCTCCGGCAGTTGAATGGAGTCAGGGTTTCATCTTATATGATATGATGGGACAATTCAACTTCCAATGAGTGTAGCAAATTTCCCTGGAGCCACACAGGACAGAGCTAAGTGGTTATATAAACACATATGGAAACACAACCATTTTAAAGAGAGGCTAAACACTCTGAGGGACGTGTCACCCCCAGGGGAAATTAACAGTTGGGTCAACAAGCAGAGTTCTCCTCCAAGTTCACATGGACCTCGTGCCGTTTATGACCATAACACTGGGGGAGGAAATGACTTTATGAATATGTTTTTCATGGCTCACTCTGAGAAGGAGAAAATAAGCAACACCTTTTATCTCAAGATATCAGGAGATAGAAAAGAAATCCAGCTATAAATAACCATGGGGCATCCTAGCTGGGGTCAGAACAAACAATGTGCCAGTCAGGGATCCTGTAGGAAATAGCATACTTAAAGGGATTTACTGAGGAGGATTTAATTAAGTGACTAGGTACAGAGGTGTCGATGAGATTAAGGGAACAAATAAGAGACGGTGAGGCACCCAGGGGCTGACAGCAGTAGGAAGCCCATACTGCTTTTAGGCCTGAAGAGGGCAAAGGGTGGAAGCGGGTGTTATTGGAACCAGCAAAATCTGTAGTCCTGGTAGAAGAGCCACCCAACTGGAGCTGCAGCTATGTGCAGACAGAGCCAGAACTGTAAGAGAACTGGAGGGAGGGGATATTGGTGGGACACAGAGGCAAATAGCCCAAACTCACTCTCCTCCTACCTACCAATCTCCTGCTGATGCTTCTCAGTGGCCAAGCCTGTTAGGAAGCCACCAGGGCCAAGGAAGTCTGTGTAAGACAGAGCACAGGGGTCAGCGGTTAGAGAAGGGCAGAGAATGGTTCGACAAGGAGGAAACGGCATATGGACAAAAGTCAGCACAAATGATCCCTACTGCCCTCACTGCCATTCAGCCACCAATGTTGTTTGATGCTTGTTGAATGCTTCAGGCACAGTCCTATGTCCTTTACATCTGCAGTCCCCAACCCTGGGGCTGTGGACCAGTATGTGTCTGTGGCCTGTTAGGAACCCAGCCGCGCAGCAGGAGGTGAGCGGATGAGCAAGGAGCAAGTGAAGTTTCATCTGTATTTATAGCCACTCCCTATTGCTTGCCATACTCCCCTACCCCCCATCCATGAAAAATTATCTTACATTAAACCGGTCCTTGGTGCCATAAATGTTGGGACCGCTGCTTTACATGAATAATCCCACTTAATAGTCATGACGTGATTTACCGTGAAACCAAGTTGAAGCTTCAGGGCCCCTCAATTGCACAGATACCTTTCAGAGTCTTTAGAGGGACCCTAGCAATAAATTTACACGGTCAAGTAAGTGTCTATGGGAATTTAGTAAGTATGTTTACCTTGGCCTGGTGAGGTGGCTCACCCCCGTAATCCTAGCACTCCGAGAGGCTGAGGCAGGAGGATCGGTTGAGGTCAGGAGTTTGAGATCAGCCTGAACAAGAGCGAGACCCTGTCTCTACTAAAAATAGAAAAAAATTAGCCAGGTGTGGTGGTGCATGCCTGTAGTCCCAGTTACTCGGGAGGCCGAGACAGGAGAATTGCTTGAGCCCAGGAGTTTGAGGTTGCAGTGAGCTATGATGATGCCACTGCACTTTAGCCGGGGCAACAGAGTGAGACCCTATCTCAAAAAAAAAAAAAAAAAAAGATATGTTTATCTTAATTAAGATTACTATCTCTTTCTATTCAGACTTTGCTGCCATCATGTTTCCCATCTGTGGAAATTTTCTGGATTTGGCTAATGGGATGTTAAGTTGGGATTACACTGAATATGGATGTAGTTTTAGGTGGTTCACAATCATCCTCCTACAGGAATGGCTTCCAGGAGTACTGTGCTGATTCATCATGAAACAAAGCTTCAGGGCCAGCGGTCTTATGATATGAAAGTAAACTACAGCACATCATACTGGACACATGGCTGTAGAAGGAGAAATAAGCTTAGAAAAATACAGAGCCAGAAACTAGTCTCCAGGGAATTCTTACAGTCATCAGATGTGTAAACCTATAAGGGAAGGATTGGATTCTCATTAATGCCAAGACAAAATGGAAGATCTCTCTTGGCAAAAATATACTGTATAATTCAGTGCATACAATTGTAACAGTATTGTACCTTTTTCTCTCTCCTTTTTTGATGGAAATTGTGTGAAATAAAATAGTAGAATTTCTGTGCCCATAAGGCATGAATCCATATCAGCCTGCTTATATGCAAATTATAACAAATTCTATATTTTATTATTTATTATATATTTTGTAAGTAAAACTAGATGAAAAACATGTAGGTATATTCTAAAATAATGTTATGCTAGCTAATATTTACAAGCACGTACTACATGTCTGGCATTGTGCTAAGTACTTTATAGATATTATTTAATCTTCACAATGGTTTGAAGTAGCTACTATTATTATCCTCTTCCCAGCTTTTCTTTTCTTTTCTTTTCTTTTTTTTTTTTTTTTGCAGGCAAGGTCTTGCTCTGCTGCCCGGGCTACAGTGCCCTGGTGTCAGCCTAGCTCACAGCCACCTCAAACTCCTGGACTCAAGAGATCCTCTTGCCTCAGCCTCCCAAGTAGCTGCGACTACAGGCATGTGCCACCATGCCTGGCTAATTTTTTCTATATATTTTTAGTTGTCCAGCTAATTTCTTTTTATTTTTAGTAGAGACAGGTTCTTGCTCTTGCTCAGGCTGGTCTCAAACTCCTGAGCTCAAAGGATCCTCCCACCTTGGCCTCCCGAGGCTAGGATTACAGGTGTGAGCCACTGCACCCGGCCCCGGCTTTTATTTTCAAAATCCTAAACTCATTGTTGAGACCAGAATTTGGGGTGAGAGAGGAGTACTTTTGGGGGAAGCATGATCAAAGAGAACTTTTCTCAGGATAAAGTCCCAGGTCTAGAGCAGACCTCAGTGTCTGGGCCCTGGGGCGCTGCCATGACGTGCCAAGGATCACCAAGGCTAACACGTGGTGTAGAAATAGCTGCGCGCAGACTGGAAGGAAACACTTAGGCTGGGACAGTGGGCATTTTAGCAGAAATTAGCAGACCAACTAGCAGGTTGGAGGTCTGAAATTAGATCTAAGTTGATTTACAGAGATTAAGGAAATTAATGTGTTTTTGTACCTCTGAGCTTGAGGACTAAGATTTATATTTGCTATCTAAATTTAACTCTGTGAAAAGTGAATCAAAGGAATTATACACCTTGGCTTCACCTGCCTCAAAATCTGGAATAACTGACAGAAAGAACATTGGTTTTGGAGCCAAAAATAACTGACTTCGAATCCCAGCTCTGCTATTTATTAGTGAAGGGACCTTGAAAAATTTAGAAAAAAAAAAATCTCTCTGAGCCTCAGTTTCCTCAACTGTAAAAATGAGAGTAATATTGACTTAACAGTGTCATTATGGAAATTAACTTAGGTGGTGCATTTAAAACTCCTGGCCTACTTCTTCATAACAGGCACTTAAATATCAGTTCCGTTTTTAAATGAAAATAAAATCTAAACACATTTTCTGGAGGAAAGTGTTGCAGAAGCACAAATTACATAGCTCTCTTTCGACACCACCTAGCTAATATGTTTTATGAAGAAACCCAGCTGTAATTTAAAAAATTTTTTGAACTCACCCAACATTTTCCCCCTGCTTCTAAAACTGGAAACCAAGGAGGTAACGTGTACCCATCTGTGCACCCACACCCTTTTGAATATGAAATTTAAATAAAAGCCTCCTCAGTCTGTTTATACAGTACTCCTTGGCTTTGAGGCAGATAAATCTGCTTCAATTAGAATCTAATCCTGCTCACCTCATACTTGCAACACTCTCGCTAAAACTAGCGAGAAAGAAAAACAATAGTCCGCTTAATTAAATTATGCTAAAGCCTGAATTCAATCCATCTGCGTATTAAGAAGTAAGATTTTGAATATTGATTACTGTTCCCTGCATCAAAACTCCACTATCTGTTCCCTACCCCCTCCTCGATAAGGAATGATGTTTCCCTCACCCCTGCAGTTTTTATTTTAAAACAAATTAAACAGATCCAGCTCTAGACAAAAAAGAATTTTATTGTTTCCTTTTCTCTCTTCCTTCAACTCTCCATTTCTGGCTTCTGAAAGTTTCTCTCTGTCCTTACCCCTCCCATCCCATTGCAGGTGGCCACGTTCCCCCTGCTGCGCACTGTGGCTTCCCACTCGTTGGCAGCAGCCTGGGCTACTAGTGTCTCCCTCTTTCCTCTCTGCAGGCCATCTTCCTTATGCTGACTGTCCCTTAGGGAAGGCCTGGTTCTGCCTTCGACCTCACCCTGAGCAACACTAGGCATCTCCTATTTGCCCAGAATTTACACAACAGGCGTGTATGGAAATCCAAGTTAACTGCTACCTTGCTTCTAATGTATTGGGGATAATTTGGTGGCCCACATAGAATCTGAACCCCAATCCAGCTCTCAGTGAAGGTGCTCATTAAACTGACTCCATGCTACTTTGTGCAAAAGTGTAAGCGCCTGTCCCTTGCTGTAATCAGCTAAGGAGGAAGAATTGGGCAGACAAATTAGAATCAGGATTAAGTGATTAAGACAGTCATTTGCGACGCTGATTATACCACAAAATAATACAAGAAGCCTTTAACAATATTGAAGCCCTAGCCCTACTCCACTAGTGTTGGCCTCAGGATGGGTATTTTTTTTTTCATTGTGGTAAAAAAAAATACCACACATAAAATGTACCATCTTAACCATTTTTAAGTGCACAAGTCAATAGTGTTAAGTATATTCACATTGTTGTGAAACAGAGCTCCAGAACTTTTCATCTTATAAACCTGAAACTCTATACCAATTAAACAACTCCCCACTTCCCCCCGCCCCTTTCAGCCCCTGGCAACTACCATTCTACTTTGTTTCCATGAATTTGACTACTTTAGATATTCATATGAGTAGAATGATACAGTATTTATCTTTTTTGTCACTGGTTTATTTACTTAGCATATCCTCAAGGTCCATCCATGTTGTAGTATGTGACAGGATTGCCTTCCTTTTTAAGGCTGAATAATGTTCCATTGTATGTATATACCACATTTTGTTTATCCATTCATCTTTCAGTGGATATTTGGGTTGCTTCCATTTCTTGGCTATTGTGAATAGTGTTGCTATGAACATGGGTGTGCACCCTATATCTGAAGATCATTTGACTAGATAAGTAAGGGTTTATTTCTGGCCTCTCTGTTCTATTCCATTGATCTATATATCTGTCTTTATGCAGATACCTTACTGTATTGAGTATGGTAGCTTTGCAATATGTTTTGAAACATATTACAAAGTATGTGTGCTTTGTAGTGTGAGTCCTCCTACTTTTATATCCTTTTTCAAAATTGTTTTTGCTATTTGGGGTCTTTTGAGATTCCATATGGATTTTAAGATGAACTTGTCTATTTCTGCAAAAAAAATGCTGTTAGGATTTTGATAGGAATTGCACTGAATATATGGATTGCTTTGGGCAAAAAGGACATCTTAACAATGTTAAGTCTTCCAATCCATGAACATAAGATGTCTTTCCAGTCATTTGTGTCTTTTTAAATTTCTTTCAGCTATGATTTATAGTTTTTAGTACACAAGTCTTTCATGTCCTTGGTTAGGCTTATTCCTAAGTATTTTATTCTTTTTGATGCCATTATAAATAGAATTTTTTCTTAACCTCCTTTTCAGATTGTACATTGCTGGTATATAGAAATGCAACTGATGTTTCGTGTTGATTTTGTATCCTGCAACTTTGTGGAATTCATTTATTGGTTCTAACAGATTTTTTGTGAGTGGAATTTTTAGGGTTTTCTCTATATAAAATCACGTCATCTATGAACAGAGATAATTTTACTTCTTCCTTTCTGATTTGGTTGCCTTTTATTTATGTATTTATTTATTCTTGCCTAATCACTCTGACTAGGGCTTCAGTACCATGTTGACCAGTAGTGTGAGAGCAGCCATCTTTACCTTGTTCCAGATCTTAGAGTAGTGGGTATTTTTAAAAATCTTCCCAGGTGATTCTAATTTGAAGCCAGGCTTGAGAATCACTGGATTAGGAATTTATTTCCCTCATCCCAGAAAAGCTAGAGCCAGAGAAAGTCCAGGAAGGCATCTTGGACTCCAAAGTGGAAGCTATAAAGGCAGGCTTCAGTAGGATGCTTTTACCTGACCTGGTCATCTTCCCACCCGAACCATTGGACCTAAAGCAGAAGAGGGACTTTCCAATGGTGGAAACTTAGTTCCAATAGTGGAGTTCATTGATTCTGGACAGGACTAGACAGGATGAGCCTGAGCTTCGGGGGTTAACTCTCTTGATAGCTGGAGCTGGTGAGGGGATGGAAAAATTAAGGATAGGCTCCCAGAAAACAAGGAGACACAAATAATAGAAGCGGTAATGGACATAAAAAATTCTTCTCAGCATTCATTCTAACAACTAGCTCTAACTTCTAATAACCAGTTTTGATTCCTGTTTGGAGAGCTAATCGTTCCCCATCTACTGTCCTGGAACTGCTCCCTGCACCAGGAGTGGCATGGGACTCAGGAATGGCCCATGAGAGCTGGCATTCCCCATGGCCATAGTAATTTCTTCAGCGATGGGATGAGGCCCCTTCAGAGCCACTGAGACATAGGAAGTTTTCCTTCAGATTTCTGGAGCAAAGGCAGGTTCTCTTTCTCTGTGCCTTGAACCTGAGGGGATGTAGAGACTGAAGATGTTGTCACCATTAAGCCATGAAGCTTAAGAAAGATGTGAGCACAGTAAAAGGCTGAGCAAGAGTTGGAATGACACTGAACCTGGGTGACTTCTTTTGAGCCCTGGAGCCAGCACTACTCCTAGTCTTTTCAGTTATGAGCCCAGGCAGTTCCCTATATGCTTAAGATAGTTTGAGTTGGTATTTTTGTCACGTGCCACCAAGAGTCCTAGCTGACTTAGAAAACAAAATGATTCAAAGAATAGGTGGCCAGGCATCCAGAACCTAGGCCAGCAGTCTGGGCTTTCAGCAACCAGAGCATAGCCCCTTGATAGTGCAGCAATGTTGCCCTTGAGCAGAACCTCATACCTGGCTGAGGTCAGTCTGCAATTCGAAAAGTTGGCCCACCCTGCTGACCTTGCAAGAATTGCTGCAGTCCCCAAACCCTTCACATCTGACAGACCCGGCAAGTTACTCCTCCTTTCCTCCTCCTCCACCCCTCAGGCTCTCAGCACCAATTCTCTTCCTCCCATGTACACTGCTTTCAGAGAAAGATTTAGTTAATTCATTCACTCTAAGGTTTACATGACTCATATGTTCCTACTTGTTAAAATATCTACATTTCAAAAGGGCACAAAGTATCCCAATAATGAATAAATTTCTAGGGTTGCAATTTTTTAAACACACGAGAGTAGTTACTTATATAAAATTTTAAATTGCCTTAGTCAGTTGCACTGTCTTTGAAACCTAATTTACTGCAGACAAATGAATTTGTTGATTTCTTGATGCCTACAGAGCTCTATATAACACAATGACACAGTACTTTATTAATCATTATGGAATACATTTATTCACACCTAACAAATAAACTTTGTAATTTGAAACAGTTTCAAAGTCTCACAGTTTACCTTCCTCCTATGCAGAAAAGTGCCCTCAAAAACATCACCATCATTAATATTTATTAGATAATTATTACGTGTTTAGTATCCTAGGCATTGTTCTAAGCACTTTACATACATTATCTGATCTAATCCTCACTGGAACTCTGTGGAGTAGCATCATTATGAATCTCATATTGCAGCTGAGGACATGAAGGTGCAGAGAAGTTAAGCAGCTTTTTCCAAGTGGCACAGTTACTAAGCTGAAGAAAAGGATGGAGCACAAAACTATTAGAGGCACCAGGGTAGAGCTGTCCTAGGTCCCCAGAAGTCACAATCAGATATCTGATGAAATCATGAGCTCAAATTTTATTGTTTTAGAATCATAGAATTTAAGAGCCAATTGGAAGGTCCAATGTGCCATTAAAATGAGAGAAAAATACAATTCAGCCAGAGTGTCAGAAACAAAACTAGACCATGTGTCTGGTACTTCCCAGTCTGAGATCTTTACATGCATTTATGTATTCATTCTTTTACTCATTCAGCATAAACATTCCATGACCATATAAAATGTTCTTTTACTATATATGGAAACTGTTGAGGTTCCCCAAATAAAAAAGGCAGGCATACTTTATTTAATTGTGCTTTGTTTTATTGCACTTCACAGATATTCTACAAATTGAAGGTCGGTGGCAAACCCATATTGAGCAAGTCTATTGGCCCCATTTTTCCAACAATATGTGCCCACTCCATGTCTCTGTGTCACATTTGGTAATTCTTGCCGTATTTCAAATTTTTTCATTATTATTATATCTGTTATGTGATCTGTGATCAGTGAGCTTTGATGTTACTATTGTAATTGTTTTGGGACACCACAGGTTGTGCCCACATAAGATGGCAAACAATCAATAAATGCTGTGTGTGTTGTGACTGCTCCACTGACAGGCTGTTCCTGTCTCTCTCTCTCTCCTTGGGTACCCCTATTCCCTGAGACACAATATTGAAATCAGGCCAATAAATCACCCTGCAATGGCCTCTAAGAGTTCAAGTGAAAGGAAGATTCACACGTCTCTCACTTTAAATCAAAAGCTAGAAATGATCAAGCTTAGTGAGGAAGGCATGTCAAAAGCAGAGACAGGCCAAAACTTAGGCCTCCTGTGACGAATGGTTAACTAAGTCATGCATGCAGAGGAAAAGTTCTTGAAAGAAATTAAAAGTGCTACTCCAGTGAACACATGAATGATAAGCCTTATTGCTGATATGGGGACAGTTTAGTGGTCTGAATAAAAGATCAAAGCAGCTACAACATTCCCTTAAGCTGAAGACTAATCCAGAGTAAGGCCTAATTCTTTTCAATTCTATGAAGCCTGAGAGAGGTGAGGAAGCTGAAGAAGAAAAGTTTGAAGTTAGCAGAGGTTATTTTATAAGGTTTAAAGAAAAATCATCTCCAGAACATAAAAGGGCAAGGTGAAGCAACAAGTGCCGATGAAGAAACTGCAGCAAGTCATCCAGAAGATCTACTAAGATAACTGATGAAGGTGGCTACACTATACAACAGATTTTCCGTGTAAATGAAACAGCCTTCTATTGGAATATGATGCCCTCTAGAGTCCCTAGTTAGAGAGAAGTCAATGCCTGGCTTCAGATCTTCAAAGGACAGACCGACTCTCTTGTTAGGGGCTAATGAAGGTCACGACTTTAAGTAGAAGCAAATGCTCATTTACTATTCTGAAAAATCCCTGGGCCTTTAAGAATTATGCTAAATCTACTCTGCCTGTGCTCTATAAATGTGACAACAAGGCTGAATGAGAGCACATCTGTTTACAGCATGGTTTACTAAGTATTTTAAGCCCACTGTTGAGACCTACTCAACAGAAGATTCCTTTCAAAATATTACTGCTCATTGACAATGCAGTTGGTCCCTCAAGAGCTCTGATGGGGATGCACAAGGAGATGAATGTTGTTTTCATGCCTGCTAACACAAGGTCCATTCTGTAGGATCAAGAAGTTTGACTTTCAAGTCTTATTATTAAATATTTAAAAAATACATTTTATAATGCTGTAGTTGCCATAGACAGTGATTTTTATAATGTATCTGGGCAAAGTACATTGAAAAATTTCTGGAAAGGACTCACCATTCTAGATGTGTCATTAAGAACATTCATGATTCATGGTGGGGGGAAGAGTTCAAAATATTAATATTTACAGAAGTTTAGAAGAAGTTGATTTCAACCCTCATGGTTGACTGTGAGGGGTTCAAGACTTCAGAGGAGGAGGTAACTGCAGAAGTGGTAGACATAGCAATAGAACCAGAATTAGAAGTGGAGCCTGAAGATGTAACTCAATCGCTGTAATCTCGTGATACAACTTTAACAGATGAGGAGTTACTTCTTATGGATGAACAAAGAAAGTAGTTTCTTGAGATGGAATTTACTCCTGGTGAAGGTGCTTTGAACATTGCTGAAATGACAACAAAGGATTTAGAATATTCCATAAGCTTAGCTGATAAAACAGTGGCAAGGTTTGAGAGGATTCATTCCAATATTTGAAAGAAGTTCTACTGTGGGTTAAATGCTATCAAATAGCATCATATGCTGTAGAGAAATCTTTCCTTAAGGGAATAATGTCAATGTGGCAAACTTCATTGTTGTCTTTTTTTCACATGGTCTTGCTCTGTGTCCCAGGGTAGAGTGCAGTGGTGTGATCATAGCTCACTGCAACCTCAAACTTCTGGGTACAAAGAGATCCTCTTGCCTCAGCCTTCTGAGTAGCTGGGACTACAGGCATGTGCCACCACACCCAGCTAATTTTTAATTTTTTTGTAGAGACAGGGTCTCACCGTGTTGCCAAGGATAGTCTACAACTCCTGGCCTTAAGCGATGTTTCTGCCTTGGCCTCTCAAAGTACAAGGATTACAGGTGTGAGCCACCGTGCTTGGCCTGTCATCTTATTTTAAGAAATTGCCACAGCCACCCCAACCTTCAGCAACTACCACCATGGTCGGTCAGCAGCCATCAACACTGAGGCCAGACCTTCCACCAGGAAAACGATTATGACTTTCAAGGCTCAGATGATTCTTACCATTTTTTAGCAATCAAGTATTTTTAATTAAGGTATATACATTGCTTTTTTAGACATCATGCTATTATACACTTAATAGAGTACAGTATAGTGCAAACCTAACTTTTATATGCACTGGGAAGCCAAAAAATTGTGTGACTTGCTTTATTGCAATATTTGCTTTATTGTGGTTGTCTGGAACTGAACCTGCAACGTGTCAGAGGTATGCCATATAAGCATATATGCAAAATGAATAAATTAAGCTCTTTTCTCTCAAAGAAACAACAGTGTTGAGGGACAGGAGTTAAGTCACTACCATAAAGTGTGATAATGACTAATCAGCCACTTAGAGAGGGAGCAGCCAAACTCTCCCTGGGTCCCAGGAAGACTCCACAAGGAAGAAAAAGCAGGAGTTTTCACAGGAAGCCAAAGCAGAGAAGGGTGACACAGAAAGAGGAAACTGCACAGGCAAGAACACGGGGGTGTGGGAAATCAGGTGAAGAGTCTGAGGAAGTGCAGGGGCCTGGAGGTAAGGCTGGGAAGATGGACAGAATGGTTCATAAGGATTTCTTATGCCAGGTTGAGGAATAATTCTTCAGGTCATGGGTGTTCTTGGTCATCTTTGCAATTGGAAAATAATATTTTAGAAGTCTGTGGAGAAGGAGTCAGAGCTGGATATGAGAGCTAGGTGGGGTATTTTTGCTAGCAGACTTCTTTTTTTAGAGCAGTTTTAGGTTCACATCAAAACGAAGAGGAGCGTAAAGAGATTTCCCGTATACCCCCTTGCCCACCACACTCATAGCCTCCCCCGTTATCAATACCTGGACGGGTGATTTAAGCGTGGAAGTGACCAGGTCAGGTTTGCTTTGGGTCAGGGTAGCGGGCAGTGAGGGGCGCCTCTGAGGAGCTAGGAGGAAATGGATGGAGTCGCAGGGAATCAGGTTCCGACGCCTGTGGTGTTAGTCAGAGGGGTGCTCTTGAGCACCTGACCCGAGGCATGCTGTGGAGATGGGGGCCAGGGGTGGATCTGAGAGACACTGAGGAAGCAAATTCACAGAGCTCAGTTACTGAGCAGGCATGGGGAGTGAAGGAGAAAGAACAGGACGTTTACCTCCCTGGTTTCTGAGCTGGGAGACTGGGTGGAGAGTAAAGCCTCCCACCTCTTTTCTACAATAAAACATGCAGATTATAAACGATTCAATAATACAGAAGTGTATGAAACAATAAGTGAATGATCCCTTCTCCTCCTTCTCCTTTACCCCCAATGCTACTCCCCAAGGCACAGCACTGTTAACATTTTGGCACATTCCTCCAGATGTTTTTCTATCCCATACTGAACTCAATTTTTCAAACACAAAGAGCACTTCTCCTACAAAGACATCCTGCCAAATCTTTGAAATTTCTATAGAGAAGGTTTGCACTTGATCATGTGTATCACAATGTTGGGCAAAGTTTCAGAAACGGGGACAGTTTCAGCAATGACACTCCTTCCAGGAATCACACCCCTGGGAGTTCATTTGGGCTACATCATAGATTCATCCCTGTACAGTACAGTCAATCATAGGAACAAAAAATTGCCACACATAGCCCAAATGTAACATAGCAGTAATTAAATTGATAAATCTTTATTACCAGTTCTCCTACAATATAGGTACATTCATATGCCAAAGTTAAATATAAAACATCTTCTCTTTGGAATTCAATGCCCTGGAAATGCCAACAGGATTGTGTTTATATGTACTTCAGCTTTTAGTTGGAGCATTAGCTATGGCAAATTTACTCTCTCCTGTGATCTGTATAATATTACTCCTACAAATTAAAAATAATGCAAATGTCATAAGAATGTGAAGAGATGACTTTGACAACATAAGAAACTGCAGTTGAATGTGTTGCTACATGTACACTACACATACACTCACAATACATTAAAGCCACTCAAATTTTCAGAGGAAAAAAGAGTCTGCCTTTTTTTATGGAGCTAAAATAAATCATATTGCACACACTAAATTGTGTCTATTTCCATAGGGAATTAACTGGTTGGGAGTTACTACCAACGACTAAAATGGAATAAAAGAGCCCCATTTAAGAACTCTAAATCTTTCTAAAGTTACATTTCAGAGAAAACCTACATCAAAAGATATAATAGATGATAACTAAGCATACTAGGACATTGGTAAGAAATTGTCAAAAATTTAAGTCTTATGCTTAATACTTTTAAACTTGATGTAAAAATGGAAACTATTTAATATATAGTATAGCAAGCATTAATTCTTGGTCCAGTGGTTTTCTTAAAGCATCCTTAATATTTAAGTGTTTCTGGGGAGACCTCTCTCCCATTTAGAAACTAATTATGGTATGAATAAAAATTTTTATAATAAATAATAGCTAACACTTATTAAGCATTTATTATAGGCCAGGCATTATTTCAAGGTATTTATATTATTATTCCATTTCATACTCAGAGCCCATTATTAGCACCCATTTTAAACATATGACCATTCCTGACTTCTAGAATTGAGCATTATAGATTCCAGGGCTGCTTAACCAGGGTGTTGTTTGGGGATGACAAAAGATTCAATAGTTTCTAAAACATTTGTGCATGGAGGATTCTGAGAATACGGCAAAGGAGGAAGCACCAGGAATTTGTCTCCTCAGCTAAACAACAATTTCACTGGAAGAATCTGTCTGATGTAACTATTTTAGAACTCTGGAGTCTATTGAAAATTGCAACTTCCAGGGAAGGCTTAGACAGTAAATTGTGGTTAATTTTGGTCAATTTCAACTCAGCTACCCATTCCCCACCCACAGCCCCACTGCATGCAGGTATGCATCCTAGAGCAGCTTGCACATAGCTTAGGCTGGGCAAAATGGACCCCGACCTCCAAGTACTGAGGATCTGTGCTCTGCTTGCTGAGTGCTCCTTCTGATCACAGAGGTACAAACAGACAGGTTGCTGCACCTCTCCCAGTGCTGCAAGCCTTTCCCTGTCCAGCCAAAGTGACTTCCAGGGAATTTAAAGGGCTAGCAGCACTCCATCTATCCTTAATTTTTCTGGTTTTACCCCTTTGGGAGTCAGATATTAAAGACTAGACATTCAAAAGCAACTGCACATATGTAGGAAATTAGAAAATGATGCACATGCTCAGGGAAAGGCACAGGCTCATAAAAGACCTGTGAAGACCTTAATTTTACACCTCAGGCTAATCCTTGGTACAGAGATAGCCAGCAATAATAAAAAAATAAAATAAATAAAATGACAGCAAACCCTGGGGAAGGGAGAGAATCTGACTTTCAGAGTCACCACATTATTAGATTCAAATGTTTAGTTTTTAACAAAAAAATCATAGGGCATAAAAAGAAATAGGAAAGTATGGCCCATTCAAAGGAAAAAAATTAATGAACAGAAACTGCCCCCCAAAAGGATCTGATGGCAGATCTACTAGACAGAGACTTCAAAATAATTGTCTTAAAGACGCTCTAAGAACAAAGAAAGGTGAGGAGAAAGTCAAGAAAACAATGTATAAATAAAATGGAAATATTAATAAAAAACAGAAAACTTAAAAAGAAACCAAAAAGAAATTCTGGAGCTGAAACATAAAATAACTGAAATGGAAAATGTTACTAGAGAGATTTAAAGGCAGATTTGAGTAGGCTGAAGAAAGAGTCTGTGAACTTGAATATAGGACAATGGAAATGATCAAGTCTGAGAAATGAAAAGAAAAAAGATTGAGGAAAAGTGAATAGAGCCTAAGGGACCTGTTGGATGCCATCAACATACATACTGTGGGAGTTCCAGAAGGAGAAGGAAGAAAGAAATGGGAAGAGAGAATATTTGAAGAAATAATGGCTTAAAACTTCCCAAATTTGATGAAAACAGGAATATAAACATGTTTATAAAATATAAAGGAGCTCAAAAAACTCTAAGTTAAATAAACTCAAAGAAACCCACATCAAGACACATTATAATCAAACTTTTGAAAGACAAAAAGAGAATCTTGAAAGCAGAAAGAGAGAAATGACTCATCACATACAAGGAATCTTCAATAAGAGAAATCAGATTTCTCATCAGAAACTTTGGAGGCCAGAAGGCAATGGGCTAGTATGTTCAAAGTTCTAAAACAAAGCAAAAACCCCTGTCAACCAAGAATCCTATATCTGGTAAAACTGTCCTTCAAAGTGAGGGAGAAAATAAGACATTTCCAGATAAACAAAAGCTGAGAGGGCTTGTTATTACTAGACCTGGCCCAAAGAGATTCTCAAGGGAATTGAGCAGAGTGAAATAAAAGGACACTAGACAGTAACTCAAAACCATATAAAGAAATAGAGATCTCAATAAAGGTAAATATATAGACAATTACAAAAGCTGATATTATTGTAACAACAATTTTAACACCACATTTTGTTTTCTACATGATTTAAGAGAATAATACATTTTAAAAAGCAATTATTAGTCTAAAAGCTATTCTTCTGTAACTTTGGTTTATAACTCTACATTTTGTTCTTGACATAATTTCAGAAACTAATATATTTAACAGGATTACTTGTTTATATTTTTGGGCACACAATGTATACAGATGTAATTTTGTGACATCAATAACCAAAAGGGGTAGGGACAAGGCCATAAAGTAGAATTTTTGTATATTATTGAAGAGACACTGATATAAGTTCAAATCAGAGTGTTACAACTTTATGATGTTAAACGTAATTCCCATGGCAACCACAAATAAAATAGCTATATAATATACACAAAAGGAAATGAGAAAGTTATTTAAACATTTCACTACAAAAAAGACCTAAAAACAAAAGAAGACAATAATGCAGAAAATGAGGGACAAAAACTCTATAAGACATATTAAAAACAAATAGCAAAATGGCAGAACTAAATTATTCCTTATCAGTAATTACTTAAAATGTAAACAGATTAAACTCTCCAATCAAAAGACAGAGACTGGCAGAATGGACAAAAACACATGGGCCAACCATATGCTGTTTATAAGAGCCAACTATATGCTGTTTATTTAGCTCCAAGTAGATTTAAAAAGATACAAATAGATTGAAAGTGAAAGGATGGAAAAATATATTTCATACAAATAGTAACCAAAAGAGAACAGAGATGGCTATACTAATATCAGACAAAATAGACTTCAAATCAAAAAAGATTACAAGGAACAAAGAAGGACATTATATATTAATAAAAGATTCACTAAAGCAAGAAGATATAACAATTATAAACATTTTCACACCTAATAACAGACTGTCAAAATATATAAAGCAAAAACGGACATAAGTGAAGGAAGGAATAGACAGTTCTACAATAATAATAGGAGATTTCAATATCCCACTCTCAATTATGGATAGAACAACTGGGCAGAAAATAAGTAAGGAAATTGAGGACACAATATACCAACTAGATGTAACAGAAATATTCAGAACACTCTATCCCCAAAATGACAGCATACACATTCTTCTCAAGTGCACATGGGACATGTTCCATATGTTACACCATGAATTAAGTCTCAATAGATTTAAAGAGATAGATATCCTGCAAAGCATTGTCTTTGACCACAAGGGATAAAAGTTAGAAATATATAACAAAAAAAACCCCAGAAAATTCACAAATTTGTTGAAATTAAAGAACACACTTTTGGCAGGGTGCAGTGCCTCACGCCTATATTTGTAGCACTCTGGGAAGCTGAGGTGGGAGTATTGCTTGAGGCCAGGAGTTTGAGACCATCCTGAGCAAGAGTGAGACCCCATCTTTACAAAAAAAAAAAAAATACAAAAAATTAGCCAGGCATAGCAGCATGCGTCATAGTCCCAGCTACTCAGGAGGCTAAGGCAGGGGAATCACTTGAACCCAAGGAATCTGAGGTTGCAGTGAGCTGTGATGATGCCACTGCACTCTAGCTGGGGTGATAGAGTGAGACTCTGTCTAAAAAAAAAAAAAATACACTTTTAAGCAACCAATAGATCAAAGATGAAATCACAAGGGAAATTAGAAAATACTTAGAGACAAATGAAAATAAAAACAAAATATATCAAAACTTGTGGGACACATTGAAAAGAAGGAAGTTTATAGCTATAAAGTAGTTCCTCCTTATCCATGGGGGTATGTTCCAGTGTTCATCTGAAACCTCAGATAGTATTGAACCTATATACTATGTTTTTTCATATATATATGTATATATATACACACACGCACACATACGCATATACACACACATGCACATATGATAAAGTTTAATTTATAAAATAGGGATGGTAAGAGATTAACAACAATAACTAATAATAAAATAGAACAATTATAACAACATACTGAAATAAAAGTTGTGTGAATATGATCTCTTTCACTCTCAAAATATCTTATTGTACTGTACTCACCTATTTTGACACTGAAGTTGACTGTGGGTAAGTGAAACCACAGAAAGTAAAACCACAGGTAAGGGGGGACTGGTGTAAATGCATACATTGAAAACCAAGAAAGATCTCCAATCAACAAAATTACTTTACAAGTTAAGGAAATAGAAAAAGAAGAAAAAACTAAACCCAAAGCTAGCAAAAGGAAGGAAATAATAAAGATTAGAGCAGAGATAAAATAAGAATAGAAAATCAATGGAGAAAATCAGTGAAACCAAATATTGGTTCTTTGAAAAGATCAAAAAACAGGCAAACATTTAGCTAAATGAACCAAGAAAAAGAGAGACTTAAATTACTAAAATCAGAAATGAAAGTGGGGACATTACAACTGATTCTACCAAATAAAAAGGATTACAAAAATGTAATATGAACAATTGTATGCCAACAAGTTGGGTAACCTAGATGAAATAGACAAATTTTTAGAAACACAAAACCTGTCAACACTAAATCATGAAGAAATAGAAAATCTGAAGAGACATATAACCAGTAAGGAGATTGAATCAGAAATCAAAAATCTCCCAACAAAGAAAAGCCCTGGACCTGATGGCATCACTGCTGAATTCTACCAAACATTTAAAGGAGAACTAATTCCAATTCTTGTGAAATTTTTCCAAAAATTTGAAGAGGAGGGAACACTTCCTAACTCGTTCTATGAAGCCAGCATTACCCTGTTACCAAAGCCAGATAAAGACACTACAAGAAAACAACAGACCAACATCTCTTATGAACATTGATGCAAAAATTCTTAACAAAATATTAATAGTAGCAAACCAAATTCAGCAGCATATTGAAAGGATTATGCACCGTGACCAAATTAGACTTATTCCTATTACACAAGGATGCTTCAACATATGAAAATTGATCAATGCAATATAGCACCTTAACAGAATCAAAAAAGAAAACCACATGATCATCTCAATTGATGCAGAAAAAGCATTTGACAAGATTCAACACCTTTTCATGATTAAAAAAAAAAAACTTAAACTAGGAAGAGAAGGAAACCATCCCAACATAATAAAAGCCATACGTGAAAAACCCACAACAAACATTATACTCAATTTTGAGAGACTGAAAGTTTTTCCTCTAAGATCAGGAACAAGGCAGGATGCCTGGTTTTGCCACTTCTATTTAACACAGTACTAGAAGTTCTACACAGAGCAATTAGGCAAGAAAAAGAAAGAAAAGCTATCTAAATTGGAAAGGAAAAAGAAAAACAAGAAAAAATGCATGCAAAGAAGCTCTGTCCTAGTCAAATATTTCAAAGTGCTTCCTGGTTTGAGAATAAACTGCCCAGGTTGCTTACTGTACAAAGCAGAGCTTAAGCACATGGTTCTGCCCCTGACATACATAGAGTCCAAACTGAGAAACATTATCCTTGCACATTTGGACCAGCAGTTGCCAGGACAGGGTGTCCAGTGTGGATGCAGAAGAGAACTGCTTCCACATATGGAATTAAGGAGAGCACATATATGTCCTGGAAATGGCAGTGGGTGGCTGTGGGTACACACATGAGCAAGGGCACAGGCATCATCAGTGAGATCCTACTCCAGAGTTATTAAAAGTTGAATTTGTTGCTATTAAACCACCAGACAGACCAAACAACCAAAATAACCATATATATGCATCCATTAGAACACTCACAAAGACATTTTATTAAGTAAAAAAAGCTAGATGCAGAAGAGTTTGCATGGTATATTGCCATTGGCTTGGAACACAAGTGATGAAACGGAGGTTGTATTTACATCTTTGCTAAGATGAACAAAGAATATAGCAGGAAAGTTTCACAAGAAATTACCTTGGGGGAGAGTGCCTGGGAGACTGAAGGTCAGGGATAGGAGAAGACTTAGTTTTCACTGTTTACTTTTATAATTTTTGAATTTTTAAAGCCATGTATATGTATTACTATTTCAGATAGATGACAGATAGATAGATAGATAGATAAAGAAATAGTTAGCAGGATTTCTTACATTTGCCCCCTCCATGTCTATTTTCTACCCATCTTCACCTTCTCACACACCTCAGAGGCTGACCTTTGGTTTTCAACTGGGTTTGGTGAATGGGAGCACCAGCACAGATCAGAGGAGAGGAAAGGAAGAGTCAGATCAAGGTATTTATTCTCCCATCTTTCCCCTGTGGGGTTATGGTGGACTCCAGAGTCAACGGAAGGTCCCAGTTCCTGTCAGGTGGCTTTCTCCAGCCTTCTCTGTCTATAGATTTCAAGAACTATGTCCTCCCCAGTTCCCTTCAGTTCTGCTGGGGACTGTACCATCCCTTGTGGTTTCCCTAAATCCTGCCCACACCTTTGTAAATTGTAAACTCTCCTCCTTGGATTATATTTGAGTGAGCCAAAGGTTCCTGTTGAAACATTACGAGAGAGACAAACAAGCAGAGAAATGAGAGAGGGAGAATTTGAACCGGGTCTAGGGGTCTTGCTTTACCAGAGGCACCACATTCCAGACTGTGACCCTCAGCATTACAGACTCATTAACTTGGCTTTGCTAGGACTCTGAGAATGGTTCCACTAAGGTCACAAAAGACTGAAGAATTAATCAGAACACCAGCTTATCTATTAAAGTGAGAACTAGAACTTCCAAAGGGATCGGCCCACTCACCTGCCCTGGACAGCACCCTTCCCCCTTGTAGAGAAATCCACACATAAAGCCAGATTACAACTGGGAGCAAACAACCTCGCTCAGAGCAATGCAGTTCGGCAAATCTCCTGTTTAAATGTATCAAGCCATCACCATCCTTCGTGTCCACCTCTGTTGCAGGGATGACCCTGTATTTGGAACCTAAAACATCAGGTGTGAAGGCCAGAATGTTCTTCTCTCAGCAGCTGAGGGCACATTCTAACTTTTTTCTGACAGTCTCTTTTAAATTTTCTTTCCTGAATCTTCTAATTGACACATTTTCTCTTTAAACATGTTTATATCATTAATTTTGCAAAGGCTTTAGAGAAGCTACTATAGCCAAACTTTGCTTGCTCTTCCTACTTCTGATTTGGAAAAACATTTTACCTTTATGGCTCAATTTGTACACATACACACACCCTTATTCTGGTGGTTAATATTTATTGAGCATCTGTGCTGTATCAGGAAATATTTGTGTGATGCCCTGGAGATAGAGTGGGGAACAAGGAAAAGTTCCCTGTCTTCATGGAACCTATATTCTTGTGGGAGAAACAGAAAATAATCAAGTTGACCAAATAAATCATATAATACAATTTTAGGGGCAAGAAAATAAAGGAGAGCAATGGGATAGAGAGTGGCTGGTCAGGTGCTGCAGAGGTAGGGTGGTCCAGGAAGGACCCTCTGAGAGAGTAACATTTGAGCTGAGATTTGCATGAAGGGAAGGGACCAGCCATGCGAAGTTCTGGGAGATGATTGTTTTTAGCACAGGGAAGGGGCAGGACAAGCTCCCTGAGGCTGAAACAAGCATCAGGTGTCCCAGGAACAGAAAACAGGTGCATGTGCTAGGCCCAGGGAGAGAATGATATGAGAATAATTCACAGAGTAGATAGACTGGACCACAAAGGGTCTTGCATGCCAGAGTAGAGTCTAGATTGTATTATAAGTGCAATGGGAAGCCACTGGAATAGATCCAGCAGAAATGTGGTGGGATCTGACTTACATTTATACAGGATCGCTGTGTCCACCAAGTGGAGAATGAATTGCACGGGGAAGCAGTTAAGAGGCAATTGCAAGATCCCAGACTAGAGAGGATGGTGGTTAGGACTAGGGTGATAACTGGGAAGATACTAACAAGTGGTTAAGATCAGGATGTATTTTGGAGGTGGAGCCAGAAAAAAACATGTAGAGAGAGTACAGTAAAGTAGGGGGTGGTAGCAAAAATCAAGAATGGCTATTTGGGCTTTGGCCTGTGGCTGAAAGGGAACAGCAGTGCCATTAACTGAGCTGGGAAAGGATCAGGGTTGGGGAGGGGTTTTTGTCTTGAGAAATGATTCATCCAACCACTGTAATTTCAAGGTTTGGGGGGAAACTCATCCAGAATGGTTTTATTCTTAGAACTCCTTGTTCCCTGTTCCCACCTCCAGCCCCCATAATACAAGGAACCAGAAAACCCCAAATAACTGGATTTTTAATGCCTTCTATTTCTAGGAGAAAGAAATACACAACAAATAAACCAGAATGGATTTATTAAAAATTGAACTTTCAGGGTATCATAGGTTTGGTACAATTTCAGTTTAGTCCTCCTTCTGTACCCACTGCTCTGCGTGGTGACAATCCCAGGACACTGCGGAGTATTATAGTGTCTTCTGAATCATCACAAAAAGATGAACTTATATATGGCATAAAGTTAGCATTAGGTAGAAATTGCCTTATACATGTTACACCCTTGGCAGAATCCCAGAATACACTAAATTGCCTCATGGAGATTATTTAATCTAATAATTTTTCAAACAAGTAACTGTCCCCAAGAATTTCAGATGTGTGGGGGCTTTAAAAATGCCTCTGTACTCCCTAAAGATACTAAAATAATCCCTTGGGGTTTATTTTACCCCTTGGTTGCTTCCCCTAACCTATGGAAAAATCACTGAATCATGTCAAATCTATTCATCTGAAGTAGGAAAAAATGAAAGCCAAAGAGGAAAGTTACTTGAATTTGGTTTTTGGGTAAGTTAGTGTCAGGAACTACCTATATTGAACCCAAATATCTTGACTATGGTGCTTCTTCCAAAACACGTTGAATGTTTATATTAGAATAATTTTTGAAAGAAGCATTTTCTTGAATTATAATTCTTTTGTAAGCAATGATCCCTGTATGTAATAGTATATAACTCTATTAAACAAAATATTGAATTAACTAGCATATCCTGTTTTTCTACTCTAAGAGGTCAATTCATGTTTAAAAAGGTTATTCATGTTTAATTCATTTGCATGAGAAAATATCTGAAGAGCTACATGCTAAATGGTGGCATTTCAAGATATTTTAATTGTTTTCCTTTTAAAGGTATAATTTACATACAGTAAAATTCTCCCTTTGTAGGTATATAGTTCTAGAAATTTTGACAAATGTTTTCAGGCATGAACCCTATTGCCAGTCATCACTGAATAAAATTCCCTCATGCCCCTTAATAGTTAAACCTCCAACCCTTGACAACCTTTGGTTTAATTTTTGTCCTAATAGTTTTGCCTTTTTCAGACATCATGTAAATGAAATCATTTATGGTCTTTTGAGTCTGGTATCTTTCACTTGGCAAAAACCATTTGACATTTATTCATCTTGGTGCATATGTTAGTAATCTGTTCCTTTTCTCTCCTGAGTAGCGCACCATTGTATTGATGTGCAACAGTTTGCTTATCCCTTCACCAGTTGAAGGACATTTGGGTTGTTTTCATTTGGGGGCAGTTATGAATGAAACCACTATAAACATTTGTGTACAGATTTTTATGTGGAGATATGCTTTCATTTCTCTTTGCTAAATATCTGGAGTAGGGTCACTGGGTCATACTGTATGTTTAACTTTTAAAGAATTGTTAAACTGTATCCTACCCTTGACAGTACCTGTGCTGTCCAGGTTATTTGGGGTTTTCTGGTTCCTTGTATTATGGGGGCTGGAGGTGGGAACAGGGAACAAGGACACAGACACTTGAAAGTGCCTGTGCCACTTTGCATTCCCACCGACATTCTTAAGAGTTCCAGTTGCTCCACATTCTCACCAGGATTTGGTGTTGTCAGTTGTCTTTTGTTTGTTTGTTTTTAAAATTTTAGTCATTTTAATAAGCAGGTTGTGGTATCCCATTGTGGTTTTGACTAATGGTATTGTGCATCTTTTGATGGGCTCTCACAGAGCAGAAATGTTTAATCTTCCTTCCCTCCTTCTCCCCCTCCCTTCCTCCCTTCCTTCCTGATTTTTTGTAGAGACAGGTCATGCTATGTTGCCCAGGCTGGTCTCAAACTCCTGCTCTCAAGCAATCCTCCCGCCTAGCCCAAAGTGCTAGGATTATAGGCCTGACCACCATGCCTGGCCTAATTTATCTATTTGTTTTTAATTTTATGGTTCATACTCTTTTTGTCCAAGAAATCTTTACCTAACCCAGGGTCACAAGGATTTTCTCCTATGTTTGTTTTCTTCTAGAAGTTTTTTATTTTAGGCTTTACAAGTAAATCTATTTTTGTGTATGGTATCTTGGTTAAAATAATATTTTTCACAATGATAAAATATTTCTTGTGTAATTAATGTGAGAAAGTTGTTGGCTAGCCTAGCTTTCATTCCAACAGAAGTCAAGGTGCAGAGTTCTCCTCCATAAGGCCCCCAGGTTGTTGAATTTACATCTATTCTCAGTAGTGCCCATGGCTCAGTGCCCAGACATTTTACATCCTTTAAAGACACATTGTCGTGTCTGACCTGGCTTGCAGTGATTTTCAGCATGTGGCAAGTCAAAGAGTTTTGGCTCCCAACTAAGTAATTCCATGGGCAATCTCCAGCCCAGCTTAGGGTTTCCAGGGCTCACCCCCTCCTTACCCACCTGTGGCTGCTTGTCTTGGAGAGAAACTTTATAGAGAAGACACTCATAACCTAGGTTTCTTTGGCTACAGTCTGCCCTTATAATTTTTTCAAATAAGGACTATGCACATAAAATATGCACAGAGAAGTCAGAAAATTAATAAAGATCTCATACTTATTTCAATCTGAATTTCCTGGAAAGGGACTCTTAACTTAGAAGTTTTGCCTTGCTTAATAAAATTGTCGTGGCCACTAGGTTTAAAATATTTAGTTTTAACATTTCGCTGCCCTAGTGACTAGCCTATATTTTACCACCCAAAGGGACAGTATTGTGTCTCTAGGTACACATATATGCACATCGTTAAGGATTTTCATTTTCTCAGAGATGGACAAAGTATTTATTCTTGCCAATTAAATGAAAGAGAGAGAGCAAGAGAACCTCTAGAATAGTTATGGTAGAAAAGATATTTGAAAGATTAATTCATGTGTGTTCTCCCTTCTCTACATGTCTGACTCCTTTACATCTACCCTGGGAGTTGGGGGACAGAAAGAGTCAGAGCTGAGCAGGGCATGCCTTGCTGTCTGCAGATTTGATAAAGGACACCGTAGTCTGGGAAAGCAAAGAGGAGAAAGAGACCCAGCTGTCTGGAGAGCGTGTACTGGGAGACTGAGCTGGAACTAGGGTCTGGAGGGAGTCAAGTCCCACATGTTATACCCAATTGTACTGCTACCCAGTCCTTCTCGTGGCCAGCCAGTGAGGCCTACCACCAGACAGCAGCCACTGACTCACAGCAGGGCTGCCTGTCTCTGCTCTAGGACTTAGTTCAGCCCTCCCTACCCACTTCTGTTCTTCTCCATGAAGTCAACCTCAGGAAGTTCAGCAGCCTAGCACTCCCGTGGTTCCTCCAGGATGGGAGGGTAGGGCCTTGGACACCTAGTGACAGCAGGAAAGTACAGTACTCATCCCTGATGAAGGAAGGACCAGACAAGGCCAGCTTGATTGCAAGCTCCCACTAAGCTAGGGCAGTGTTGGCCATAGAGGCCCTGGGAATGGGGACAGGTGACGCTAACACATATATGTTGCGAACCACACATGGGGTCTGCAGAGCTAATGTCTGTCCTTCACTCAGGTGGCCTTCACAGCTAGTTTCACCTAGTGCACTGGACCAAGAACCAGACAGTGGGGAGAGCTGAAAATCAGTGCTTCTTGGAGCTTTCTTTAGAAAGCAAACAAACAGGTAAAAGACTAAGAAAACTTTAAAAACAGAGAACTACACTTTACTGCCGAGAAGGAGAATGTTGACAACTGGTAGAAAAATTGAGCAATCAATTTGGGCAGTATAAGGCAATTCAAGGCCTTATTGGTGGGAAAAGACTGCTTCCTTCTCACTTTCTGCAGACTGGCTTCCAATCCTTTGACTGTGTCTCTCAATATAATGTCTACATTTTCAGGAGATATAATCTGGTTGATCCAGATGTTTACTCCTAATCTAAGTAGGCCAGAGAGGGTAGGTCACATAGTTCAAACGTGGCTGCCACAGAGTTTATATTATATCTGTGGATATTGGTAGAATTTCTCAAAGAAAGTGCTAAGGGCTGGGCAGACACCCTGAAGGTGTATATTACGCAGTAGTAGCACTTGCAGTAGTCATTTCACACTGTTGTCTCCTGTTGAGCTTGTTGTCTAGTTAACTGTCTTTTCACATGAGAGCCTGCCAACCCAGATTTCTCCAGGCAATTACATTTTAAAAATTCAAATGCATCTTGTTGCTTTGGTCCCATCCTTACAAACTATTAAGACAACCTTGAATCTCAATTTGATCATCTATTATTTTTAGCTGTCCCTGCTCATAGTGCTCTCATAAAGGTTTGATATGAAGCTAAAATTTTGGATGACGTATAGTCTATGCTTTTAACCAAGTCATTGTTAAAAACATATGGGTGAATTAGTCTAAAGATCTCTCTAGCTAGCATTGTTCCATTAGTCAACCCTCCTTGTTTCTGGAGATTTGACAAAATATAAACCTACCTAACTGTACTATTATCTAGTTCTTCACCACAAGAATATTTTAGGAAACTGTGTGATCTGATTAAGGATTAAGCTATTATATTACCTGGAGTATCTTCACAGAGAAGGGGCAGGAAATCCAACAATTGCCCCAGTGCGTCTGAAAAGAAGAGCAGTTAGAACAGAGCTGATACATAGCAAGCTCCCCTATGCATTACATTTTTGTTAATATTGCTGTAAGTCATCAAGGAAATTGTCAGTATTTTAAGTGTCACACACACAGACAAAGGAAGACAGTTATACAACAATAATAGCTGGTAATGACAGAATCAAACTACGCCAAAGTTTACCACCTGAGCACGTCTACCCCAGGTTATATCAATAAGAAAAATTATTATCTATTTCTCTGTACTAGGAATCTAGTTCTATTATTGTTAAAAAATGATGTCTCAAACTATGCCTTCTTTCTTCACCTCTTTAGCTTAAGCAACTTTTCTCTCCTTCTTGTTATAGGTCAGACATTCTGCTGGGTTAAGGTCTAAAGATCAACATAGCCTTGGTGTGAGATACCAACAAGAAACACAGACAAATCCAAAGGTGTCACACAGTATATTATGCGGCAGATCTCACAGGCAGCAATTTTCCTCAACTCCCTGCTTCCTCCCTGCGACTTCTCCATCAGAAGCCCAACTCTTCCCCTTTCTCTAAATGTCCCTACAACTGTCATCAGCTCTAAAAATCCCTGCACTGAATTCTCCTTCCCAGTCCAAATTCAAATCCACTGTGGGTTCATCTGTATTCCAAGAGAACTTTGTTTTCTTTTTCTTCCCTTCCCTCAATCCTTTTAATCCTCTAGTTCAAGCAATTAGCTCTACAAATATTAGCTGCAATCAAGGTCTAGCACATGTGGTAATTTTCCCTCTAATAAATCAATCAATTCTTTCCATGGAGTGTTTTTTTCCCTTACAGTCATTAGAGAATTACAATGCTACTTGAGGATCACCAGCAACTTGAATTAGTCAAGGAATGTCAATCAAATTTGCCAGATTTTGCTTTAAAGATGAGAAAAATGGGATAGATTCACAAAGGCCTCTTGTCTTAGAATAGGAAGCTTGATAGACCCTCGTTGAGTCTCTTTTAGAGAGGCCTGCTAGTATAATGATCCATTTGGAGGAAAATCAAAATCAGTACTACCAGTGACAAATCAGACAAAAGGCAGAACCTCTCATTAAATAATCTAAAAATTAATAATTGGAATAATCAACCATGCAGTGTCCCTAGGCAATGCAATATTCTAGCATAGCTAACAGGTTAGCACAGCAAAGAAAAAAGAAATAATCTACCAAATGGACAAATTTTAGTTCCATAACTTAACAAAAAAAAATTTTGTTTTCTTTTGTTAGATGGAAACTAAAGGATGCAAACTGTGCTTCTCAGAGCTGACTTTAGAGTTGGGGGTAGGGAGCCCTAAGGGGTAAGGACTAAGGGGGTCCAATGACAGTTCCTTGACCACCCATCCTCCCAGTATAGCAGCTCAATTTTTATCTCATTTCACCCAAGAGTTCAGTTGAGGCAATGGTTTTTCTGCTTAAAAATGACTTGATATAAGAATATTTTCTTGAAGAGAAAAAAAAATGATTTGAGAATCACCTATGTAGCCTAGACCACTCTTTTCATAAATATGTAAAATGAATGTGAGAAAAATTAAGAAATTCTTAATTTAGTGATAGATCTGGAAACAGATCCATGCTGTCTCTTACACTTGGGGAGCAAATCAGGTAAGAATTCACATGCCTTTGAATTTGGGCTTTTTTTTTTCTTTTTGGCTTTTGTTTTCAAATGGGCTTAAAGAAAAACTAATGCCGCCAAATTAGTGTGAGAAGAGGCATGAATGCTATATTGGAAGCAAAAACAGAATCTGCAATTGGGCTCCTTTCTAGTCACTCTGAAGAATCATGTCATTATCTGGCACCTGAAAGGGGTCACAGGAGGGGAGGCCTAGTTCCATTTTCCTATGTCACCGAATGTATTCCTATTAAGATTGAGAGAAGTAAAGATTTCAGCAGGATACTTGGTGAAAACTTGCTGACATTAATGACTCGAATTCTCAGAGAGACTGCAAGGAAAATGGTGTCATCACTGTCATTCAAGACATTTAAGATGAAATTTCAAAAGAAGGCTGTCAGGCATAATGACTGCCAGATTCCATTATATCATTCTCAGAGGGTGGATCACACACACTACTATGCAGCCTGTGGGTGGTTGATATTGAAGTTTGAAAGGAGGCTGCACAGAGAAGAGGTGAGGTAGGTGTAGGGCCCGAGGGGGGCTGTCCCTCATGGCCAGGATACGCCCCCACTGACATTCACATAGTGATTTGAGGGTAAAGCTATGATCCAAATCTATGATTTAGGGGTAAAGCCTGGTCTTTAGTCTTGGATATGCTGAAACCTGACCCCATCAGGACATTTAGACAAGATCATGCTCTTGGTGCTGACAAAATTCAGAAAGGTTTGACCTATAAATGGTAGTGCCTATTTATCAATTTACTCTGAGCATATTCCTCTCTAGTGACCGAAATGTTCATGTCTGCGTGCATTCCAGCACTGAGATACCTGCAAAGCCCAGTGAGTGTCATAAAGTGTCTATGTGAGAATGGAGTAAGAGCAGTGGCCTCCAAACTTGGCTGCACACTGCAATCATCTGGGGTGATTCAACACCAAGGTCATCCGCTAACATCAAATAAATCTGAATCTCAGGGATGAGGATGCAGACTTCAGTATTTTAAAATCTTCTCAAGTGATTCCAATGATCAGCAAAGCTGAGAACCACTGGCTTAGAGCAAATGGCCCTTTCCACTCAGGGAGCTTTTATGTCATAAACCAGTGGGTTTTGTTTTGTTTTAAACTAGGAACAGGCATAGGTTTGCCAATTTTTTAATTTGTCAAGTAAGGACACTAAAAATTCAACTACCATTATTTCATTAAGAAAGGAAATTTTAACAACAAAAAGTAGGAAGGACATAATTTCAGGATAAAAGATTAACTCCCTATGTTGTATTTATTTTTCTCATGTCTCTATAGAACAGTGAACACTTCGCAAACTTAAGAACTGATGTGATCAAATTGCTCTCTACATCCATAATCGAAGCTTTCCTTCTTGGGCAGCTTCAGATACACTTCACTGAGTTTTGGTTAATTAAACCACTCTCCTATGCTAACCATCCCTCTCTTGCCATATATATCCATTTTGTGGAGGTATTAATAGTATTGATTAAGTTGTACAGAATATCTCTTCCCAGGTTTTGGAAATGTTTAGTCTCTCCCAATTACAGAATATGTTGATTTAATAAGCTTAACTCTCCTTAGACATCTTAAACTAAGTGTTCCAAGGTGGGTGTGACACAAATACACACAGATAACCACTTATTTGTTTTGCTAGTAGACAGTGATGGCGATTATGCTAAGCCCAACAGAATTCACTGCAAAGCCAGATAACCTGTGATGAGTTTTTTATTCTGTGTCCCAAGTTACACAAAATAAAAAGACTTATTAATATTGTAAACCTTATTTTGAGGGTCAATTTTGAATCTTCTACACTCCTAGTTCTTCTGTGGCCATGTTTTTTTTTTTTTTGTCCCCTCCTCCCCCAAATGTACACTGGCATTCTTGAATCAGTTCTATACTTAGTTGTCTATCCTTAACAAGACAAGCTCTGGCAACTCCTAGGAGAGGATAGCTGTGTGAGAAGTTTACTGATCCTCCAAGACTACACCTAAAGTTCACTTCAAAGCATGCACAATGTAGAAACTCATTTATGCTGAGAATGATGTGAAATACATCTTCATTTATTAATTTCTTCTAAGCTGTCATGCTTAAAGGTGGCACAAGAGAATAGAAGCAAGCATAAACTTATGCTTTTGGCCATCTGGGAAAGTTCTATTTGCAGATGTCTGTGTTCTTCAAGCACCCAAGATGTGTTAATTAATAATAGGCCACTCTACATTATGTTACTCCCAGACCAACTAAACCAAACTAAAGTGATCACCATCTCCTCAAGGTCAGGGACTTTGCTTAGTATAGCATATACACCTCAGAATTAGAAGACCTGGATTTGAATCCCAGTCCACTACTATCTTCAGCAAGTTGTGTGTAAACTCTCTGAGTTTTAGTTTCCTTACATATGAGATGGGGATATCATCATCATCTTTTTCTTCTTCTTCACTGTACATGGTAATTGTTAATTAATTTAGGTAATATATTTAGCAAAGTGCCAGACATACAAGTTCTTACTAAAGTTAACTTTGTAGATCAGAGCTCAGCATAATAACATAGCATACAATATCCACCAAGCACTTCATGAGACACACACACACACACACACACACACCAGTCCTACATCTGTTTGCAGAAGGAGGAACCTCATTGGAGATACAGAGTTAAAGAGCTGGCACTGAATTCTGAACTTTAGTTTTCACGTCTTGACAATTTAACCAGACCCACCTTGCTACTTAAGCTTGCTCATGACTTTGTCTCTTGTCTCCCTAATGGACTACCTCTGCTGGCACCCTTGCCTTTTTCATGGAGAATTCTAAGGGCCATCTATCTGACCACAATCCCTCTTTCCACGAATATGCCCTTGTCTTTACAGATTTTGGTATTCTTTGGACCTAGAATCACATTCCCTTGCTATTCTCCTGAAGCAGCCAAACTCATTAAAAGAAAACATTTAGAAATCTAGATACTTGCACCTGCATCTACATATTTTTGTGTGCCACGAAGAATTAGAATCAAATTCTCTGTTGAAACATCAGTTCTAAACCATGGATCTGGGAGAAGTGGAGTTAGGAGGGCAAGCCCCCATGGTTGGTCTCTGCCACTTCATATCCACGTATGATCTAATTCAGTTCAATCTTTTTATTCTGCTATAATTAGAATTTTTCAAAATCCATTAATTATCAATACATGTACATATGTTCTTCCTACCTCTGCTAAAGCTCCCTTCCCCCCCACCAAACAAAAAACAAAAATAAAAACATATCAATAAATGAACTTCTCAAGTTGCTGAAAATTTACCATAGGATTCAAGCCTGTTTCTGAAAGTTTCAACTCCCCCAGTCAGACAAAAGGCTGAGGAAGGGAAGCATTTATCAAGTTACATGGAGGACTCCATCTGTTATCTTAGACCTTTGTTACAAAGTGACACACGAGGAGATACCTGAAGGCAGTTTGAAAGAGTCTTATTTTACAGATTCTTAGTCCAAAGATTTCAAATTGGACAGAAGCAGCAGCAGCAAAGGAGAAAAGCCAAGTATGAGTGATGAAGAAACTATCTTCTGACATTTAACCTGGTGAGAACCACTGTTGATGGTGAAGCCGCATTTTCAGCAGGGATCTGTCTGTTCAGCTTCTATAATAAATGCAGTCAAAGGGGCAGTCCCTTCTCGTTGCTCACAGAGGTCTTGTTTTTGAACTTCACCCTCACAAAAGCGATTTCTCATCATGCCAAACCAACAGAAGAAAATCATTTTTTGCACGGCTGGGGTGTTAAGCTTTGCGTGTGCCCTGGGCGTTGTGACAGCACTGGGGACCCCCCTATGGATCAAAGCCACCATCCTCTGCAAAACCGGGGCTCTGCTCGTCAATGCCTCTGGGCAGGAGCTGGACAAGTTCATGGGAGAGATGCAGTACGGGCTTTTCCACGGAGAGGGTGTGAGGCAGTGCGGGTTAGGAGCGAGGCCCTTTCGGTTCTCATGTAAGTAGCAATTGGATTTGAATTATTTAATACTTTAGGCAGACTCTTCCAAGTGTTGGAAGGAATTATTTTTAAGAGTCTTGCCATTTCTATTGCAGAGCATTTTAAACCGGTGTGAACCATTTGAAATACCTAGGACTCTGAGTGAGCAATTTCTTCTTCCTAGTTTTTGTTACTTTACTTGTTCTCATTAATTATTTAATTCTTGCTATTTTTATTATGATAACACATAGTTAATTAGTTGTTATGTAATTAAGCTTTTTGAAAATGTAAACAATTAAGATTCTTAAATATTAATATTTATATAAGAAATTATGAGTCTTTTTTCAAAAGGGAACTTGGGGAAATAGGAAAGCTACCAGAAATAATCTTCACAACTTTTGTTCTTTAAAAAAGGACCAGTGTCCTGGGCTCCTTAACTAATCCACTAATCCTACCTGGTTTTCGACTTTGTTCATAATTTTGTTTCCTTGTCTCCTCCCCCCTCCCCCTTCCCTACTGGGACCTTCACTGCTGATAAATATTCTGTTTTCATTTTTCACCAATTTGGAATCACTTGGCTGTAGAAATTTAAAACTATCTGCTGTGGTAACTGGGAAAGAAATAGATGCCTATTTAGTGTAGAAAATTTGCAACTGATTGACCTTCAAATCATGTAGAGAATATGAGACAGATTTTTCTGTCATGATTTTGTGAAATGGAAGTGTTAACCGCAGCATTTATAACCTGTTTATCTTAAGAAGAGAATTTTTAAAAAATTACCATGTGAATAGGCAACTTATTAAATGAAAATTAATAAGAAGTCATTTGTTATATCTCTCACAACACACATTCAGACGTTATTATTATTTCAAAAGGGCTGGTTTGGAACAATCTTATGAAGACACAGTCAGTAAATTACTGCATAAATCACTCTTCAGGAAAGGAGGTTACCAATTGAGGCATTTAAAATGAATTATTTTGTCTGGGTTTTTTTTTTTCCTCTAGTATAGGTAGAAGGCTAAATTAATTGAATTTATTATTAACATATGCAGTGTCTAATTAAATTTCAGTGCTGACCTATTTATATTTCTGCAACATTCCTTATGTCTTCTTAGCAGTCATTGGGCACCAACCTTCAACTCACATAGGTTACTAAGGGATATGAATTTTCACAGGGCTCCAGAAAATTTCCAAGAATTAGTCTTCAGCTTTTCAACTAATAAAGTGGGTACAAAGTCTTTTCACTGAATGGCTTTAAGTTCATTAAAGTAAAGACCTGCTTAGTTTTCCTTGGGAGGGATGGGAGAAGAGAACAAAGTGGGATGGTATGTGATATGCAACTGTATTAAAAAATAAAAAAGGGGGAAAAATGAGTGAAATGATTTCACCATGAGTCACTGGCAGCCAAAGCGTTGAGTAAAGCTCCTCATAAATGAATTTAGACAAAAGCAGAGGGCGTATGGTGAATTTTCTGGAGCCTTTGCATTTTCTACAGTGAAATGGAGAGAAGCTTTACTCATACCATAGGACATGTTTCAAAACAATAATACTTTGATATTATTACCATACATTAAGCACTTTACATACTCTGTCTCCTTGAATCCTTAGACAGCCACATTCTTCTGTGGTTCAATGAATGATTTTTGTGGCTGTGACCTCTGCCAGTCCTTTAGTGGTGCCCAACCTTTTTGGCACCAGGGAGTGTTTTCATGGACCCGGGGTGGTAGGGGGAATAGTTTCGGGATGATTCAAGCGCATTACATTTATTGTGCACTTTATTTCTATTATTATTACACTGTAATATATAATGAAATAATTATACAACTCACCATAGGTTGGGGACCCCTGCAGAGGATGAAGTTGTTCTAATCAGGTGCCCCACTCTTCACTTTCTGTGAGGACTTGGCGGAGCTGGTGGGGTTTAAACAGAACCCTCACTTATCTTTCAGAATTACATTCGTCTCCATAATACCCTCAACATTTTTTCTCCTTGCCTAGTGAAGAAAATCTTTCAGTTGCTTGTTTGTTCTGCAGTGACAATCCTCTCCATATACTACAGACTACACATGTTAAGTATACTCTATATACTATGCATGTTAAAATCTCATTCATTTTGGTGAGGCCAGTGAAGTATATTTAAAGTATAACTTTTTTCTGCCTAAGCATAAAAGTACCTCTTTCAATGTAACATGAGAGAGAGTTGGGAAAACTGTGGAATAAATAGCTCCAATGGATTCCCCAAAGAGCATAATGCTCATTTAAATACACACTTTTAATTAAATAAACATTCACCCTGTCAATGATGTTTCATCAGTGTATCCTTGAAGAAGGAGAGTCCTCAGATACTCTTCCTGGTAGAAAAGGATAAGCCCTGTTAATACAAATAAATAAGTGATCTAACCTTGCCTTCTCAATAACGGCTTCCTTGGAGCAAAATTTGGGGGCCTCCAGAGAGCTCGGGTGGATGATTCTTTTCTGTTTCTTCCAGAACCAACTTATAACTAGAATACAACTCATTTCCTAGAACTTCCCTCTTTCTCTTTGTCCCTTTAGAAAGTTATTAGGCAAACATCTGGATTTGCAGAAACTTTCTAGTGTAGGAGGAATATGAAAGGTAACTTATCAAAGTATCAGTCGTCTTATGGCCAGTTTTCTTCATGTTGTCATGTTATCATCAGTTAATGTGAATTTACATTTCAAATTCCAACAGAATTTACATTTCTGTTGGATCGCTAAACACTATTTTACTTAACCAAACTTTTCATTTTAGAACAGCATTGGTCAACAGAAATATAATGTGAGCCATAAACGCAAGCCACATAAGTAATTTTAAATGTTTTTCTAGTAGACAGATTAGAAAACAAAAGCAAAAAGAAACAGGTGAAATTAATTCTAATATTTTATTTAACCCAAGATATCCAGAATACTATCATTTTAACATGTAATCAATAAAAAATTATTGAGATATCTTATATTCTTTTTTTTCTTGGTGCTAAGTCTTTGAAATCTAGTGTGGTATTTTACATTTACAGCACACCTAATTCAGACTAGCCACATTTCAAGTGCTCATTTTAACGGCTACTGGATTGGTCAGTATGGAGATTCACTCTGAATAAATGGACCATCGACAGTGTCCACATTCTAATTGAATTTTTGCTTGGTTCTGCTGTACAATTCTATGTGCGTTATTTTTATGTGCAATACTTATGTCACTTTTAAAACCCAGTGATACAGTATAACATGAGAATGAAGAATGGGCCAGAAAAATAGTTTGGCAATGTAGTCATGTTTGTTCCTATTAAATGTTCCCTGTTGACCACTCTCTCTCTTAATTATAACAAGAATCTGCCCTGCCAGCATGCACAGTTATGCTGGGAAAACTTCTGCCTCGTTTACTCTGGCTGATTCTCATCCATTTATGGGTCAGTGATTCATTTTCTAGAGGTCACCAGCATTCATACCTAGCACACAATTTCATTCATTATAATGAAGGAATGTTTTCTTTTCAAGGCAATACAACTGGTAGGCTTAATTTTTCCTGGTATGTCACCTGTAAAATTTTAATGATGATGTTTAAACTTTAAATGTAGCCATCAAGACAAAAACTGCCAGTTTTAAGCTCAGCGTGTGTGGGTGGGTTTCTGTTTTGGTGGTTTGAAACACTGCAGAACGTCATCAAAATATGATACCCAAGAATCATATGGTATTAATCATTCCTAGATATACTGATCTATTCATTGCCAAGGCAGTTCAATGAGCTGGTAAAAACATATGGAATTATTTTTTGAAATGTGGAAAATAAAATTTAACCAATCATGTATCATCACAGCTTGCAACTTTAGTCATACTTTCAAAAGCATTTTAATTTGGACCTTATGATTGAAAATTCATAAAAAGCTAAACAGAAATTTAGCTTAGAAAAGCAGAGTTTCTTTACTAAATGAGGCATTTGACCCAGATTGGAGAGGATGTTGACACTCCATCTGTGAGCAAGCAGGTGGCTTCTCAAACATATTTTGAGACAGAATAGTTGGGGCTCAGGTCTCTGTGACTATCACTGAAAGTTGGCACTCTCTGTCTCCATGGTCCCCTGCAAGTGTGACTTTGCTCCTGCTGACCTGGGCTGCCCCGAGCTGCCCTGGTGACCCATGGGTCACCATCCTGCACACCCTGCATCGCCCTGCCCATGGCAGAGCTACCAAGGTCTTTGATGTATCTGCTTCTGATAACACTGCCTGTCTCTCCTCCCTTCCTTAGCATGTGGCCTGTGTAGAAGGTAGGAGGGCTGGGTGGGGCGAAGTTATGGGGGGAACCTAAGGAGTTCGCCTGGGAAGATTACCCGGCTCAGGGAAGGGAGGAGGAAGACACTTGCACCATTTCACCAGCAAGCATGGGCTCTCCTGCCTTTTGGCTTAGGCGCCCTGTTTCCTAATCTCATTTCCCTACTAAAACAGTCCAGCAAATAGAGGTTTTGCTTACCTCCCACTGGGAAAAAAGTGATTAATGAATTAGAAGGTAGTAATGTGTGAGAAGCACTAGTATGAAAGAAAAACCTTTAACTTTTCTCAGCCCAATAATAGTTTTCTCCTCCGCCCCACCCAGACTTTGACATTCACTCTATTATTTCAAAATACCTATAAGTATTTGACAATGCATATTTCTCTGCAAAATCTTAATCCTCAAGAAGGCAGGGGCTGTGTATTATTTACCCCAGTACTCCCTCAAACCAGGGCCTAGGACTGTGCATGGCACAAGGAGGCACCTAATAAATGTTTGGTAAACTGAGGTTAAGCAATCTAGACTTGAGGTGGGTCTCTGCCACTCACAAGAGATTAGACTTTGAGCAAATTCCATCACTTCATTGATTTTCAGTTCTCGCATCTGTAAATGAGAGGTGAAACTAAGTGATTTCTAACATCTCTTACAGATTAAATGCTCTCTGATCTATATAATGAGGGGCTGGCTGTTCTAGACAAGGTCCCTCCAGCTTTGAAATTGCATAACCCATCCATCTAGTCTCGGTCACATGATGCTTCCACTGACAGATTTTGGCCACCATCATTAGATGTGCTGCGTTATGTGTGCCTTTGCTCTGGTCCTCAAAGCTCATGATTTTTAAAGTAAAGTGCTCTGAAATGTCTACCATTTATCAGGACCCAGACGGGTTTTGTTATCAAAGTGAATGTTTCTTTTCTTCTCTGTCACAATCTTTTACTTTTTTCTATGGAAAAATGCAGATTAACAAAGGGGAAAATGAAAAATGGGATGCTTTGGAATTCTGGGGAGATGGGCTAGTGGGTTCATAGAAAAGGAGCAGCTATAACTACCCAAACAATTGAGATGGCATTATTGAGAAAGCAAAAAAGGAAGAAGACCAAAAACAGAGACTGACTTCCCTCTTTCTCTAATTTTTCCTTTCTCTGTTTTTCCTAGCAACTCCTCCTCCATCCTCACTGAAAAACTCCTCTTTCCTAAATCTGATTTCTTAAACTGGTAATAGCAAGAAGTTAGGGATGATCAGCAGGTTTAATACTCCAAGAGTATGCTTTACTTCAAACAAGAACTTAGTAGAAATTAAAAACATGGGGAAAATGCTTTTGAGGATAGGAACTTCCGATTCTCTCTGCTTAGTCCAGAAAAAGAACCTTCATTTCTTCCTTCCCCTAATATTAATAACTACCCTCCAATATTCTTATCCAAAAAATCCACAGAATGAGCATTGTTCAAGAATTATAATTTTGCATATGTGTGCCCGTGCACATGCACACTCACCCACACCCAAACACCTTCCTTCCTTCCCTTTAAATCACCCCACATCCTAAGTGGTTGCGGGGAGGGAGGAGGAAGCCACTCGCACCATTTCACCAGCAAGCATGGGCTCCTAAGTGCTTGGAGAATCATTGGCCTGAGCACAGCCGGGAGGGGAAGAGGTGGCGGGCAGGGCTGCTTCTGAAGCTCTGGATGGAAAGTCCTGAGTGGAGCTTCTGCAACAGAACCCTGGTGTACAAATTTTATCTATTGGCGGATAACTCCAAAGTTGTTCTCACAAATTTCTGCTCTGTTTTCTCTTCTAATTTCTGAGGGTAACTTGTTTTCTCCAAGGACTTTCAGCCATCTCAGAAGAAACAATGCTTATTTCAGCTGCCCATTTATTGGATTCCTTGTGGTTCCAGGCATTTTGCATGTATCATCTCCAAACCTCACATGGGAGGTGTTATGATGCTATTTCCCCTTGGACAAATATGGAAAGTAGAAACACAGAGAGATCACAAAATTTCCCAAAGCCACACAGCTAGTAGGTAGCAGATCTGGGATTCAAATTTGAATGCCTGTGATAAATCATGCTCTTTCCTCTGCCACATTTTGCCTCCTTAGAATAGGAAAAAAAGATACAAAGAGCTGAATAAAATGTAAGATTAGCTTTCAGTTTCACCATCTATTTAAAAAATATTGTTGATACCTCACAAGAGCTTGCTTTCCTGCATCCATGGGCCAGTACTTGGCTGTAAGACTTGAATTTATTCATTGTCTTTTTATTTTACATTTCAGTGTCCCTGCTGGGTAAACCCCAATCTTGGACCTTTGGAGAGTGAAACAGTCAAGTGAAGCCTTTTAATAATCTAGGCTGAGCAGGTCGTATATTATGCCCAATCTTTGGGTTATGCAATTATATTACCTTAATGTTGACAGATTAAGGCAGAGATATCTGATAGCACATGTGGTTAGCTGATTTACGATCACTGCCAACTAAAATCCTTGTGGCACGATCCCCGGAGTCAGTTACTTTGACTGTAGCAATGATTTCACCACAGCAATTAACAAAATGGCAGATTCTTTTCTGAGGTGATGTGAACAGTTTCAAAACAGAGTCAGGGACCGAAAGAAAAGCAGGTATATAGCATTTGATTCATTTCAAAAACTAGTATTTTATTAAAAGCCAAGGGGATAGAATTGCAGCATCAATTCAAATCTCATTGTTAAAAAATGAAGTAAAAAACAAAAGCTCACTTTTATCTCTGAAATATATTAGGAACTTCATAAAGCTATAGGCATATTTTTCTAAAACAAAACTCATATATGTTACACTGACAAATTCGCCTCCCATCTAGTCATGTGGATAAACACCCAGACTGGCTGTGCTATGATAAACTCTTATTAGAGGTATGATAGAACTGACTGAACTGCAAACTTAGTACCTGGCAGGCTAATTCATGCATCATATTTTGCTCCCTCTCGGCATGTTGTAACTGTGGCAAAGCCATTCTTGGGAGTTATTACCCCAACATAATCATACCCCTGTGGATTAGGAGCAGTTAAATGGGTTCTGTTATCAGAGACACATATGTGCCAAAGCAGCTGTCGTCCCTAAGCCACTATGGGTGATTAAGACTCACTGATGGGGCTGCCTCCGAATAGACTAGTCAGGTGGATACGCTTCAGCTGAGAGAAATTCAGGTGCAGTACTGAGAAAATTCTATTTTAAACGGTTTTATCATACCATCAGGTCTCCTCCTTTTAAGTGCTGGGGTCACGGATCTCATTCAGCCTGACCACGTAGCCATCGGAAGCCTGGCTCAATACCTGGGTGTGAGATTATGGGTGATATTAAAGGAGATGAATGCATTGAGCTTATGTCAGAGAATGTCTTTTACTGGATTTTCATAATGACTGGCTGCAGATGGGCTGAGGGGAAAGTCAGATCAAGAGCATTTCTGTAAGAAGAAAGAAATCTTCCCTCTTATTCTCTTTCATGAAAATGAATAGCTGAGCACCAAGGGGCCAAATACTTTTTTAAAAAAAAACACCCTTTTATGTGGAGAAGGACAAGTTGAGAAGAAAAACAAGACCTCTGAAACTACATTATAGCTTTAATCTGGGAAGAAATTGCTGCACCATTGCTGACATCATTATCAGCGGCTGCCTTAGTTCTGAGAGCTTCACAGATGGCCTTTTCTGCATTTTACATCTGGCCAGATGAAGGCAAAAAGGGTTGATGAGACCAAAACTATTAGATCAGTGGTCCATAACCCTGGCTGCACTTTATTTTTTTATTTTATTTTTTATTTTTGAGACAGAGTCTCACTTTGTTGCCCAGGCTAGAGTGAGTGCCGTGGCGTCAGCCTAGCTCACAGCAACCTCAAACTCCTGGGCTTAAGCGATCCTCCTGCCTCAGCCTCCCAAGTAGCTGGGACTACAGGCATGCGCCACCATGCCCAGCTAATTTTTTTTTCTATATATATTTTTAGTTGACCAGATAATTTCTTTCTATTTTCAGTAGAGACAGGGTCTCGCTCAGGCTGGTCTCGAACTCCTGACCTCGAGCTATCCACCCGCCTCGGCCTCCCAGAGGGCTAGGATTACAGGCGTGAGCCACCGCGCCCGGCCCTGGCTGTACTTTAGAATCACCTGGGGAGCCTCTAAAACTGCTGATGGCAAAGCTCCCTCCCAGACCAATTGAGTTAGGCTCTCTAGGGGCGAGGCCTGAGCATTGGATTAAAAGCTCCCCAGGAGTTTCTACTGGGCAGCCAAGGCTGAGAATTACTGAGGTGGCCAGAAGCCGAGACAGGTAGAATCAGGTAGGCCAAGAGTTAGAAGCCCTGGCTGTTAGGGATGGGGGAAGCCACCAGGAAGAGGGGAAGGGTGAGAAGCAGTGTTTAGCATTGTTTCTTTCCAACTGGGAGATTTTCTGGTCAAACTTATGCTGGGATCCTTGGCCTCCATTTCTGTCCTCAGAGGGAATGAGCAACCTGATTGATGAATCTGCAGTGAGAAACTGCGCATACTTGGCTCTCAGCCCCGGTGGCTTCCTCTGATTGCAAATCTGCCCACCAGTTTCAGGAGCCTGCTCACCAACTGGTCGGGTTAAAGGAGTCAGCTCTGCCCTTGATGGGGAGGCCTTCAGCTGCCTGCCCTGTCTGTGACTGTGTGGGCGAAGCTGCCTAATTCAGGGAACTTGGTGGAAGATCTAAGCATGTTCTCTAATCGTTCCATCAGAAATAAAGCTAACTTTTGACCTCCATCTGCCCGTCTCCTGTGGAAAGGCTCTGCTCCTTCCAAAGAGACTCTCAGGGGTCCTCTTTAGAGATGTGTTATCAGTCTAAAGATCATTTTAGACAAGCCATTACAGAGAATGTCCAAGAAATTGCACAAGGGAAATAGAATCGAGAGTGGGAACAATATATCAGACAGCAAGGAAAGTGTGTGACTGGTTTCAAATGAGTAATTAACTATAAATCCAAAGTTCCAGTATTATTTATAGCAATAGCTATCTACCTGGTCAGGAAGAAATAAAGTAAAAATCTGAGCTACAAGATAGAAAGTTTGCCTGAATTCCATGTAACCCCAGGACTCCTATGGGGTGTTCTTTGGTCCCAATGTGCAGATACATACTCTGACCACCTGTGGGGCCAAATAACTCCCACCCACCCTCAATGATCGATCCTGAGACTCTCACTACATTCAGTTCTTATATTCCCCACTCTTCTCAGGGGAAATACACTCCTCCTGCTGTTCTCATCATGTGAAAAAAATATCTAGGCAATTACTTAAAATTTACCAAGAGCTTCCACATAAATGATCTCACTTGTGCTTCTCACAAGCTCTGTGACTTATTTCTATTAGAATCCACACTTATAGTTAAGGAAACTGAGATATACAGAGTGCCACATGCATAGTAAATGGCAAAACCAGATGAATCCCAAACTTCCCCAACTCCAAACGCTAGGCTCTGTCCATCCCGCCATGCTGCCTCTCAATTAGTGCCCGGCTGCCTGTCTCCCTTTCTACCAGTTCTTCCACCCTTTCTGCTTTGGTAGTGCATTATATTCCAACCACCTAATATTCCCGGTTAATGCTCTTACGTTAGATTTAGATTGAATTTACTAATTCCTGTTTTAAGATTTGTAGGCTAAGAGGTATGACTCTTAGAATGAATCGGTAATAGTTAAAAGGATAACAAAGTTTCAGGATAAAATATAACAGAAGAACCCAGTGGATAGAAATAAAATAAATTTTAAGGCAAGTGAAATGAAAGCCATACATCTAGGGATATCAAAACACAGTTTAATGGCAAGTGATAAAGGAACATACTTAGCAGTTAGTAAAAACAAATACTTTTTATCTTATTCTTATTATCTTCCAATGACCTACTGAAAACAGTATGACCTTACATGTAGGACACAAATTATTTATAAGTTAAAGAGTAAATGTGCCCTCAAACCCCTCCACCCAAAAAAGACAATTGAGTGTCTATTATGTGCCTGAGAATTCTGCTAGACTCTGAGGATGTGAGGAATTAGAGAGGATTCAACAACTCAGAATCTAGCAAAAGTGTTTTTAAATAACCAGCCATTTGGAAGAGCTGTATGAGCTTTTCAGTCAGGATGGGCTAGGTTATATTTTAGTAACAAGTAAGTCCAAACTTCATAGGTTTAAATCAACCAAGACGTGTTTCTTGCTCTCAGCTCATATTTTTCAGAGAACAGCTGGAGGTCCATTCCGGGCTGCAGCCACCATCTGGAATGTTGACAGTTGTAACAGAGAGAAAGAATTGTGAGGCTTTTGCACTGGCAATTAAATTCTCTGACCCGGAACTGACACATGCCACCTCCACTTATGTTTTATAGGCCAAGGCTTGTTACACAGCCACATCTAACTTCAGAGGGGCCAAGATGTGCCATCCGACCGTGAGCTATAGATGGCTGAATAGCACTGATTGAGGAAGAACCAGAGCTATAGATAGTTGAATAGTGCTGATTATTATCACAATTATTGTATTTGTTAAGAAAGCTCCAAGAAGGAGAGCACAGGGAAATCAGAGGAAAGTTCTTAAAAACGAGCTAGATTTCACTAGACGGCATTGAAGAAACATTCCAAGTAAAGGAAGAGCATGAGCAAATGTGCAAAGAGCTTATTGTGGCCAGAGTACAGATGATGTGTGAGAGTCAGGAGGAGGAGGCAAAAAAGGCTGCAGAGAAAGGCAGTAACCAGAATATGGCAGACCTTGTTTTTTGTACAGAGGTGGTTAATTTTATCTTGTAGCAATGTGAAGCCACTTAAGCAAGTTAAACAGGTGTATGACAGGACAGAAGATGGATTGGAAGAAGACCAAAAGAGAGGTGTGGACCCGTCAGGAGGCTCCTCCAACCGTTGGGGGTCCAAATCATAGTCCTGGCAGAGGAATGGGAAGGAAGGGAAATATTTCCAAAATATTCAGAAGCAAAAACCAACAGAACTAGGTGACAGGGGAAAAACCCTAGATTTCTGCTGCTTGGATAGTTGTTACTATTCACTGAGATAAAAAATACAGAAGGAAAACATTTAGAGGGAAGATGGAATTATTTTTGGTGGTGTCTAATTTGAGATTCCACCTGTGGCACATCAAGCAGAGAAGTCCATCAGTTACTCCAATTTGCAGGTTTTGAGAGAGGCCTGAGGGAGAGGGAGAGGAGTGGGAATTGGCCAATTAGAGCCTCCTTGGAGCTCTAACTGAAGACGAGTTTTCCCAGGGAGGGGAATCAAATGGGAAGGTGGACAAAGATGTGTCCTAGAAGACTCTACTAGGTACGGGTAGAGAGGGGAGTTCCTGCAAAGGAGATTGAGGCATGAGTCAGTGAGGTGGAAGGGACCAGCTGAGGGGAAACCTCGAGAAGAGAGACCTTCACCAAGAAGAACCAACAGTACTGAACACCAGAGAGTCATCAAATGAAAGATGAGAGACACTGAAAATAATTCTTTAAAACTTTTCCAAAGCAGTCTTGAAGAATAGGTGGGGAAGGGTATTTTGCAGAGCTGAGGAGGGCCCGGGAGGTGAGGACCCAGAGATACATACGGGCTGCGGGTATAAAGGAAAAGACTGAGGCCAGGAAATAGTTAGAAGATCCCCATGGCCAGGTGAGGGGTGTGTGTGTTTGCAATGGGAAGATTTTGAGGGTGACTCTCCACTGAGAAGATAGAGCAGGAGGGAGAAAAAGGCTGAAGACGGATGGGAGAGGTAAGTAGTGGATCAGAAATGCCCCTGTGAAGGTGGAAAATGGTAGGTCTGAGAGCACAGGGAGAAGGCTATGTCTTGGACAGGAGAAAAACATTTCTTTCACTAAGAATAAAGGAGAGGTTGGGCAAGGACCATGGAGAAGGTGTGGATGGGTGACAATGGGGCACTGAAAAGTTAAGGAAATTTTTGATAGCCTCTCTTTTCTCTGTGAAATAGGAGAGTTTACTTACTGAGATATTTTTGAGCCCTTTGTAAGCCAGGCATGTAAGACTAAAAGAAATGGAGGTGGATGTGATAGGTGCTTAAGAGTAGGAGAGGTTTAGAATATCTGACAAGAGACAGAGGAGGGAAAGACTGGAAAAGGCTTTGCAGAATGGGGGCCCCACAAATCAGAGGCTCACAGGGTCGCCATCTGACCAGGAGCAGGGGGCAGGAAGGCAAGGGACACAGCTCGAAGAATACAGTCCCCCACGAAATGATTGCAGGAGGGCAGCTTTCTTATAAGAGCATGCCTGTGACTCTGTTTTCACTCCAAGTCCTTAACTTATGACTAACTCAGCTCTGTTTCATAACAGCAGACTTGAGTAATGAGGGTATGACAGCCTTTCTCTGCACACCAAGTTTGCAGTGTCGATTTCCTTTTTTTTTTTTTTTACCATCTCTCCTATGACTTAGGTGCCTTCTATACTGCTATTAGGTTAGTGCATTAGAAGAGTGAACCCAGTAACTAGTTTCTTCTAGCTCTCTTGTTTCTGACTAGGTATCTTGTTAGAAATCTCTGCTGTCTAGACTTCACAGAGGGGGAATAAAGCTTTGAATCAGGGTTGAAAAAGTGGAGTTTAATAAGTACATTACAAAATACCACGCATGTTCTTGAGGTTTCCTTGTATCTATACCATAACTTTCATTCTTTCAGAAAACACTCTGACCCAAATAATCCCTATCCTGGGAATGCATCCAAAAAGGTTGTTCCCACTATCCCCCAACCCATGATAAGAAAGAAAAAGGTATGTGCTTGGAGATGTTTATGAAAGCATGAGTTATAATACTGAAACAGTGGAAGGCAAACCTAACAGACAGCAGTGCATTGGTTTGGTGAAAAATGCATGCAGTTATCTAAGTGATAGTTATGAGGACAATATGTTTGACATAGAAAAAGCTTATATTCTGAGTGAAAAGAACTGCATTATGATTATAGTAATATAGGAAATAAATATTAAGATGGACAAAAATTTCACAGAAACAAAAATAAAGAAAAATTTTGCTTTCTATGTTGGTAGGACTATGGGTGAAATTTTTATCTTAATTTTATTGCTATAATGTTCATCAAAAAAAAATGTTCCTCCAACAACAGTTGGACCTTTGGACCAACTAACAGCAGCAAGTCCATTTTCCTCTATTCCACCTGCCCTGCTAACAGAAAAGAGCTTCGTTAAGTTCAGGTTTGAGATGAATTCTTTCTTCAAATCCAGAACTTTAAACCTATTATTAAACAGCAGTTTCCATGTTACACGTTGACAATCCCCCAAGTATGTTAGATTAAAATTTTCCTTTTAATAAAGGGATTTGAAATTCCATTCCAATTGCCAACCTAGGTCTTTCAACTTCTAAAAACAAAATAAAACAAAACAAAAAACACACTGGTTCTTATGGCCCTCTCTGACCACTACTCTATTTCATGTCCATTGCTCTAAATTCTTCCCAAACCTCTCTCCATCCCACTTCTGTTTGTTTTTAGTCAGGTTTATTGAAGTATAATTTACATATAGTAAAATTCACCCTTTTTAGATGTAGAAGTCTACAAATTTTGACTAATGCATAAAGGCATGTAATGACCACCATGACCAAGATAGAGAACACTTCCATCACCCCGAAAGTTCCTTTCTGTCTCTTGGTGGTCAATCTGCTCCGCCATCCCCAACTCCAGGCAACCACTGATCTGTTTCCTGTCCTTACCATTTTGCTTTTTCCAGGATGTTGTATATATAGAATAATTCAACATGCAGCCTCTTGAATCTGATTTCTTCCAGTTAGTATAATGCATTTTAGATCTACCTGTGTTATTATATGTAGCACTAGCCTGTTCCTTTTTATTGCTGACTACTATTTTATTATATGGATGTGACATGGCTTGTTCCATTCGCCTGTTGATAGATATTAATTTTTTTCCAGTTTTTGGCAAATATAAAGAAGTCCACTATAAATATTTGCATACAGCTTTTTGTGTGGACATATATTTTCAATTCTCTTAGATAAATACCTAGGAATGGGGTTGCTGGGTCATATGTTAAGTCTATGGTCAGCTTTCTAAGTTCTGGAACAATTGAATGTCCATACTTAAAAAAAAAAAATTAACCTTGACCCAAACTTGTACCATATGCAAAGAATAACCTAAAATAGATCACAGACTTAAATGTAAACCTAGAGCTAAAAACTTCCAGAAGAAAAACATAGCAAAATATGTTTGTGACCTTGCATTAGGCAAATACTTCTTAGATTTGACATCTAAAACATGGTACATAAAAAAGAAATGATAAACTGGACTTCATAAAAATAAGAACTACTCTTCAAAAGACACTGATAACAGAATGAAAAGACAAGCCACAGAGTTGGAGAAAATATTTGTGAATTTCTTATCTGATAAAAGGCTTATAGCTAGCATGCATAAAGACTTCTCAAAACTCAATAATAAACAATCCAATAAAAAATGCACAGAAGATATGGACACATCACCAAAAATGATACAGAGAAGGCAAATAAGCTCACAAAAAGATGCTCAACATCGTTAGTCATTTGGGAAATGCAAATTAAAACTACAATGAGATAAACTGCACACCTATTAAATGGCTACCATTTTTAAAAACCTGCCAAGTGCTGGCAAGAATGTGGAACAACTAGGACTCTGGGGCATTGCTGGTGGGAAGGTGAAATGGTACAGCCGCTTTGGAAAATACGTGGCAGTTTCTTATGCATTTGGAGCTGGGAGTGGGGGATGAGTTGACTACAAAGAGGTGGGGGGTAGTTTTTGGAATGGTGGAATTATTTTATATTTTAATTGTGGTGGTGGTTATACAACTGTAGGTGGTTGTCAAAACTCACAGAACTGTATACTAAAAAGAGAGAGTTTTTTGCTATGCTAATTTTACTACAATCTTAAAAATGGGGGTGGAGAAGTAAAAGCCAAGGCAGCAATGTCACTGTGTGACTTGAGGCAAGTTACTTAACTTCTCTGTGCCTTCAGGATTTTTAAAATTTATACATTGAAGATCAAATAATACCTTCTTCATATTGTTGTTAGAATTAAATGTGTTAATGTAAAGTACCTGGAACATAGCAAATGGTTTATAATTATTGTCTGTTATTTTATTATTCTTATTAGTACTTGTATAATAATACAAGTCTTTGAAGAAGTTTGGTGACAATGAAGACAAAGGAGGGGCAATTAGGGCTTGGGTGGCTTAATGATGACACATTGACTGGTAGACAGAGTGGAGGAAATCAGTGAGGAGAGAATGAAAGAGAGGAAAAGCTATTCTGAATGCACAGCCCTGTGCTAGGCTACTAATGTGGCATCAGCTGCCCATTTTAATAAATAGCTCCCTTTCACTTGTCAACAGCTAATCAAGTAATTTCTGGAGGCCAGAAGTGACTTGCTGGATTAATGACGGCTCCTCCACAGATCAAAATGTTCAAATCCTTTTTCTGTTGTAATCTTAAACCTAAAAGAACAGAAAGAACAAACCAACCTACCTCCTAGATACACAATATCCAATATCATTAAAGTGACACCTCCCAATATTTATTTGAATGGTCTGCTCTCAGCATCAACTAAGGAAAAGCCACCTTAGTGTTGATCAGAAAACTGAGGGGTGTTACCAGGGTTCTGGCTGGTCATTATAAACTCAGGGACTTTTATTTTAAAAAAAGAAGAAACCTGATAAAACAGATAAAATGTAAGTAAAACATGCAGGATTAGTGTCCTGCTGGGTGACTTTTGCACAAGAGTGGGAATTTTAAGAGATTTCATAAGAATTAAAATGCTCCACATGACAATTTATTTTAGCTTCTGGCTTTTCTTTCCAGGAGGCAAATCACTTTCACTTCTTTCTGCATTTGTTTCAATTCAGTAACAACCCTCAATTTTCAGACAGGCTTAACCAGCTACCCTATCAGAGACCATGAGGTTGCCACCTTTTTAACAGGTGAGGAGATGGGTGGAAGCAGGTTTCTTGTTTTTTTTTTAAATAACTGCTAGTAGAAACCAAGTCAATAGCTGATTGACTTGAGGGAAGCTCCGGAGGGCAAGTTATTGTAGTACGGATGCTCCCAGATTTATGATGGGGCTATATCTGTATAAACCCATTGTAAGCTGAAAATATCATAAGTCAAAAATGCACTTAATACCCCTAAACTGCCGAATCATAGCTCAGCCTCACCTACCTTAAACGTGCACAAAACACTTACATTAGCCTACGATTCAGCAAAATCATCTGGCAAAACAGCTCACTGCTGCTGCCCAGCATTGTGGGAGAATATCGTATGCATATCGCTAGCCTGGGAAAAGGTCAAAATTCGAAGTGTAGTTTCTACTGAATACTTATAACTTTCAGACCATTGAAAAATCGAAAAATCGATTTTATGTCAAAAATCCTAAGTTGAATTATTGTAGGTTAGCACCATCTGTATGAGACCAGCTGTGACTCCAGAAGTGTAAGCCTGCTGTGTGCTTGGGGCAGAGTGGACCACTGCGATCACTGACGGCAGGAGCTCAGCATCTGTGACCTTCCACATCCATATTGCCACTACCCATTCTTCCAACACAGTGGAAGGACTTTCTTATTTTATCTTTATCCATCCAGCCAGCCATCCATATCATTTCTAACTGATAAGCACTTTTAAAAACACAACCACAACACCATTAACATAACCAATAAAATCAATATCAATTATAAAACATCTAATACCCAATCCCTGTTCAATTTTCCCTGGTTATGTCAAAATTGTCTTTTTATAGATGGTCTGTATAAATCCCAAACCATATCCACAAACAATAGCCACACATTGCTTTTGGTTAATGTGTCTCTTCAGTTTCATTCAATCTATAATGGTTACAGGAGTTTTTTATGTTTTCATTTATCATTTTAATTATAAAAAATATTTATGTAATAATTGCATAGATAATGCTTGTAGAAAAGTAAAAAAAAAAAAAATTCTTTCCAAACAGTACAAAAAGATACATGGTAAAATGTTCCTCAGTCTCCCTTCCCAAAAGTGATGTTACCAACTTTGTGTGTAGCCTTCTAGAAATAGTCTCTGCCTAGACACACATGGCAGTCCCTGAGGCTGCTGTAGCATGGTGGTAAGAGTGAGAACATGAGTCCAAGTCCCTATACTACCACTTACTAAGTGTAAGTTTTGGGCATGATCCATAGCCTCTGTGCCTCAGTTTTTGATAATAGTACTTACTCCATAGGCTTGTTGAGAGAATTAAATCAGATAAGTGCTTAAATAATTATTTGTTCTTCTATATATCCCCCATTAGCTCCAAATAGCAAAATGATACACATTTCTCCTTTTTGTTTGGTTTGTTTTTTCATCTAACATCATATTTTGGCGAAAATTCCATACCTGTTATTATAGATTTCACTTCATTCTTTGTAATCATTGACTAATATTCCATTGTATGGATGTGCTACTGCTAGACATGTAAGTTATTTCCAACCTTTTGTTACTACCAAAAAATGCTGCAATTAAGATACTTGTAATACTTTATTGGATTCATGTGCAAAAATATTCCTAGGATAAACTGGAAGTGAAATTGCTGAGCTAAAGGGCATGTACATTTTAATGCTTTATAGACATTTATTGCACAACTGCCTCAAAGGAGGTTATACCAATTTACAAGCCCAAGAAAAATGCACAAGGGTCTCTATTTCCCTACACCCTAGCTAACACAGGATATTGCTAAATGTTTTCATCTTTGTAAACGTGATTTTTAGAAAATGGTAACTCATAGTTTTAGTGTGCATTTCTCTTACTATTTGAAGATAAAGGAAATGTAATGCTATTAAACCTCTGCAGTCAAATGGCCTAGCCATGACTCCTGAGTGCGGACGCTGGTGAACACCGTCAGGACCCAAACAGCTTTGTCTTTATGAAGAGGCGGCTCCCTATCCGATAGCACTAGGTGTATGTCACGTGCGTACACGTGTACTTAATTAGTCATATCCAGCAGTGGTGAAGGTTTGTTCTGAACCAATTCAACTTTCTCACCAGGTCCCTTTCTGTCATGTGGTCGGGGTAGAGCATTGTTACCATAAGATGTGTGTTTGTACAGCTGCCTGCTACCTCCTCCATGAAACATGTTCCCCATTGGCTTCCCTGCTGTTTCACTCATGGATTTGCTCTTAACTCACAGGCTGCTCTTTTCTGTCTCCTTGGCTGGTTTCTCTCCCCTTCTGTCCTGGTAGACAGGAGAGCTCCAGGGCTCTTTCCGGGCTCTTCTCTCCTCTAACCACATCTTCTCCCTGGGTTACATCCATTCCCATGGGTTTCAATACCAGAGCCATGACTAGAGTGAGGCCATTGAGGCACCTGGCACATAAAATCTAAGGAGACATTTACTCTCAGACTCATCCATGTGCAGAGTTGGCCCCAAGGGTGAGTGCCTCCTTACATTTTACCCCCGAGGCACCCTGCTTGCCTCACTTCACCCTAGTCTAGGTCCTGATAAACACCCCAGTCTTCTCCCTGAAGACCTCCAGAAACCTCCGGAAACATAAATACTGTTTGACATCTCCTCCTGGAGGTCTTAAAGACAACTCGAACTTAAAATATCTAAAACAGAACTCTTGCATCACTTCCTAGCCCTGTACCCAAACCTCTTTCTTCTATTTCTCTATCTCAGTTAACAGCATCACCATTTATTCAGTTGCTCACGAAAAAAAAATTGGGAGTAATTCTTGATTCTTCTTTTTTGACAAGTCCTATCTTCTGTCTCCAAAATGTATCCCAGACATGACAACCTCTCACCACCTTAGGCCTGCCACCCTCTTTCACCTCTGTGAATAGCCTTCCCAGATCTCCCTGGGAAGGACAGGGACATTTGTCCTTCCCTATTCCTGTGGTCACTACTCATCAGCCAGAGTGATCTTTTAACATCATGAAGGAGACTGTGTCACTTTTCTACTTAAAACCTTCTAGTGGCTTCCAAATGAATTTAGAATAAAAAGCAAACCCCTTGCAACGGTCAATAGACTAGGATCTAGTGAGTACAATAATCAGATCTTAGGATAACAGTCCCACTTCTACCTCCTCGTCATTTGCCAGGCTCCACCACACTGGCTAATTCCTGTCTCAGTTGTGCTCCTTGTCCCTGGAAAACTCTTCCCCTAGATCTATAGGATGACTTCCTTCTCAATGTTCAGGTAGCTGTCAGCTCAGGGGTCACTTTCCTGACCCCCCTTTCCACTCATCCAATTACTGAAAATCCCGTTACCCTATTTTATTTCTCCATAGCATTTACCACTATCTCAAAGTATCTTCTTGTTATTGCTGCATAACAGCTCTCCCTAATGTTCAGGGGCTTAAAACAAAAGTTTATTAATTGAACGGGACAGTTCTTGATTGGGTCTCTCCTACTGTTGCAGTTACATAGCCAGCTGGGTAGGCGTCATCTGGTGCCTTTTCTGGGCTTGATATCCAGGACAGCCCCTTCCCCCACATACCTGGAGCCCCAGTGCTCTTCCGGGCAACCTCCTTCTCTAGCAGAGTGGCCTGGACTTCTTGCATGTCAGCTCATGCCTCTAAGAGAAAAAAAGCAGAAACTGCTGGTTCTCTCAGTGGAACTTGCGCAATGTACTTTTGCTGCCATATTCAGGAGGTCAAAGCAGTCATAGACCAGTCTAAGCTCAAGAAGACTGAGGGAAAAATTCTACCTCTGAAAAGGGGAAGTGACACGTGTGTCAAGGCAGGGGAAAGATAAGCTATCACATTTATTCGTTTACTTGCTAATGATTTGTCTACTCCCATTAGGTTACAAGCTCCATGAGACAACAGGAACCGTGTCTACTTTGTTTTATGGTGCTACTTTCAGCACCTAGAATACTGCCCGGCACATAGTAGGTGCTCAATAAATAAATTAAGCACTTGATAAATGTTTGAGAAACTTAAATAGACTGAACTAAACCTCCCCAGATTGGTCCTGCTGGGTTTGCTGATGCCTCACCCGATAAGAGAAACCCTACATTTATAAAGTGTTTCATTTCCTCTGCAAACAAGAAAAACTTGCCCTGAACACAAAATCTAGAAATAGATTTGGTGTGTTTTCTAAATGGAAAATATTTCTCATAGCACCAGAAATTATTTTCTCACAACTTTGTGCTACATCAAAATATTGAAGTTGACTGAAAATACCCCATTCTTTAATCTTGGTGTGGACTAGAAACGATGTGGTTTTATTTATTTATTTATTTTTGGTAACAAGGTAAATAAAAACCTTCTGATATTTCAACTCCCCCAGATATCCCCAAACTTAAAATATCATTTCAAGTTAAGATAGATTTTAAAAAATCACTACTGAGAAATGTTATTTAAGTTTAGCCATCAAAATGTACAGTTTCGGTTTATAAAGCCAGCATTTGTTTATTTAAGTAATTATATATGACCAAGGGTAGAAAAAAAATTCCTTCAAATCTTCCCTTTGCTAATTTTTACTGGTGAATTCTATGAAATGATCCTGTCTTTAAGCTTTTTTATAAACTCCTTGTAAATTAGTAAGTGAGAATGTCAGAAGGATTTTAGTGATGTTTGAAATTTTAAAAAGAGGTATTCAATTTTTAAAATTATACTTCTAGACTACTGCTAATGAAATTTCTTCTAATTCTTGTTTGTTTTGTCTTAGTTTTCCCAGATTTGCTCAAAGCAATCCCAGTGAGCATCCACGTCAATGTCATCCTCTTCTCCGCCATCCTTATTGTTTTAACCATGGTGGGGACAGCCTTCTTCATGTACAACGCTTTCGGCAAACCCTTTGAGACTCTGCATGGTCCACTAGGGTTATATCTTTTGAGCTTCATCTCAGGTAAGTACAAATTTTACCTTAGAAGACAAGTGTGCTTTTCAATATGTCAGAAGATGGTCTACTGAATTATAAAGTTATAATATATATACACAAATGTTCACTGTAGTACTATATATGACAAAAAGTGGAGAAATAGCATAACTATCCAACAATAGGGAATTCAATGATTATATTATGGTAGTCTATATGAATAACTATGATGCTGATATCAAATTTTATTTCTGAAGATGCAATCAAGAGGATAAATGCTTGTCCCAAAGTTTTAAGTGGAAAAAAGCAGTATGTCAGCTTTTATAAATATTATGAACCTAATTTTATTATATGTATAAAATATAGAGAATATACATCTAAAATACATATTATATATTTTAATATACACTCTATCAACATGTATATGTATGGAGGGTACATATTAATATAAGTATATAGGGAGGAGATATATTTAGTAAACAGATAGAGACTCCAGTCTGTTGGTTGTGGTTATCTCTGAACAACGAAATTATAAATGATTTTTATTTTTGCTCATACTTATGAATATTTCTAAATGTTCAATAACGTGCCTTTATTTATTCATACTCAAAAAAATAAATAAATGCCATCAAAAAAGAGTAAAGGGCCAGTATTCCACCCACGTGTGAGTTGCCATGTTCAGGCCTGTAGGTACTTTCTGTAGCTTAATGGTAGGTGTATCTAGGCAAGGATAAACTCTAAACCCAGAAATTTGTTCATCAATAAACATGTGCCTCTCAATAGCCAGGGCTGATGGAAAAGGATATAAAATCCAGTCAGTGACAAAGGGTGTTTACAATATGTTTTCAAGGAGAAGGAGAAAGATGAGAAAATGAAAAATACATAACTCATATGTAGCTTTTTTTCTATAGGAGCTCTCTGATTTCGCCCCAAAGATTCAACACTTTGTTATATTCCTGAGAAGCAAGTAATTTTATTGTTGATTTCAATGAGAGATGATAGAGATTACAAGTCACACCAGAAAACAATGTAATGAAAATCTCTATTCCACTGTTTCTTTTTTTCCCTGTCAGTCTTTTTTGCCCTTTTAGCTGCCAATCACCAGACACCAGGCACGAGGTTCCTTCTTGCTCTTGACACTACTCCCTTCTCCAACACAATTCAACTCCAACCATGAATTTGCACAGATCCTGCTCTATAAAACAAAGCCCTGTATTTAACAGGGACTCACTCATCTTAGAAGACAGTGCAGCCTCTATTAACTGTTACTTGCACGTGTTGCTTAGGGTCTTACCCCATCTACATCTTGCTAATCAAATTATTCGCCCAACCAAAGTAGGTCTCTCTCTAGTAGTAATTCTGCAAATATTTTGTTTATCCTATGAGGGCAGAGTCTAAGTCTTTCTTGGTTTTGTATCTTTGGCAAAAGCATCCAGCATGAAGATCTGCACACAGTACGATTCAGTATGTACTTATTGACTTGAAAAAGCAAGTCCAGGAAGGAGATGCTAACTTGGTCACCTAGACAGAACACGTTAGAGAATCAGAATTCAAGTAGGACGTAGTCAGCAGGGCAGGCCCATAGAGGCGGTAGGACATGAGCCAGGAATGAATAGGACAGAATATCATAAAGGAAAGCCAAGGACTTTGAAATCAGGAAAGAAGCGTAAGAGCACAGGCTCAGGGTATGGATAGTCAGATCATGAGAGTGACTCAATCTCATGTGAAAGTCTAGGTTAGGAGGGGGTGTTGGAATTACTCCACCTCACCCCCAAACATCCAAAACCAAACTGGTGGATCCAGGTGGCATGCCATTTTAGTGATGACCATTGAGTCGACCGGGATCCAGCTAGAAAACAAAATACACACTATCTTAACAGCAGGAACATAATGTACGTCAGCGGTTCTCAAAGTGGAGTCCTCAGATGAGCAGCGTTTGCATCATTTGGGAACTTGATAGAAAAGTGAAGTCTCAGGCCCCACTCCGGACCTGCTGAATCAGAAACTCTGGGGTGGTGCCCAGCCACCTGTGTTTTAACAAGCCCTTCAGATGATTCTCATGCAAGCTCAAGTTTGGGCTATAGGGACTTGATTAAACAGGTGTGGGAGGACTGAAAACACAAAAAGGAGACCCTGAGGGATCTCAGAGACGCTAATTTCAGAAAGCAGCTCCATCCCTAGGCCTTGGGGAACAAACAAGAGTTTGGCTTTACCAGAACCTAGAAGCTTGAGGAGAGGTCCCAAGGCACGGGGTCTCAGACCTTGACGAGTTGCACTGTACCTCTTTGAGACACTGTGAGGAGTTTCTGTGAGTGTGGAAGGGGGTTGGAAACGTCCCAGCTGTTGCCACCAGGGAGAAGGGCCAGTGGCCAGGCTGGCAGGAATCGCAAGCAAAGTGGAAGGAGCGGACCCTTCTCCCTGCTCCCATCTTCCCTCACCCCTGGTGCTCACATTTGGCAGAAAGCAGCTGGCAAGGCAGAACTAGTCTGGGGAGTCTTGACCCAGAATCACAAAACAGAGAAAAGAAGAGCTGGTTTCGAAGGTGAGACACAGCGGCTTATTAACCGGCACAGCCGTCTAGCACTCCAGCTTCTGAATGAGATTCAGAAGAATAGCCCATTTGGAAGACAAATTATTTGACAGTTCTGACAGATGACCAAACTAATGGCATTTGAAAAGCAAGATGACTCAGAGAATGCAGAATCTAATCCAAGTTCCAGATCTTATCTCAGCCTTTGGCCAAGTCTAATGCAAGGAGAACCTAACACACAAATATATGTAGGAACAGTCAGACCCCATGCTTAGGTCATATTTTGTCCATCTTCGATTTTTTTATAAACGCTGGTGCTCAAAAAAGGCTTGTGAATCGGAGAAGGAAGGGGGGGTGGTGAGAAGGAAGGGAAGGAGCCAGCTCCAGATGTGACTGGCAAAGAATAAAGGCCTAGTGTTTTCAGATCAATGTTTTTTTTTTTAAGGCTCCCAATACTTGTTTTTAAATAAAAAATTTTCAATAACTTAAAAAAAAACCTTTGTATGACATGAAAACACGTTTGAGGGTCAGATGGACTGACAGTTTGTGACCTCTGGGGGTAAGCAGGTCACTTGAATCACAGATGACCTCATTCCCCTTAAGTCACATAGGGTACCCAGAAGCCCCTGGACCTTTGGCAATGTTTATCTAAAGTTGTAATATTTGAGCAGACCCTGGCTCTAAACCCCGATTGTGGGAGGGTAGGGTTTGATAGCCTTTATCACAAACACTGTAAGTGTGAGCCAATGCATCATACACTCAGAGGCCAGAGACTGTGTCAAGGGTCCTTTGTTTCTGGCGTGAGTCACGTTCCATGAAGAGCCCCCCAGGGGCAGCTTTCTTCCGCTGGGTTTCCTCCCGTTTCTCTCACCAGTGTGCTCTGCCCAGGCAGCCACACTCACAGTCACCAGAGAAAAATGCCTTCCGGATTCCTGGACCTCTTTTCTCTTTTTCTCCTTCCCACTCACTTCTCGATCCCGCAAGCTTCCCCTTTTCCTTTTGTTAAAGTCATTCTGGGGCCATTTCTTCAACTATCTACTTCCCTGCTGGATGGGGACCCAAGCCGTGACATCCTGAGGCATGAAGAAGGGGGAAAGAAAGGGGAAAAATGTCTTCCCGATTGTCTATATAGAACTTTCCACACTGCCCAGAGTAACAATGCTAGGGGCATCTCCCATGTCACTCTGTGTGGTGCATGCCAGACCCCGGAGGTAGAAAAGGAAAGAGAACAACCCATTGGACCAGGCCAGCAATGGCTTCAGGCACCACGGCTTGCCATGGTTATGGCTTAATATTGTGTTGTCCTCCTGAGTCAGCCATTCCTTCCACTCTCACAGCCTCCAGTTCAGCTCACGTTCCTCAGCGTCCTCTATGTGATATTTCTGATCACTGTCATCGTTGCACAGAACTCATGCAAGTCAGTCGATTTGCTGTTTCTCATCTCGTCATTTATAAACTGGTGCTGGGAAGTCTTTTCCCCAAGATAGGATTTTAGTAATATATTAATTGTTCCCCATAGTTCATTTTGGGCAGTGATTCTCTTCCTGGACTATACATTAGAATCACCTAGAGAGCTTTCTAAGAATATTGATGCTGGGTCCCACACCACACTAATTAAAGTGTAGTCTCTGGGGCTGGGGCTTGGGCACTGCTTTTGGTTTGTTTTTTTTTTTTTTTTAAGCTCTCTGGAATAATTCTAATTTGTAGCCAGTGTTAAGGATTGCTGACGCAGTTGCCTACATTTCATTTATTTGGCAAACACTGAGTGTCCACTATGTGCCAGCCGTTACAACGGGTACTGGTGATCCCACAGTGAATTGGGCACGCAGTCTTGCCTTTGAGGAGCTTTCAATCTAGTGGGAGTGTACATAAATAATTTTTTAAAAGTGTACATAAATAATTAAATGATCACAGATCACAATAATTACAATAAGGGTGATAAACAGGTTGCTATAATAGAAAATGATAGCAGGGATGCAGCTTTGATCTGGTGGTCAGGAAGGATGGCTTCAAATAGCTGAGTTCTTAAGGTAAGAAGGAGCTGAGAACCCTCACAGAACCTCTCATGAAGAGAAGAAAGCATACGTTTCTAGGGAAAGAGGTCTGCTTGTTGTAGGAACCAAAAAAAGGCCAATGTGGTTAGGGGCTGGGCAGTGAGAGGGAAATGGCAAAAAGAAAAAATAATGAGGTTAGACAGATCAGTTGACGCCAGTTAATATGGGATATTAAAGGCCATGGTTAGTCTTTTAGAATTGATTCTAATTGCAATGAGAAGGTTTTGAAAGATTTTAAAAAGATGTCTGATAGCTGATTTACCTCTTTAAGAAAGGTCTGGGGAAAGACAGTGCTATTGCATTGCAGATGGAGAAAGATGAATAGGTTCTGAAAACATTCTGAAAGTAGATCCAAACTGTTTTGCAGGTAGTGTACACAATTAATAGACAGCAGTGGCACTAATTGAAATGGATAAGACAAGGGGAGGAACAGACTTAGACTTTAGGGCAAGAAAGAGGTGGGGAGAGGAGCTTAGCACTAGAAATCAAGTGTTCTATTTGAGGCACACCAAATCTGAGATGCTATGAGATGTGCAAGTGTGGACATCAAATAGACAGTCGTCTATATGAGTCTAGAGCTCAGAGAAGAGGTCTACGAGAAAGACATTAGGCACTGTCAGGATACAGATATTCCATGAAGCAGTGAAAATGGATGAGATCATCTAGAAAGAGAATGTATATAGAGAAAAATTGGCCTAGACCAATCCCTGAAGAACACTATCAGTTAATTTTTGGACTAAGGAGGAGGAGGAAGAGGAGGAGGATCCAGCTTCCAAAGAGGAAGAGGAAGAAGGAAAGCTGGGAGATTGTGGTGTCCCAGAAGTTACAAGAGGGGAATGTTTCGAGAGTACCAGTCAACAGTGAGCTTGGTGAAAAGGTGGCCGCCTATAAGAGTGAATGAGGGTGGGCAAGAAAGAAAGAATGGGGAAAATAGGGTAAAAAAAGACCAAAAAACCTTTCCTCAAGATTTACAGTACAGTGAGAGAGAGGGGGGAGATGTACACACACAAAGGAGATGGAGAAAGATAGGGAAACAAAAAAGAGAGAATCAGGTAGAGAAACAACTGGACCCATAGTTTCAACTTGCAGCATTGATATTTGGGTGTATGCCTTTTATATGTTCCATTCTAGAAGTTTCCTAGTTGATGGTAGAAAGTCTTACCCAGAACTGCGAATAAAAGAGAGTAGGGCATGTGGAAGACCTGACATGGATTGATGGTAGAACATCCTAATAGTTCAGTGAATACTCTCTGAGGATGACGTGAGATGTATTGGCTCAGGCTTTTTGAAGGTGATGAAAACCACCAATATGTGGACTTACTGGAAATTGTATTTTTTACAGTTTGCAATAATTGTAATTATTCTCTTATATAAAGCATCTCTTACATATAGCTTCTCTTATGTATAGCATCATGAATTATGCTTTCTCTTATATATAGCATCTTCTCTTCTCTAAGAGGTAAACAAATAAAATTGCTGCCTTTCTTTAAAAAGGGGATGCTCCTAGTATGGGCCTAATTAATTATGATAATTATAACTATGACATGGAACATAAATAAGCACAGTCATATATGAAACACAAAGACAGGAAAATAAAGAACAGTGCAAAAATAGAATGCTTACATTATATATCAGTTTCAGTATTAATAACACCCTGGCCTCTGTAATATGTCTAGGGCATATTATTCTGCAATTGGTAGTGGAAAAAAAATCTGCATCTTGTTTCTACTTCAGTCCTTACGGAGGAGCTGTTGTTCAGGAGTCTAAGAAAGAGGTACAGGCATGTCTAGTAATCAAAGCCACAAAGCCTGAGAAAGGATAAAGGGATAAAGGATTGGTGGAAGGAAAAGCCAGCAATGAAAACATTCTACTAGTTTTTCAGCATATATCATAGAAAAGAGGCCACCGAAGAAAAAGAGAAGTAATGTTAGCCAGCCCATGATGACAATGGGCAAGGAATTACAGTTTCATGTGTGGCTGAAGGGGCAGTGTTGTGAGAGCATCATGTTCCAGGCCACTCACATCAACGATGTAGTAGGAGAGCTGTGTTTAACTTACCTTGCACAGGGCCCGGCCATGACCCTGTGCAAAGAGATATTCAATCTTTTTCTATCACAATTGCAAAGAGACTTCTGCCCAGTTCAGATTGTATATCTTCCCTTCTGTTTCATTTAGAGTCAAAGCCCAAGTCTTTGCTACGACCTCCAAAGCAGCACTTGATGCATCCACTTCAGACATACACAGGCAGCTCGCTCATCCTACTCTTTGCCTTCCTCTCTTCCTCTCTCTGCTCAGACCACCTGGTTCCTTGGCACTCACTGTTCCTTCAGTCTGAAATACTCTTTCTCCCAAATATCCACCTTCCCACTCCCTCACTTCTCTCAAGATGCACTTAAATGCTAGCTTCCCCATGAAGCCTTCTCTAGCCACCCTTCCCCAGCCTTTCTATCCCTTTCCCTGCTTTATTTTATTCCCTTAGTTCCCATCACACTCTGATAAACTAGAGAATGCACTTACTTATCTTGCTATTGCCTCCATCTCTCTCCATGGTTCCACCACTGGGCGTTCTGTGCAGAAAGGGATCTGCATCTGTCTTCTTCAGTGCTACATCCCACTGCCCAGAACGGTGCAATAAGCACCCGACTAATAGTTGTCGAATAAATGAATAAAATTGAAGCAGCCCTGCATATTTCCTGGTAACAAATGACATCCTTTTCTGAAAATCAATTCAAATTAGATAAACACTATATTTTTAGATTATTTCTTCTTTGCACTAATCACCCTTCTCTACAACACGGCATTTGTAAAACTTGAGTTAGATGCAGGCTCTTCAATTCCCCACTACAAAAGACAAAGGGAAAAAGCTAAACCCAACTGGCATTATTCCTTTATCTACATCTGTTCTTTGAAAACATAGGACCAAATTGCTCACCATTAAGACTTCAAAATCCACTCTTAGTTATTAACTTGCTTCGCTTGCCCTTCCACCCCCTTTTTAGATGGTAGCCATTGGTCTCCGTCTAGCAGTGTAGCACTGTAGAGTCAGAACAGCTTCTGTTTGGGGAAGAAATCATTGTGGGTGACCTCACCTTCAATTACTGACTTTCTAGTGAGATTGCATGATTTCACAGAAAATTAGCACTTGCACCTGCAAAGTTGTGGCTTTCCCACCCCCATTCATCACCTCTCAAGACTCCTTAAAGAGGGAAATTATCAATTTATCATTCTGTATGGGAAATGGAATGCCTCTAATATTTATTACCTATAAGATAATTGAAAGATGATATGTTAGCTTTCTGAAAATGTTGGTCATTACTTTAAATGAAATTGAAATTCCAATTTATTATCTCCCAAAATATGATCTAAGTGATAACAGGATAACATTTTGGAGATTTCTTCTCTTTGAGGACCTAAACCCATAGCACCCCTGGACTCCCACAGATCATGGCCGGTTGTTCCCACTCATAAAAGCATAGTTACCCTCAGGGTCATGCCAGGATGAAGAAGCTACTCTCTCGTTGGCTGTGACCTGCATTCCCACATTGCAAGAACTAAAGGAGACTAGTGCCCAATTCTGCAGTCCCAGACAGCTGCTAGAGGAGAGTCATGAATGTGCAGTGTCTAGCACGTTACAAATGTTTGTTAATTGACTGATCATTCATGGTGTGACAGCCCTACAACTCAGCTATCCTATTCAGTCAGAAATTAACTGAGTAATCAAAGCTATTAAAAGGGGAGAAAAAAACTACAGCTCCAGCCAGATGGTGGGGAAATCAGACAGATGAAAGGAAAATGACTGTAGGTCATCAAGTAAGACACTGGGCAGTAAAACCTGGGCCTTGTGCCTGGTTATATTCCAAATTCTAGCTTGAGCAAGGTTTGGCGGCTTTCCAAAGTCCTAGTTTATTCTAACCTTTCTTGCAAGCAAGAGCAGTGTTGATCAGATGAACAGAAATGTGGGGAATCTGTCCAAATGCTTCCATCTGAGTTTGGGTTCTTGGTGTACATAGATAACTGGGAAAAAGAGGAGGGAGACACGTAGGCCTGATGCTAATGTTTGTGAGGCCTTTCTTCCCACTTTCTTCCTCTGCCTGGCTCCATCCCACATAGCAAAGGGCCTCAAGCATATGTGCGTGGACATTCCACTGCATCTCTGAGCTCTGACCACACCCCTTGAAATGGCTATATTTTGGGCCACTCTCAGTTCTCAGAGATGTGCAACACCAGCCACAAAGTCTGCCCTTGGGAGGACTGACCCAGGGAAGACACCCACAGAGGTTCTGGAAGTGCAGGGCTATTTACAAAGGGAATTCCAGGGTACTAGGAGTATCTAGGATGCTGCATTCTCGATGGGTACATTCCACTGATTTTACAGGGGTTTCTCATCCTTTGGGGAGGGAAAGAGACAAAGCAGGACCTTCTAAACACGGGACCCACACCAGGAGCTCCTCTTGCTAGAGTCTAAGGGTCATACTGGAATGCACAGGCCAAGCTCTGTTCTCACCATCACTCACATCCCTTACACACCTCTCTCCATGTCTGTAGCAGCTAGGCCACAAAGAGAAACTCTTCCTATGTATCTTCTGGTCTGTAAGTCATAAATAGTTATCCCTGATCTCATGTCTTTTTTTTTTTTTTTTTAGAACCATGGACAGAGAGGAGCAAAAATATTCCAAATTCACACTGAGCTGTTTCCCTTCACATCTCCTAGCGGTCACCGGCAGGCTATCAGAGATTCAGGCTGGATTCTATCCTCTAGCTCTGAAATGACAAGTTAACCTTATGATCAACCCTCAAATCCAGAGTGAACCCACTCAGACCGTCCTCTCTACTGCCAGATGGCACACTCTGCCCCGGGAGCTTGTGTGCTTGAAATACCAGCTACGGCAACAGGCTTTCAGTCTTGAGACACCCAAAGCAACTTTTACTTTAGGAATTTAAAATACAGGCTCACTACAGCACTGTCTCTTTAACAAAGTAGTACCTTTAAAATATTTAACAACTTGAAATGGAAACCAAGCTTGAATTTTCCTTTCAGGTGCTAAGGAAATAGTGTTTCACTTCTGTCTGAAATTCACCATCTCCTCAGACAAAGAAGCCTCTTATGGTAAAAGCAGTGGCATTTTTTCCACAGTTTTCAAATAAAAGATAAAGGGGAAACAGCATTGCAGCCTTTTCGTTAGGATCTAACAATAAAGGAATAATACGGTTTTGCCAGGGGAGAGCTCTGGTTTTAAGCTTAGAATATAAAAATAGGCTGACAAATTTGACAAAGGAATATTCTCAGCTACCACTCTGGGGCTGGTAGGAAGTGAAGTTTCAAGAAAATTATATTATTTGATTATCTGGAGGTATTTTATGACGATAATCATGCTGATGAGGCCAGTCCTATGTAAAATTCTAAAGCAGAAGAAATACGATTTCACCTTTTCTGCTAAGCCCTGTCCCCCAGCCCCCTCCCAAACCTGGCCTTTGGATGGGAATGGGGACCATCATTTGTACCGCAGCTCCGCGTGCCGGGAATGCTCTCCCCAAACAGTCCAGCCTCCCTTTGCTCGGCTAAATTGTCCTACAGCTCCTTCTGGCTGGTTCTAAGGAACCTTCCGTGATGCTGCCTATGCTCTCAGTATCAGCACCCTGTACTCCCTCTACATTATACTCACTGGAGTTGGTTGTAATTATTTTTATGTCCCTTGTCCGATTATACTCTGTGAGAGCAGAAACCACATATATTTTCTTTAATGTTCAAATCTCCACCACTATCCCCATGCTTAGCTTGTAATAAGTCTGAATGAATGAGTGAATTAATGAATGGAAATTTAAGCCATTATATTGCCACTCCCAGGATATTTGGATTAACTTTAATTGAAGAGTATAAAAAGTACTTACTTCAGAGGAGTCATAAACTTAATGGGAGAGTATTTGGAGAACCAAGGCCCTGGAATACATTTTTCTGGGTTGCCTACCCTGAGGAGTCAGGTTTTCCTGATATGGGGTGGGGTGGGTACTTGGAGTAAAATTGCCTAATTGCACATAGCAAGTGGAGGAATCAGGGCTTAAACCCAGATTGGTTTGGACTCAATCAATGGATTATGGTAAGGACTTACAAGAAAAACGAATACATAAAAACCATAGGAATAGCTACCAATTAGTAAGCATTTATATGTGTCAATTACAATGTCAAATGTTAATCATGCATTATCTATATTAACTACCTTTTATAGATGAGGAAATTGAGACTTCAGAATTAAAATTGCCTAATTTCACATAGTAAATAAAGGAATCAGGGTTTGAACCCAAATTGGTTTGACCTAAGCCAGAAAACCATCTCAGCAAGTCTCCTATTAACTGGAAGCCCATTGTGGTGCCTGGGATACAGGAGTAGCTGTGGAAACTCTGAAGAGTCTTGGCCATCCACTGTGCTCCTGATCTGGTGCCTCTTGCCACCTGCTTCTGCCCCCTGTGTCATCCACCCACCTGGGGCTTTCCCATTCTCCATCCTCAGGGGAAACAACTCATCAGTTTCCAGGTCCTACCCAGAATGGAGTATCCCTGTCCTGCAGAGACCTCACCCAGACCATAGCTGCAGCCATTAGGATTAGGTTAGGCTTCCAGTGACTAATAAATGAAAGAGGAAAATAATATTGTTAATAGATTAAACAAAATAAATGTTTATTTTTTTCACATATAAAAAGTCCCAGGCTGATCTGGTGGCTTCAGGTGTCTGGGACCCAGACTCCTTCTTTCTCGTTTTTCCATAGTATTTGGCTTGCATTTCTGAGGCCAACTGGTCCAAAATGTCAGCTGGAGCTCCAGCCATTCCATCCATATTTCAACTACAGGAAGGAAGAAGTAGAGAGGAAAGGGCAGCCCCTAATATCTGTATACTCAAGGAAACTTTCCTGCCCCTACATCCCAGCCACCCTCAGCTGAACAATGTTGTCTATATTCAAGGTAGCCATATGCCTAGCTACAAACTTGAATTCTGTTACAAATAAGAACAGATCCTTATCCATGACTGCCTTTGCTCCGATAGTCCTGTGTTCACCTATGCTCAGTTGGTAGGTGGAGGAGTCGTGGTAATCGTTCTGAAGGGAGGCCTTGGGCCTTTCACAAGGGGCTACATGACTGGTATTTATCCTGTGTGGTCTGCGAAATATAGAGAAATTTGTTCTCTTGAAGCTACATCATAGGAGTGGCAGCTTTGTAGCCTGATTCCACCATTGTGCTTTTAAGGTGCCCAGCAATTCAGCCTCTTTCATGCAAAGAGGAATATCGCCCAGTCTTTATAAGATTAATTTGATTCTAACCATGCCCTACCCTAGCCACACATGCACTCAGAACTTCCTTACTCAAAGCCATAACCCAAGCACTATCACCCATAGGTTGGCGAATCAGGCTCATGATTACAAATTTGCAATAATATATTTTTGCAGGATAATGCAAAAAGGATGATGGTAAAAGGTTTTCTTTGATTTGCACATTGACCGTCTTTCCCGTACCCATCAGGAAATATCTGTCCCAACACATTGTTTGTTTCTTCTATTGCAGGCTCTTGTGGCTGTCTTGTCATGATATTATTTGCTTCAGAAGTGAAGATCCACCACCTTTCAGAAAAAATTGCAAATTATAAAGAAGGGACTTATGCCTACAAAACGCAAAGTGAAAAATACACCACCTCATTCTGGGTCATTTTCATTTGCTTTTTTGTTCATTTTCTGAACGGGCTCCTAATACGACTTGCTGGATTTCAGTTCCCATTTGCAAAATCAAAAGAAACAGAGACAACTAACGTAGCTGCAGATCTAATGTACTGAAAAGCAAACGTTTCTATAATTTTCTAAGTAAGGGAGTAGACTTGCTTTGGTCACTTTTGGATATGGTTAATTTTGTCCATCCTTTTAGACTGCATAAACTAAAGCACCAGAACCCTCGTGACAATGTTTACAAACTATGTACTAAGGATGCAGGCTGGAAAGAAAGGGAAACAGGAGGAAGGCCTTGGAAAGGTGTTTCACCTGGTGGGAAACTGCTTGAGCCAGGTCGTCAAAGGCAGTTGACTAGAATGGACAAATTGTTACCCCATACACATTAAATGCAAGATGCCTGCTCCATCAGGGAGGAATCCAAAGGCACATGAAATATATTTTAATAAAAACAAATACCATTTCTGATATATCCACACATTTGTTGCCACAGATATCAGAAAACCAAGCTGGAATTGTTTTCCTAAAATGATAATGCATTAAATGAACATCTATAAAATGTATCAATGCTCTTTTTGAAAAGTGTGTTTAAAGCACAGTCTTATTAACCATGCCTGTTAATCAAAATTTGTAGTCCTCTAAAAGAAAAAATAAGAAAGAGCAAAGCTAAGGGTATTTTCCCTCCTGTCTCTAAGTCCCAATTACACTCACAATAGTACTTTCAATAGACATAATTGCTGGGACCACTGAGGAACCATGAAAAATGATTCCCACTTGATGCAAAATGACACGCTGGGGACTGTTGTTTCTAGCTATTGTGTCTCAGGCACTAATTTCCAATTATGAAAATTATATTAAACCTGGGATTATGATGGTATCACTGCATCATCTTGGTCTTTGGTCTGGCTGTCACAAGCCTGAATTACCCATGAAATTCAGCTGCAGCTGACCAAAGGCCGCAGCTAAGCCTGGGACTGACTCTCCCTGTATTCTCAATTTGCTGTCCTCTAGAAAGTGCCCCGAAAAAAGCAGAGACTGACAGCGACCGCATAACCAGCCTCATGGCCACAGGTGCTGGGTACTTGGCCCTCATATAAAGGGTTTGAAAATGCTTCTTAGAACAAAATGCCTTTTCCTTTTTGGAATAATTTACAAGGAAGAAACAACTATTTGTAAACCTGAGAACTACCATGCTCTGGTGGGGATCTACTGTTCATAGGCAGCATCAGAGCATTGCCTGAGTCTCCAGATGCTAGTCCTCCGCCTTACTTCAGGAAATACACCTGGAGAATTTCTAGGAGACCACAAGTCAGTCTAGCCACAAAGGGGATGTTTATTTTGGTAATGGGCTGGAGTGCAGTTCTGAAAATCCTCAGCAGAAATGGTCCAGTACAGAAACCCTGGTAGCAAGGCGTGGGCAGGGCAGCACAAGGGCCGTCGCCCGCTGCGGGTAGTTGGTCTGAGGTCCCCAAGGCCGGTCTCCCCTGCACTCTCATGTGACCTCCCGCTCTCTTCTCAGAGGTTTGAAAAACTCCTTCTAACACCAAGCTTTCTTCTTTAGAAAACAAGTCTCTGGCTGTTCCCAGTTCTGTAAAAACAGAAAGAAAACCTGGAGCAGCCACTGAAAACCTAATGAGGACCTGAGAGGCAAACCAACCGTATCCAGTGGATGGGAAGGAGAAGCAGGGCTGTGACAGACACCCAAACAGTCCCCGCAAACTGTGTCACACAGGAAAATAAAACAGGATCAACCTGGGCACACACAGCAGTGCACTGGAGTCATGCCCCTCTCTTCTCACATGAACTGTGTGGTCCCAGGGTCCTGTGGGAGCCCTCGGAACAGGGATCTGCCCAGGAGCTTTTTTGTGGCTCCCTCTCTGGGAATCACAGGCCATGGCAATGACATTCATTTTGCTGTGACCAGCCCTCCCTCCCCAGGTGGCAGCCGGCATTCTCACAAGGATGCAGGGCCCCCTGCTGGCTCTGGGGTGGCAAACACCATGGCACAGTGGGGCACCTGTTTCACTGTCGCCTGACACCCTCAGCTCTGAGAACGTCAGTATTTGTGATGCTGCTGGAAAGAAGCAGCAGGAAGAATCTACGGAGGCCCCCCTAAGTCCTTCTGGTGGACCCAGCGAGGCAAGAAACGTCCACGGGAATAGGAAGAAGCTTCAGAACTCAATGAAAACAAGTGCAGACTGTGTTAGAATGAAGAGGAGTACTCCTTACAGTTTACAAAGGTCTTTTGCTCTCGTGGCCCCATCTGTTCCTCCCTGGGAGCCGCTCCCACGTCACTTCACCGGTGTTCAGGGCCCATAATTGGGCTGGTGGCTCACACATTCACACAATCAGGGCAAGGGACAGTGCAATGCCTCTCCTCTCCTTCTGCCCATCTGCAGGGAGAGAGGTGAGGAGAGGGAACACCGCCCCCTCCCAACTCTGGGGGACGTAGAGAGAGGGGAGCACCTTGGAAATCGTTGGGGTGCACCAGCTCCCAGGTAAGCACACCCTGCCATTAGAATGGACGTTTGTCCCAACTGTTTACCTAGAGAAACCTGAATGAGAATGCAGGGAGACTCCAGAGGGTCGAAAGTAGGGAATAGAGGGTTTAACCTCCCTCTTTTCTTCAACCTCTCCCATTCCAATAGGATTTAGTCTAGTTATGATAAAAACAGAGCAGCTGGAATAGAAATGCTGCTTCAAGACTAGTCTCAAGCCACTGGCCTCATTTTTCCAACTGCCTTGCTGCCCCTGGTCCCTTCTATTTAGACGTCCTGGGGCCTGTGCCATTTCGGTGCTTGGTGCTGCTCTAGTGACGTACCCATTCTCAATCCCCTTCACCATGGCAATTGGTCACGGCTCAGGGGCTGATGGCTGGTGGGCTACCTCCCCCAGTGACAAGGGACAGAGCATTGCTGGCCAGTATAGAGAAAAGGGTAACCGTTCTTTGAAAATATAGGATAGAGAGAAAGGGCAAGACTGGGGTCCTGGCTTCTGGGCCAAAATTCCTCCTTGGGAAAAGCCCTCTTGCTCCTATAAATGCTGAGGTATACTGAATTAAATTATATTTTGATTTACAGACTTTGTGATTTCCCCTTCCCTTGGGTAACCAGGGTGTCACAGCCCAGAGCTGAGATTCACTGGCCTATTTTCAAAGAAGAACCAAGTCAGAAATCTGTAGAGAGTCTCCCCCGCTGGTCCTAATGGACAGGATCAGACAAGTTGCAGAGACCGTGGGATGGGGGTGGGGGAGTGGGTTAGGTACAGTGCTAGGAAAGCCACCCAGGAGTTAAAAGGCAAGTGTCTTAAGGGATAGTGTTTCTCTGCTAGAATCTTGGTCTGAGGGAGTTCAACCCACTCTGAAAGTAGTGGACAGAATAAGTTGCAAGCAGGTGTGTCCGTCACTCAGCAAATGTCCTCACCCACTCTTCCTTCTGTGGGTCATGAATACGATTCTAGAGGAGAGTGAAAGACTCGGGAGCCCCTACCAGCCTTGTTCCCTCTCTCCCCTAGTGTGGTGTGTAAGAGAGTGTGCACAGGAGGAGGCCTGGACCTCTCAAGCGATTCAAGCTGGTGCCCCTCCAGAAACATGCAACTCAGTGCACACAAGCTGTCACCCTGCCGTTGCAGTCTCCTGAGGTTCCAATTTACCATGGACTCTACCTAAGCAAAAAAGTGTAGCACAGCTAATCCAGAGGTATGAATTTCAGGATGCTACAGTTGCCTGATTTGCACTTAAATTTTCTATCTTTCCATTTAACCATGTATAATGAATACTGTGCCTTAACATGGGGGATTTCAGCATATTCTGCACATCCCAGGCCAGAGGCCTCAGGAGAAGCAGGTATATAGACTTTCATTTGCTGTCACATAACTGCTCCCTTTGTCCTGCCCCTTTGCTGTCATGCTTTCCCCCACAGAGCCTCTGGCAAACAATGCTATGTGTTCTCCACCAAGTGCCCTCTTCTTTGCCACACAGCTAAACTACATTTCCCAGCCTCCTTTGGCGTGGGGCTGTGTGAGTGAGGCTATACCAACGAGATGAAAATGACCTGTGCCATTTTCAGACCTGGCCCTGAAAAATAGCCCATGCAATCCTCCAGCTCTCTCTTCCCCTGGTGCTGCAGTCTTGGAAGCTGTGAGATCCTACTGGGAGGCTGCAAAACAGAGGCAGTCTTCCTCACCTGCACTGGGGCACAACAAGAGTGGGAAATAAACTTTTTCAGTAAAGCCACTGAGTTTGGGAGGTTATTTGTTGCTGTAGCTTGGCCTAACTTAGCCTAGCCAACAAGGACCCATTTTCCAGGAAAGCTCTTCTGATTTCTGGACCGAGATGCTTTTTGAGGTTTCTCGAGGGATGGGCTGAGGCCAGGTGCGCCCACCACCATCCCCACTTGGCCACTCTGTGCCTCTGTCCTCTGTGGTCCTGTGGTCACATCACCCATCACACAGTGAAATGAAGACTAGAGAATGAATTTTCTTTTCTTTTCTTTCTTTTTTTTTTTTGAGACAGAGTCTCGCTCTGCCCAGGCTAGAGTGCCATGGCATCAGCCTAGCTCACAGCAACCTCAAACTCCTGGGCTCAAGCAATCCTACTGCCTCAGCCTCCCGAGTAGCTGGGACTACAGGCATGTACCACCATGCCTGGCTAATTTTTTTTTTTTTTTTAGTTGGCCAGATAATTTCTTTCTATTTTTTAGTAGAGACGGGGTCTCGCTCTTGCTCAGGCTGGTCTCGAACTCCTGAGCTCAAATGATCCACCCGCCTCAGCCTCCCAGAGTGCTAGGATTATAGGCGTGAGCCACCTCGACCGGCGGAGAATGAATTTTCTGCATAGTTACCTAAAGAGTATGAATGCTTGCTTATGTTTGTGTCCTTCAGGATTCTTTCTAATATGTATTAATTAATCCTTTTTCATTATTCAAAAACGATTTCTGTTGCACTTACTACAGATACAGCTGTGTGAAAGGCATGGGAGATTGGGGGAGCTAAAATAAAGAATCAGAAAAAGACTTTTTTCCTTGATCTTTTGTTAAGAGCAGAAAGGAATATTCTTCAAGACTCTTTATGTCCTTTTTAAAACTTCAATGTTATTAAAGAAAGAGTTTTAAAAGTTTACCAGTAAAAGAAAAATCAAATGAAATTCCTTAACTACATAAATTTTTTAAAAATCAACAATTACCCTAGAGTTTCCATTTTCACAAATTGTTGTAAGAACTGTGTTGCTTACATAATGCTAAGAAGAGGTTGCTGTTTTTTTGAATATGTCCAAAAGAGTTGGCCGGGAGGTGGGAGGGAGGCTTCCATCACAGTCCAGACTTGGGGGCTCACCTGGTTCTGAGCTTAGTTGCACCAGCACATTCCTGTGGGAGGCACAGCTGCTCCCTCCCTCCCGAGGGGTGGGGCACTTGGATGAGGGAGGGGTTTACCTCAGTTCTAAGTCAGACTACATCTTGGGGCCTAGAGAGTGCCCCCCTGCAAGTTGGTATACAGGGGACCTGTCACCTGCTGTCAGCTCGGTCTTCACCTGGATGACAATGAGGCAGCACTGGGCACTGACTTGGTTTCCCCAGTGTTCTCTAGTACTAGAAAAAGATGGCGCCTGCTCCAGCAGAAATGGTATAGTCTTGGAGTGCCTCCTCTTTGCCTCCTGCCCAGCCCCAGCCCTTGAAATTTTCTAGCTAGTTTAGAGACAAAAACAAACCCATCCCATAAGAACATAACTGACTGTTTTACACCTAAACCAGTAACTATCGAACTTAAAAATCGTTTTTGTTCTCCAGACCCAGAGTCACCCCCTTCTCCTGAGAGTTTATGTGGAGCCGCCTGGACGGGGCAGAGTACAGGTGAAGTGAAGCGAGCACAGGGGATCAGAAAAACACATCAAAAAGAACCTGTCAAATACTATTCCACCACACACATTAACACAAAACTGGAAACTCATGCTTCCATGGTTTTTTATTCTTTAACAAACTTCATAGATGCCCCTCAAAATATGCTTATTTCCCTTTAAAAATATATAAATATACAAAAATAGAAAATATATGCATGCCATATCAATTACCTCTCTTTCCTATACCACAAAGGAAAGAAAGGCTTCCTATTTTGCTTAATGTTTTGGTTGGGGAGCATTTAATGTGAGACGCAAAAGCCCACTGAAACCATCTTAAACAAAGAGCTAGGGAGCGAGAATCAGAGATCCAACTGGAAGATACAACGATGTGGCCCATCACACTAGGATACCAGGGCATTTGGGCCCCATCACGGGGTAGATTCAGGAGTTGAAAAGTCAGTGGAAACAAAAGTTTCCCTTCCCGTCCTCCTCTCGCCCTGCCCCACCACATGGCGTGACATACGTGCATGTGTATATGTGCACATACATGTGTGTCTAAGGCCAAAGGCTTCTGGCCCCTGTTTTTTCCTTGTGCTTCTGAATAACTCATTTTTCTCTGTACATAACAGCTTTCTTTTTCCAAAGCATGAGGGGAAAAAAAAAAAAAACACTCTATCTTGGGACCTACACCATCCCCTAGATTCAGCCCCAGCTACCAATGCCTCATTCTCTTGTTGCCCATCCCCAAATTCCAGAGGGAAAGAGAGAAAGGATTGGAATGGCCCTGCCCAGCCTCTAGATCAGTTCCCCTTGATCAGATGCCCACCCTTGGGCCACACCACTGAAGCAGGGACAGTGTGACTCAGGGCTGCAGGGGCTGGGTGCAGGGGGCAGGAGTGGGGGAATTCTCAGAGAAGAGGATGTGAACTTGGCAGGTACCCCAAACTGCCCATTATGGTTGGTAAAAAAATATGTGATTCTGTATCCTAAATGTTAATATTCACTTTTAGGGGTCTTTAGGTCCAGTTTCTTACTTTATAGTGACTGACAATATTGTCTTCCCATTTTATTGTTTTCTAAAACCAGAGAAAGGCGGAGATTTTCAGCTTAACTTTTTCCCTACATATCTCATTCACAAATATCTCGTTCACAAATATCTCATTCACAAATATCTCAACTGAGTGACCAGTACTTCCTTAAAAACAATACAGTCTAGATCTGCAGTCCCCAAACCACACGCTGCAGACTGGTCCTGGTCCATGGCCTGTTAGGAACTGGGCCACACAACAGGTGAGCAGTGGGTGAGCGAGTGAAGCTTCATCTGAATTTATAGCCGCTCCCCATCGCTTGCATCACCGCCTGACCTCCGCCTCCTGTCAGATCAGCAGCAGCATTGGATTCTCACCGGAGCGCAAACCCTACTGTAAACTGTGCATGCGAGGGATCTAGGTTGCGCACTCCTTATGAGAATCTAATGCCTGATGATCTGAGGTGGAGCTGAGGCGGTGATGCTAGCACTGGGGAGGGAGTGGCTGCAAATACAGATTATCATTAGCAGAGAGGTTTGACTGCACAGAGACCATAATAAATCAATTGCTGGCAGACTCATATTAAAACCCTATCAGTGAGTGGCAAGTGACAATGTAATAATAATAGAAAAAAGTGCACAATAAATGCAATTCACTTGAATCATACCAAAATCATCCTCCCCCACCCCATTCCCAGTCTGTGGAAAAATTATCTTCCATGAAACCGTTCCCTGGTGCCAAAAAGGTTGGGGACTGCTGCTCTAGATGGCAAAACAGTTTTATTGCTGGATGTATTCATTCTATTCTAACATAACAGAATGTTTCCATCCTTTCCCTGGTCTTCCCTCACCTATATCATAGCACACCTATATAGCCAAACCCACACATATACAAAGAACAGGGTGGGCCAATTGGCTTGAGCTGAGATTGTTCTGACTGAGTTTACAAACTCACATTTCTCTGCAAGATACTGATGTCAAGGCTTCTTATCTCCCCCTTGCCTTATCTCCAGCTATTCTGGGAATCACAATATAGTTCTTTACCTCATGAAACATGTGCAAGATCAATAGCCACAACTTTCCTTTGTGTTTACTGTCTTTGCCACATAAAGCTAGATGGACTCACTTATGATGGGCATTTCCTGGAGACTTAATATCAACTCACAAAGACTTGATCATTGAATTCAAGGTGACAGCTCTCCCAGCCTCCTATGGGTGGCATTTTGTTCATGACATAGTCCTGTGGCACATCTACAGAGCATCCTGTTTTTGAAGGATTCTTAGAGACATTTCCTTCTGGTCTTAGCATCAGGATTAGATATTCTTCTTCTAAAGAATGGTTTTTGTTTTGGTTGTTGTTTGCTTATTTTAACAGGTAGTACCATCACTCACTGTAGATTTGTCACTGCAAAGCCTATGGTGACATCTGTGGCTGACTTGCTGCAGTGTCTAGAATTTCATGGGTGTGTTTGTCTACTGGGAACCAGCTTTATTCCTAGCTTGGTTTTGGCTCTAATGCTTTTTCTTTAACTTTTTTCTTACTAATCCATCTTTTAAACTTCTGATTTATAATCTTTTAATGAATCATATGCATCTTTATAGTTGCTTTATGATTTTTAGAACAAGGTGGGATACAAATTTTACAAATCTAAGTCTTACTGTTATACTGTACTAGAACTACATGGGAATAAGGAGAAATGTAAATATAGTATAACCCGATTCTCAAAATGCTTTCATTTTCAGTCAGTTGTTTTGTCCACTGCTAAATCCTGGTCCCTGGAACAGTGTTTGACATGTGTCGGCACTTGAAAACTATTTCTTGAATGAGTACAGGCTGATTTCAAACCTTCTTTCTCTTGCAGAGAACTGACTGTTTCCAATCTTGGCTGAAGTCCCTAAACCCAATCAGCTTTCTGCCATCTTGTACTTATCATTTTCCTTAATTTTCATTTAACTCTAAATCTGACAAGGCTTTCACACCTTCATTTTGAAGGAGGTGATTATTATGAGACATAAGATCTATTGCACTATCATATTTTCCTGATCCTTTGCCAGGAACTGCCCACAGCCCTTGGGAGAAGATGCTGATGCTGGTTCTAATGAATGAATCAAATGACTCATAAGATATTGATTAAGCTTCAACCATGTGCCCTGCAGGAAAGAGAAGTACAAGGCATGACCCCTGCTCTTAGAACTTAAATCAGTTTCTAAAAATCACGGAAACTATGCTGCCACTAAAATACAGATTGGTTTTTCAGTAAGTGAATTCAGTTTGAACCAGCTTGATGAAGTGGGAAAGGTACTATGTTTAAGCCCAAGCTCTTCCTCACACCAGTTTTGTGAGGTTGGGATGTCACCCTATTTTTCCTGAACTTTGTTTACTTATCTGAAACAAATCTAAGTATCTCCATAAATAAATCTTATGTCCTCCATATATGAACATAAATAACCATCATACTAGCCTTAATTTCCAAGTTTTAATGGCCCCTCCAAATAGAAAATGAAGGCATTGCCCCCAACCCTGCCCTCTCCCCCAAGTCCCTCCCATTTCATTTGGGAGTTTCTAAGTCCTCCTGTGTCCTCAGGAACAAGTTTGTCATCCTGGTTTCCACACTGAGGCAGCCCACAGCCAGCCTGCCTCTGAGGTGTCTGTGAGAAGACTGCTTGGCCAAGGCAAAGGAATTGTTCTAGAATGTGCTGACGCCTGTGATTGACAGAATGAGGGCAGGGTGGAGAGGAGCCCCCCACCCCACAGTGCTCTTATACTGTCAATCTTCTGTGCGCCCAGCCAGGCTTGTTTCTGTCTGGGATGCCACCTATCTGCTTGCATTCTCTCTTGTCACAAGTCCCTCTCTTCTCCTCTCCAGGTACCTAGCTACAAAATTTCCTTCTGACCAGAGCGGAGAAGTCTCATGCTTATCAGCTCTCGTCAGTGTCTTCTCGATGCACCCAGAAGGTCCCCAGCCCATGTTCTGCAGAGTCAGGATTCAACCCACAGCTGCATTATCCACTACATGGAAGGGGATCCACCCGAAAGATCTCTACGCTCCCTTACAGCTAACAGGGTTCAAAGGAATCCAGCTCTTCCCTGGGAGCACTGTACCACCAGATGGTGCAGCGCGTCGTTGGGAGCATATATTTCTGTCAAGCAGTGGTGAGCAGAAGGCACCAGCGCCTGCCACAACCTGGCGGTCTCACGACCTGGGCATTTGCGAGTCTGTTCCGTGCGTGGTCCCACCATGCAGAGCGAAGAGACGAGAAGGTGGCAGTCAGTATTTTAAGCCTTGCTATTCCTTACTCATCTTTAAGCTTTCTTCCTCCCTTTTTTTCTTCTTCTTTTATACTACTTCCTTTGTAGTACTTCTCATTTTTCTTCAAGCAGCGGAAGGTTTATATTATATTTTTTAAATGCCTCACTTTGGAAATGAAAGTTTCTGTGTAGGGCACCTTGAGGGCTTTTCCAAATCCGAGCTCCCTGCTCAGAAAGTTCAGAGCTATCTCTTCGGTACCTCATGAGTTGCAAATACTCCAGATTCCAAGTCAAATTAATCACTGCCTTCAGCTGAGGTATCATCCTGACACCTAGGGAGGACCGTGTTGATTTAGCAAGCTGATAGAGCCTGAGGAAGGTATGTGCAGTGCTGATTTAAATCTACCCAACCGTGGAGAGAGCTCAGCGTCCTGGTGGAGGCTAACTCTGCGCAGCAGCATAGAGGATGCAAGCGCAGATCCCCGGGAGGGTGGGGGGTGTGCACTTGGAGTTTATCCAGCAGATCATTGAAGGGAAATGACATAGTCAGATTTGCATTACAGAACAAGATACTGGGGACTGTCAAGGAGGGATAGGAATAGAAACTGGTCAACCAATAAAAACATTTTACAGAAACTCACCCAGGAGGTTGTGAGTTTAACTCAGGCAGTAGAGGGATGCAGAAATGTGTATCATGCTAATAATGTGTAGTTGGGATTTGGTAACTGACCAAATGTGAGGAGTGAGGAACAGGCTGTCTGCTGCATCTGGAGTTGAGCTCAGTTCTGTATTGAAGTCTTTCTTTACTACTGAAGTAGCTCAAATAAAATCTACCTTGCTATTTTTTTTTTTTTAAGAAGCAATATCCCCCAGGCGAGTCACAAACTCCTGGGCTCAAGTGATCCTCCCACCTCAGCCTCCTGAGTAGCTGGAACTACAGGTGTGAGTCACTGCACCCTACTAATTTTATTCTATTTTTTAGTGGTGGGGTCTTACTATATTGCCCAGGCTGTGTCTTGCTGTTTTAAACAAATGTCTGGTGAAAAAAAATTTATTACGCACTGACATGCCACCCAAACATTACAAGGTGGATGAGGAGTAAAAAGACAGAAGGTAGAACTGGCACCTCAAAGGTGGGGCCCAAAGTTCAGTGAGGCACTTGGAGATACCACGCAAGAGGCTGAAATGCTTGGGTGGTGCCTCCAAGGGCGAGGAGAAAAAGCCAGACGAACACATGAGGAGCCAGGTCTTCTGTCTTCCAATCCAGTGCAGCTAAGCTTGCCTGTTATGGCACACAGTGTGGTGCGGGTGTGTGCAAGCGTGTGGATGTCTACATGTGGACATGCACACAAGTGAACTAGGTAGCCACCCGCATCATACAGTGTTAAGCAGAGGTGCAGAGGGTTGAAAGCGCTTCCCTTTCTCTAAAAAGCCCACCTCTTCATCTCTTTCCTGATACGTAAAATTCCTTTATTAGGGAAAAATATATTTTATCATGTAATTAGAATTAACGCTTACAAGGTTATTCTGGGGGAAAGTATATAGATCTATAAATTCATCTTTTTATAGCACTAAGGATTGCTGTTGGAGCCTTTTCTAACGGCTGGTTTTGATTGGAGGAAGAGAATGGAAATAGGGAAGAAACCACAATTTACCTTTCACCTTAAGGGGGTGAAAAGGGCACAGCTTTATAAGACTAAAGAACCAAATGTTAAACTTTGTCAATTTTGCCAATAATAGAATTGCTTAGTTAAGGTTCTCGTAAGGAAGAGTGATTACTCTGACAAACTTAAGCAAAGAAATGGAATTTATTGAAGAAATAAGGTATTTCACAGAATACAAGGACTTTTGACCTCCAGGACTCAGGAAGGAAAACTCCAGTACCCTGGGTTTGTGGATGGTGCCTACAGACCTCAGCCACTAATAGGACTCTGAGTTGAGTCCTATTGAGTTAAAATGCCGTATTGCCAAAAGAAGCAGTCAAGCCTGTCTGGGACAAGACTCTATGCTGGAACCAACCAGCTGTGGCCAGGGGACGGGTCCCGTGCAGGGGCACAGTTCCTGGGGCTCCCTTTGCGAGAAAGAGTGTGCTCAGACTGGAGCACAGTGCACCAGGGCACTCTCCACACATTACTTCCCAGCCACGTGGCTCTTTACCCTTTATGAAGCCCGAGTCTCCACAACTCTCTTTGGACCCTCACAATTATCACATGAGGTAAGCTAAGCAGGGACTCTTTCCTGTGATGTAATGATGCCTCCTTAGAGATGAGGAAGATGAAGCTTACAAAGGTTGATCAGCTTACCCAGGGCACAGGTAGACTAAATAAAGGAGGTGGGACTTAAACCCACACCTCCTGGGCTATAAAACCAAGTATGTGAATGTGGGTGAGGGTGCTAGGGAGACAAGGGACTGAGTGGGTAGCAAAGCAAGAACAATAGGTGAGTCTGTATCAGAAGCACCAGGACTAAGCAAATGTAGTCACTTGGGCCCCCAAACCAGGCTGTGGACAAGAAGACAAGGAGAAAGGGAGGAGGGATCAGAATGCAGATAGAAGAGAGTGAAAGGCAAGACATAGGCTCAGATCAAGAGGGAGGGTCCTGGAGTCCACATGTAAAGTTATCTGTAAGGTAGCCAAGGCAGAGGCAGTTCCTTGTCTCCCAAAAGTTATTCTCCTCTTCCTATGTAGTAATAATATTCTTAGTAAAATGGATGGCTGACCAGCTAAGGCTACATTTCTAACCTTCCTTGCAAGTAGGGGCCTCACGATTCCGATCTGTGGGATCTAAGCAGAAGTGACATGTGCAAATTCTGTATAATGCCCTTAAAGGGAATGTTCTTTCCCCTTTTCCCCTTTCTATACTCTGGAATGCAGAGTTAATGGCAGGAGACAAAGCAGCTATATTGGACCATGAGGTGCAAGCCACTATAAGGATGGCAGAGCCACAAAATAGAAGGAGCCTGGATGCCTGATGACTGAGAAGCCATCATAGCAACCACTGCCGACCCAGACTTATTTTCAAGCCTAAGAAATAATTATATAACAGTCATATTGAAGAAATAATAAAATGCTATGTATCGTGCACAGTATCATAGTAAGCATTCTATAAATGCTAAATGTTTTCATGATAGGCTAAGAATATAAAAGAAAAAGTAGGTATATTTGATTAAAAAATTAATAGTAATTCCTATGTTATTTATCTACTTAAAATTTTAAATGATTATATATCAACAATAAAATTACTAATAAAGTATATTCTATTAATCAAAATGTTTAAATGCTTGGAAATTTGACACAACCATTCCTTTTCAAAGAATTTTTTTCTCATAGGTAAACTTGTTCCCAGGTATTTCTATTATAAACGCAGCTACAATGACTGTAATTATATACTTTTGGCACTAATGTGAGATTTTTCTTCAACTAAATTCCTTTAAAGTATAAATTTTTAATTACTGGTTCTGAACATTAAATATTTTAAAATTTTTCTTATCGAAAATGTCAAATATACGTATGATTAGACAAAGTAGTATAGTGAATCCCAGGTACCCATTACACACCTTCAACTACCAACTCCTGGCCAATTTTGATTCATCTCTATGGCCTGATCTGCTTCCGGCCCTCACCATCTGGATTATCTTGAGGCAAATCCCAGACATCATATCATTCCATCCATAAATATTTTAGTGTATATCTCAGGACTCCTTTTTAAAAACATGATCACAATACCATTATCACACTAAAGAATCAGTAATTCCTTATTATTATCAAACATGCCATGTTTAAGTTTCCCCAACTATCTCATTATTTTTTTTGCAGGATCCAAATAAATTCCATATATTACAATCAATTGATAGGTCCCTTTTAATGCATAGGTTACTTGGATGTTTATGGGAAAGATCAATAAGCTTCTGGCTTGTTACCTGGGATCTCTGTGACACAACAGCAACATCCTAAGTCCAGAACCACTGCAGCCCCCCGTCCTCCGGAAAGCTCGTGACTCATCATCCTGGTCCCCGGGCCTGGGCTGACCCTGAGCAAGAGCAGGGACGGAGTTCAGCATGCAATCCCATCTCTAGCCAACACACTCCCCAGTCCTTTTCAGGACTTGGTGTAAGTGCCAGACTCCCTCGAGGGGCAGCCCGGGCCTGGTTCACCTAAAGCCTGGAATTTCCTTTCCAGGTTGAGAAGGAGCTAGGCTGAGAATTAGTCAATTTGTGAAATAAAGTTACAGGGACCTAAGAGACCATCTAACTCAGGGGTCCATGAACTTTTTCTGTAAAGGGCCCAGACAGTAAATATTTGAGGCTTGGTGGGCCATACAGTCTCTGTTCAACTCTGCCGTTAAGTGTGAAAGCAGTCAGAGACAACAAGTAAACAAATGAGTGTGGCTGTGTTTCAATAAAACTTTATTTATGGACACAAATTTGAATTTTATATAATTTTCATGAAATATATTATTATATATCATATAATTACATATTTTATATAATAATATTAAATTGTATAATATTTTGTGTCATGAAATATAATTCTTCTTTTGATTTGTTTTTAACCATTTAAAAATGTAAAAGCCATTCTTAACTTTCAGGCCATACATATACATAAATAGACAGCAGAAAAAATTTGGCCTATGGGCCATAGTTTGCCAATCCTTGATTAGCCCAATGTTCTCATCTCTTTTACTGAGAATTAAGCTGAGGACCAGAGAGGTAAATTAATTCACTCAAAGTCACACAGCAAGTTGGTGACAAAGGCCAAATTAGAACCTAAGTCTTTGTATCTTAAAGAGTATTTTAATGTGAAAGAACAGTATGTTCAAGAACCATGTGAAAGGCCAAAGACAGAGAACCAGAGCTTATACCCCAAGCCATATGGATGCAGAACGACAACAGAGAGCCTGACTGCAGTGCTCGTTTCCTAGTAACCACAGCCTCTCTGATGAAAGACTGCTCTGACTTGTTATTTATATCTTATTTCCCAATAGGGAGGGTGAGTGACTTGATTATATTTAGTTACAAGAGCCAGGGAAATCCTGATCTACCATCTTAGGATAGATATAAACCTTATAGCCACAGCTGCCGGGAGATGGGAGAAAGCAAAGAAAGCTGCAATGTACAGTGTTGTCCCTGTTACTAACAACAAGGGTCACATATAGCAATTACTGACTGCCTGACACAAGTAACAGATGGTGTGAGGGGAGACAGGGAGGAAAGGGATGGATTCCTATTTATACCCTACGGAGGCAGTCATTATGAAAACCTTTCTGCACCTTGTTCATTACTCAAAGCATCTGTTAATTTTGCCTCCCTTTTTGACTTTGTTAGCATTACTTCACTTCTGGCTCCCAGAATTATGTTCCCTGAACATGAATTCTGCTGCCTCTGAAGGGGCTTTCTTGATTCCATTGGATGATCTGAAGTCCAGGGAGGGGGCACAAAGCATTACAAAATCACAAACAGTCTGTAAATAGCAGAGGTCTCCTGGGCCTCCTCTAGGACTCAAGAGATTCCAGGTGGAGTTAGGTAGAATTGACAAAGTAGGCCAAAATCAGAGATGGTAAACCAAGAAGGGGTTATTTAGAGATTATCTAGTGTTGTCCTACCTTACATTTTACCTCCTCAGGCCCAGAGAGGGTAAGTGACTTAAGAAATATCACACAGCAAATTCAACAAACCCAGATCTTGTTATTCACTGCCTCGTGACCTTTCTGATGCCTGAGCAGCCTCTAAAACAAGGCAGAAAATATCTTAGAGCACACAGATGGACAGATGTAAAATGCCAACATGATGAATCATAAGCCTTCACTTCCTTCTGTCCACAAATGTAAACAATTATGTATCATTGCACAATTACAGGAAAATAGGAGAAGCAGCAGCATTTGTTAAAATAAGGAGCAAAAAGAGACTAGGGGTCACCAGTCGCTGGAGACACCCAATGGATGCCTCAAACACATCATTTGTAGAATGTAGTTCTTAGTTTTAGAGGCTCAGCTTGAGCTCTGGAAGTACACATGGGGTATCTGTTCTTTGGACAAAAGAAATGAACAACCACTCAGGAATGCTGTACAGTTTGTTTGAAGCAACTGTTGCCTTTTTCCCTATCCTCAATTCGGGATGCAATATGGCTTGGAGTGTATTTTTTATAATATGCATACACATATATATTTTAAGTGAGCAGCTATATATTAATGATAACATCCATTATTATTTTAGGAGCAAATCGAACACTGGCCATTCAGTTCCCCACCAAGCACTTTCCCCCATCACACCCCGTGTACACTTGAGGCCTGCAAGATGGGTAATAAGGGCCAAGCCAACCAGGACAGGAGGGTGCTGGGCAAGCCAATGAACAGACCTAGAAAAGCAGGGCTTTTATACAGAAGAAAGAGTGAAAGAAAAACAAAGCAGCTTTACAGTATCCCAGGGGACATGGGAAGGGAAGGTTGACTAGATGGCATCTGTGGTCCCTTCATCAGTGACAGTCTTTGATTCAACAGGAGAAGAGCACATGTATTTTCAGAAATAGATCTTACATTATTTTTATTCTTTGCTGGAGGGCAGGTCCAGTTTGGTGTCCATACTTTATAAGAGTACAGTGAGCCTTTTTTACAAGCAAACATCCATTCCCCAGTCTGGTACCGGCATTTCGATTTTCTGTTGGAGATCCATCCTTCCTCACACTCAGTCTCTGTGGTTTAGGGAGTCTGATGTCACCCTCCAGCTCCAGGAGTGAGCACACAAGCCAGGCCTGGCCAATCAGTGCTTCCCGTTGCTCTGGTCACAGAAATTGGGCAAATGACCCAGTAAGACCAATCCTGGGAATTTGGTGGAACTATTGGACATAGTGGTATGTTTCCTGGAGTGCCTTAGCTGGTACAAGTAAGCCTGGAGCTGCCACCTTTCCTAACATAGAAGAATCTTCCTAAAAATAAAGCCACCCAGGGGAAAGCAAGTCCAGAGGTGGAGAGAGACTGGAGTCTAACAGTGTCATTTGAGCATGTGTATTCAATCATACCCAAACTAGATTTCTCCCTTGAAACTAAATGAGACACTAAATTCTCCTTTTACTTAAACCAGTTTAAACTGAGTTTCTGTTGCTTACAGAAGAGAGTTATGGTTAAACAAGAAAGACAAAATAAAATCAAAGATAATCCCTAAAACAATAACTCACCTTGTTTCATGGTCCTTTCAGGTAACAGAGACCTTACATCCCCCTGAGTTTTATAACTCTAAGAGGTCAATCAGGGAGGAATCGTCCCTATTTTGAAGACAAATAGCTCAAAGTAATTGAACTCTTGCTATGTGCCAATGTTCTAAATGCTTTTTAGGTACAAAATAATGAATCCTCAAAACAACACAGTGAGACAGTAATATTGTTATCCCCATTTTACAAGAGTAGAAACTGAGGCACAAAGAGGTGAAATGACTGATCCAAGATCACTAACAGTGAGTAGACTGGTGAACACAGCCGAGGTGACCACCGTACACAAACAAGTCATGCTTCTGTGGAATCCTGTCCCCTGAGTCTGATGGTGGTACACGTACTTGCTTCTTACCAGTGGAATATGGCAAAGGGGGTGGGACATCACTCCTATGGCAATATATGGCAAAGGGGGTGGGATTTTGCAGATGTAACTAAGGTCCCTAATCAGTTTGAGTTAATCAAAAGGGAGATTATCCTGAGTGGGTCTGACCTAATCAATTGAGTTCTTACAGGCTTTCCCCAGGAACAGAGACTTCAAGCAGTAGAGACTCCCTCTTTCTTACTGGCCTTGAAGAAACAAGTTCTATAGTCATGAGGAAATGAGTTCTGACAAGAACTACGTGAGCTTAGGAAAGGATCCCAGGCCTAGAAGTGACTGCAGACCCAGACAACACCTCGACTGCAGCCTTGTGAGACCCTGGGCCCAAGATTCAACTAAGCCATGCCCAGACTCCTGACCTATGGAAACTCTGAGATAACAAAGGGTGTTGTTTAAAGCTGCCAATTCTGTGTTAATCTGTTATTCAGAAATACATAACTGATACAGAAGAGGAGCAAAGATTCCCACCCAGACAGTCTGACTTCAGGACCTGTGATAAGTGCTGGTTGTCAGGCACCAAAGGAGAGGGTTTCCCCCCCACACACACACCAACCAATTCTCTAATTCCCCAACACCAAGTACGTTGTCCTATAATTCAATTCAATTCCGACGCTAACTACCGAGAGTAGTTACGGGGTTTAAGAGCTCAGACCCACAAGACTGCTCTCACTTCAGATGCCAGTCATGAGCATCACGTCACCTGTACTGACTGGCTAGCAATCAGGGGGCCCCATGACTCTCTGACAATTTGCTAGAATGGCTCACAGAACTCAGGAAGCCACTTACATTTACCAGTTTGTTATAAGGATATAAATAAACAGCCAGATGAAGAGGTACATAGGGTGAGGTCTGAAGTGTTCTAAGTGCAGGAGCCTCTGTCCCCAGTGGAATTAGGATGCACCGCATTCTTAGCACACGGATGCATTTGCCAACTTGGAAGTTCCTTGAATCCTGTTATTTAGGGATTTTCATGGAGGTTTCATTACATAGGCATTATTGGTTAAGTCATTGACCACTGGCGATTAACTCAATTTCCAGCCTCTCTTTCCTCCCCAGAAGATGGGGAGTGAGGCTGAAAGTTTCAAACTTCTAATCAAAGCTTGGTCTTTCTGGCAATCAAACTCTATTCTGAAGCTACCCAAGATATTCCTATTGCCCTTATCACTCAGGAAATTCCAATGCTTTTAGGAACTAGGAAGGACAAAGACCAAATAGGCATTTCCCATTATACCACACCGGTGTTTAGGCCTTTCAGATGATGACCGGGGTCCATACCAGTGACTGAGGGACCAACCAAAGGTGAATTACTGAGGTACTGAGTTGGGAACAAAGCCTGTGTATCCTCACTTCAGGACTTTTGACTTCCAGCTCTATCCCTGACCCATGCTACCACCTCTAAAATACATAAAGCATAAAAAACAAAACTTTTAAAGGAAAATTCTAACATATAAGAGGCAAGAAAACATTGACTCGAACTTGGGAGTTTTCATGTAAGTCATATTCATTATGATTCCATGAGATAAGTCAAAGGAGTGTGGAAAGGAAGCTCAGAGACACTGAACATCTTCTCCAAGCTACACAGCCATGGAGGAGGGGCTAGGCTTTGACCCTGGGCCTGACCCCACTTTCCTCCTCCCCAGCACACCACCAAACAACAAAAGAATACATCAGCCATCTTCTAGTTTCCAGTGGATTGGCAGAATTCTTTTAGGAGGGAATATAATCAGGAAATTTCCATCTCCACAGAAAGTAGAACTAAAGAAAATGAATGATAATTAAAGCCATAAACGGTTTAACTTAATCCTAAGGAAGAGCTTTCCAGGGATAAGGTTAATTAAACACTAACAAGATTTTGTTTAAAAAAAAATCAAAAGCCTCTAAAATTCTCCTTCCAGATTTCTGTTTATGACTCATCACATGAAAACAGCAAGAAGAAAGGTTGGGGATAATTTTGCAAGCTAGTCAAAATGCTTGCAAGCCTAAGGTTTTCGAATTTGACTGTAATGCTGAATTGAGTAAATGATTGCAAAGATCAGACATAGCTTTCTGGGAGACTATGTTAATGACACTGAATTTTTATATACTAATTTCTAAGTTTGGAATACATACTAGCTTTTCTCATGATATCATTATTATTATTATTTTTTTAATTTATCAACAAAGAAAGCAAATAGACTCGGGCGCAGATCTCTGCACTTACATAGTGCGTTTCCTTTATAGGCGAATGATTTTGGACCTTCCACTGCCCCCCATCGTCCCATTGCATAGGTGCAAAAACTCTCCTCCCACCCCATGGCCCCCTATATGTGCTTTCTCTTTCCTTTTGCTGCTACGGACCCATTGCTACCTGAGATCCCATATTCAGCTCTAATCCTTTGCTGCATCAGAGGCAGTCTTGGGACAAGAGATTTAGGTGAACTCATATGCTGTGGGGTGGGGGCAAGGGCATAAAAATGTTGAAGAGGAAAGTCTCGGATTGCACATATTTCTGTACCCTCCCTGGCCTCAACCCTCCAGACCTGGCCCAGGATCCCCCAATCCCATCTTTTCCTTCTACCCTACTTCTTATACCCAGGCCTCGTACTCTAAGTCTTTTGATGAAATGCCCAAGAGAGCAGAGGTTTCCTCTGGATGTGGCTGAATCACATTCTTAACTCTTGGTGCATCCCAGAGACCAACCCTTTCCATCTGTGTGGCCCTTGTCAGCATCTACTGAAAAGGGAGGAAAAGGAGGTGAAGTTCAGGCAGCACTCTCTTTATTGACAAGACTGGGACCATGAATTCCAAGCTGCGGATTAAAATAATAAGAGGGGCTTGGCAAGGGATGATCACAAGCAATGATGAAACTTGTCAATATGTATCAAAAGTCTTTAAAATGATGACATCATCTGAGTCAGTCATTCCACCTCTGGGCATTAAGACTAAATAAACAACGGGAAGATAAATAAAGTCTAAATAAATAGAGTGATATACCATGTTCATAGATTAGAAGTCTCAATATGGTCAATATATAAAATTATCCTCATTTCACAGATGAAGCAACTGAGGCATGAAGAGATTAAATAATCTGTCCAAGGCCGTACAGCCAGTAAGAGGTAGAGCCATGATTTAAAACTAAGCAATTTGGCCCCCGAGACCGTGCTCCTAACCACACACTCTCCTGTCCCCAGGGTCCCACAGTCCACAATCCACTGTGCTCACAGCATTTCCCCTGAGTATTTGTTCCTCCGCTAGAAAGAGCAGGAACCATATCTGATTCACCTTGGGATCTCCAAGTGCCTGGTATGTAGGGAATACTCAAAATATGCTGTTGACATACTACCGACAGAATGGCTTAGTGGTAAATTGTCTAATTATTGGGATTTATGCTTCTACCTTTATAGAATTATCTATAAATTAGGGCACAGACGTGCCCAAAAATACACAGATTTAATAGTGATTCTTGAGAAAAATAGTTTTCTTAGCTGTTCCTCTTTCCTGGTTTTGGATTGTTAAATAATTTAAATAGCAGATCCAGAATTTATTTTTTAATATGACTTTCTAAATAGGAAATTCCAGATATTTCTCATTATTTTATTATTTGAGAGCAAGAATCATGTACTTTATTTTTTGCTACACCAAGGGTGCCCAATAAATATTAAATACTTATGCCACCATTAAAACTATAAAGAAGAAAAAAGTAATGCTTTTTTAAAAAAAAAGGGAGGGTTTATGGTTAGAGAAGGGAAATAAGAAAGGATTTATTTATGCCTCTTATGTTTATAATAATACTAATTCTGAAGGACATTTATGGGACCTGTGAATATGAAATGATTAAACCACCAAAGATTAGCTTCAGAAACTGGTGGTAGAGCATGCCCAAGCAAAAGTGTGGACACCTAAATTCCCTTTTGGTTTATTTAGTGCCTTGCTATATTTCAAGGTCTTTGCAATATTATAAATAACCAATCCCATCAGCCCTGACATGACAAATCCAGACAGCCTCTTTGCCTTGACCTCTTAGCATTCTCAGGATTTTATATAACTCATGATCAGGAATGTTTATAGAGAAAATGACCTCCTGCTGAAGAGGTCCAACTCTGATATTCAACTGAGTCAGAAGAGGCAAGGAAACTTTTATTAGTAACCAGTATTTGTTTCTGATAAACACCATTAATTAGTCAGAGTTTCTCTGAGAAACAGAACCCACAGGAGACATACACATACACACACACACAGACACGTGCACGCAATTATGAGGCTGGCAAGTCTGAAATCTGCAGGGCAGGCCAGCAGGCTGGAGACTCAGGAAAGAGTTGATGGTGCAGTCTCAAGTCCAAAGGCTACCTGAAGACAGAAATCCTTCCTGGGGCAACCCTAGTCATTTCTCTTAAGGCCTTCAACTGATTGGATAAGGTCCACCCACATTATGAAGGGTGATCTGCTTTACTCAAAGTCTACTGATGTAAATGTTAATCACATCTTTTAAAAAATGCCTTCACAGCAATATCTAGGCTAGAGTTTAGATGGGTACCATAGCCTAGGCAAGTTGACACATAAAATTAACCATCACAACCATCAACATCCTTTAGTATGCCAGTCACTGCAGCTATAATTCATTCAGCCAGTAGGAAGAGACAGAACATTTGGATTTCTCCCTGAAACAAATCAGACCAGTTCTTCTTCAACGTGCAAGATTTCTGTGTACTAAACTCTACATCAAACACCCATTGACCAGTGTCTTCCTTGGCCTATATATTATCCAACAGTAGTTGATAAAGTTCTTCAATGTCAGCAGGATGGCGCTTACCCACTCTGGCTATGTATTTCTGTTCCACAAACACATCTGAGGAGGCATCACAGCATAAGGAACTATCACATTCCACCACCATCATGCCATCTCTCCTCAATTAAATTATCTCAGATACTGTGATACAGGTAAGTAATTGCAATCCCTTTGTTTATAAATCTGTGTCTTGGATTAAACATTCATGATGCCTATACAGTGAACAAAAACACACAAAGTATTTCACCTCTAATGAAAATTTAATTGTGATCGGATAGCAGGAGCTTACAGTGAGCTCAGAACAGCTATTGTGTGGAGTGATCTCTTTGCTGGTCAAAAGCAGGAGCTGCAACTTCATCCAGCCATCCCTAACAGCCACTTTGCTTGCTTCTCTACAAACAGATCTCTCTTTTCCAACTTAACCACTTCCTCTTTCCAATTCCTCCGGTTATCCAAATGGACACAGAGGTTTCAGGCCAAGAACAAAGCTCCCAAGAACTGGATTTGGAGGAGATAACTAGGAAAATTTCATTTCTTGACAAATGGAGGCAAATCTTTAGTTATCACAGGTAAGATGTTGTTGTTTTCTCATTTCTCTAGAAATGGAGATTTTCGGTGTTTAAGTAATCAACTTTAATGCTTGAGAAGCTTCCATTACAGGTTTACCTTTAAAATGCTTCAGGTATAACTATTTGTAGGCAGAGACTTCCCTGGCAAAGCTGAGGTTTGGGGAGGTATTCGGATGTGAGGTTTGAGCAGAGTAATTTAATTGATGTTTTCTCTTTCATTTATAGGCTGGGAACCAATAATATAAATCCTCAGGTAATTACTTTTCTCAAAGCCAAAGAGTTTTCTTCTAGTTGCTTCTTCAAACAATCACATTAACAGCGTAATCTGCATTTATTCTATGTGCATAATGTCACTCAGGCTCTGGCATTTAATGTCTGAAAACATAAAACTAGAAAGCCTGTTGAAGATTTTTTTCTTGTGCTTTCTTTTTTTTATACAAATTTCCCCTTCTACTTTTAAAAGCTACTTTTTATCATTAAGAGCATCATGTTATTATCTTAGAAAAAATGTGATATTAAAATCTAGAGTTCCTGCACTTGTGAAATAACATTAGATTTTGACAACCAAGTGTTTCAATGCCCCTGAAGAAAAGTAGTTTTGAAAATAGTTATCATCTTTATTCAGCTTTTGAAAAATTGTCTTCCTTCATCATTTTCAAATAAGGGAAAAATGACTGAATTCAGGTGTTAAAAAGATATTTTAAAATCTGATATACAATATAAGATGAAAGATGTTTGTCCTTCATGTAGACTGAAGGTTAGAAGGTGATGAACTTAGTATTTCACATATTATTTCAATCACTGAGCAAACACGGCACAATATATTAAGGTGATTTTCCTGGCACTAGTATATATGATCAAGCACTTGAATTATTAATATTTTAACTAAAATGCTAAAGCATTTTGCTGCAAGTAGCCTGTAATCTAAAGCATTATTTGTACTAAAACTCTCTTAGCCATAGTCTAAATTAGAATCAAAGAGATAAATGCTTCTATTTCAGTTCTGGAAGTATTAAATGAAGATAGCTACCATTTCAGGGGATAGAACATTCAAAAGATAAAACAATCTTTGAAAGGAAAAAAATGTCAAGTTATGCTTTACACAAGGTGGGGGAAACCCATTGGCACAAATGTAAAGATTTTCCATTTGATTTACAAAATGCGTCTTATCCTATCAGTAGTCTGTGATTTGGATGCTGAGTTTCTGAGATAAGAATGCATCTTTGCTTCTAAGAATACAGAAAAACTACGCAGGCAGTTTCCTTCATGTTTCAGCTACCAATAGGGCAGATTCGTTTGGCTAAGAAAATTGGAAGAAGAGTTGATGCCAATTAATATTGAAATGTCATGAGAATCAGTCAACAAAAGTAAAAATAGATTTTTTAAAAGGTGGAAGGTGAATTTTTTAAAGAAAAAAATTGTTATACTCACTTATTGGAGAATAGGAACCTGAAAGAATTAAAAAGAGATAACCTAACTTCATTTATTGACCAGTTAACAAGATAATGAGAAATACCTGTATAGACTAGAAAGATTGATTCAATGTTTATGAAATGTCTCCTCAAAACAAGAGACAGTGACATTTACATTCTTCTCTAAACAAAATTTCAAGTCAAGGTCTTGATAGCATTAATTATGTTTCCATAGTTACACTTAACCTCTCCAAGTCACATAAAACTTATGAGAAACCTCTTTGACACAGACATGGATTTTTCTGCCTCTTATATTGCTATTTATCCCAATTTTCAGACATCTTTAAAAGTGAGACAACATTTTCTGAATGCTGGTATTTCAGAGAGAAAGACAAAATTTAAAACAAGGTCATCACCAGCTCTGTTTGCTTTGTTTCTGGGGGGTGGTATTTTACACAGAATCCTGAAGGCAGCCATATATCTGCTGATGAAACAGAAGCTGGAACAGGAATACCTCAGCCTAAAGGACAAGGACATTTGCCATCAAGTAGCCTTTGTTCTATTCCCAAACCCTCCATCATCTCTTCAAAATTGGGCGGCTCTCCTATCTCCCTAGCAATGGCCACGGTAAGTATAGCTTGTCAATTAAACATGAAAGGAAACGTAATCTTCCCAAAACAACAGGCTGGGGAATCTTATCTGCTGTCATGTGAGAGTATTATTGAAGATAAGACCACAGACAGTTGTTATTGGTAAAAGGAGAATATAATTAAAATGACTTATTTATAGTATTTTTCAAGGACACTGGTGATGGTGCAGTTCTTTCCTTCCAAACTCTGAGTGTCTCTCTTTACATCCTTCCTTAATCCGACAGTTAAATTTGAGGGAGAGAGTGGGTTAAATAATTCACTCTATAAGGTAAGACAGGACAGACCCTCTAAGCCGCAGACCATGGACAGCTGCCAATATGTAAAACGATGTCCACGTGCAAGAAAGGCCCCTACCTGCGTGTGGACAGGAGGGACAGAGGTTGGGGAATGTGCCAGGCCCTGTCCGGGGCAAGGAGCTGATCTCAGAAAGGAAATGTTTTGGGGGGCTGCCAACTAATATGCAGATTCGAAAAGAACCTGACATTTGAGGATCCAAGTGGGTCTGTAAGTTACTGGTCCCAGCGACCATTTGCTCAATGCAGGACTTGACCAGGCTGAGGCAGAGATCGAGCCAGGAGGCAAAACCACAGGTAGCACTAGTGAGACAGGCCGTCAGTCCCTAACCCCCGGGCTGTGGACTGTTAGGGACCGGGCCACAGAGCTCCGAGGCTGCCACCTTCCCCCCCACCACACCATCCATGGAAAACTTGTCTTCCATGAAAATGAACGGAGTGTGGGGGTGGGAGAGGATGGACAGGGCAGAGCACAGCAGGAGGTGAGCAGCAGGAAGGTGAGGGAGCGAAGCTTCATCTCTACCTACAGTTGCTCCCCATTGATGGCATCACCGCCTGAGCTCCGCCTCTCCCCACCTCCATTTGTCTTCCATGAAACCCGTCCCTGGTGCCAAAAAGGTTGGGGACTATTGATATAGGCCAGAGCTGGAGGCAATGCCTTGGACAATGTCCAGAATACCAGCTGTCATGGTCAAAAAGATGAGACTGGAAACTGGGGAAGCTGAGGCAGGGGTCAAGCCAAGGCGAAAGTGCCAGATAGGATAAAGGGTCCCATCTCTGGGACTGTGCCCCAAAGTAACCCTTTAAATCATAATGAAACTTGGGGCTTCTCCAGGCAATTTCCCCACAGTCACCCCATTCCCCTCAAGCGGAGACCTCTCCTCAGGGCCCTATGAACAAGAGTCGCAAGAGGCCCTTCCTTCCTGAGGACACGCCTCCACACACCTGGGCATGTTTTCAGAAACAACCTGGGAGCAGCCTCGTCATCTGGGCAAAGATCGACAATATTTGCCCTGCAATCAGGCCTGCTGTGTACACACAGTTGCACAGTTTGTTCCCTGCACATAAGATCCCAGCTGAGAGGATAAGTGGGGACTAAAACGCCTTCCAGGGAAGCCACACAAAACCTTCATACAAAGTCTCCATCTGCATTTTGAGCACGAAGTCTGGTGACCCCAGCTGAGGTATTTCCAACGCTCAATATAACCTTTCTTTAAGCTCCCTGGACAAGACGTAATCAGATGTAGGGACTCTGGCCCCCAGATCCCTTTCTGGATCTGGCTTCACAGAGTAACTTTCTCCACCATCACACTTGCAGTTCAGACGTCCTGGGAGGCCTCACTTGTTCTTTCCTGTTGTTGAAAATCTATTCACCTTAACCTACCTTCCTTCCCTCTTTGCTCAAATGCCTGATGTCACAGGAAGACTGGCAGGCCAGCAGAGCTCTTCTAAGACAGGGCACTTGGCTCATTGGCCTTGAATCCCCTAGATGGAGCCTTAACTTGTGTCTTAAATACCTATACACCTCATACACCTAATCGCTCTCCTTTCAAGCAATGCACATGGGTAATATGTAATCCTGTTAGCACCCTCAGGCCTCAGTGATTATGCTGCCTTTACTGTAGGTGTAGACCAGAAGCTAGAGCAACTATCTGCATTTCACTTTACAAGATAATGTTTTTAATTAGGAATCTCTAATAAAAATGTATTGTGGCCTCTGTAATGAATTTCTATGGAGAACATCATTTTAAAATTTACATGTATCTGAAAAATAGGCTATCTTTTATGTGAAAGAGAAAGAAAACTCTGATTCTATACTGGCATTTGCCTGCAAACAAAGAAATAAATTCCAGAAGTCTTCGTAAGACACAACAGTGAGGGGTGCAGGTGCAGCGGAGACATGGACAGGAGGGATGGGAGTCTTCCCAGCAAAACTTTTTGTACTCTCTGGTTTCTGCACCATCTATTTTTGAAAGCACACACAAATCTAACAAATAGTACAAGCACTCATAGACGTTTACAAAGTCTTCTGGTCTCTCTCTATATTGGGGAGGCAGGAGAGTCTGGGACTGAATGCCCCCTCTTGTCTACAAACACAAACGTGATGCAATTGGAGACCTCCCCAGTGACATCTCCTGGGTAATTCTCTCCCTTTGGAAAAGGCTGGGAGACAAAGGATCGGACCACTGTAGCCTGAAAGAAAGTTGATAAGGTGTTAAGAAAGTCCCAGAAGTAGAGAAAATTGATTTTTTAAAAATGAATTTGCATTTATTCCCATTATATGGGCCAGATAATAGTATGTCCTTTAAATAGTAGTAGTATTAATTAAACACATCCTGGGATTTCAGGATGATATGCCTTGGGATTCTAAATACGTTTGTTCCAGGGAGGGTTTGTTCCAGGGAGGGTTTGTTCCAGGGAGGCAGTTTGGAAGCTTGACCAGTTCTAATCAACCTTTCAGCAGTGCAGCCGCCTGGCAAATTGTCAGAGCTATTGAATCCTAATACTGACTTGAGAAAGCCTTTTGTCATCACTCTTTTATTCCTCTCTGGAGTAGGGATGCATGGTGTTTCCTGACATGGGCATACACTGCCTCTTTGCTGGGAACCTGCTCAGAAAGTAAGGGTTGGGTAAAGCACCCTATATACCTTCATTTTCCTCACCTCTCCTGTTTCTCACCTTTTCTCGCCCTCTCTCCAATACTACAGCTTTCTTCCTTCCCACAACCTGACATCTTATAGCATGTGTGGTAGAATGAACTCTGGCTGAGGCTGCTGGCCCAGGTGAAATCGTAGAAAAGGTGAGCATCCTCTCTGGGCCTTCTGCCAGGCCACCCAAGGGCCTTCCTTCCCTCCAGTGGCAGTTCCCCATCCTCCTCCACTCCCAGGCCTTTCTCTGGGACTCAGCCTGGAACATATTCCTGTAGCCTCTTTTATCACCAGCCAGTAAATAAACCCCTGGCGTAGCTAAAATGCCAGCAAGCACTATCATAATAAAAATGTAATACCAGGAAACCAAAATATTCTAGGCAGACACAAATGAATAAAACTCTAACAGAGGGATAACAGGCAAGGGATGCTTTTTGGGAGTAGTAGACATAGCCTAGTGTCCCACCCATGAGCTCAGCAATGAGCCTTCATAGGTGTTAATTAATTCATCATCTCTGGACAGTCCCTAGAGGCATCTCTGGTGGGAGTGGGGGCTCTCTTCCATGTACCCCTCCAGATGCACTATCCACCCTTCTCTATCCTGCTCAGGGGCTGACCTGTAGGGACTCCATCAATAGGGAACCCTCCTCCTCTGGCTTCCTGTTGAATTTGGGGAGCCCTGAAGGAGACTGGAGGAAGGGGAGGGAAGGAAGTCAGGCTGTTCATGGCTGACTGAGTCCCTCTCCTCTCATGGAAGTCCCCTCCCCAGGGCTCTCTCCTTCCTGGTTCAGGACTCCTTCCTCTGCTCTTCCAGGTCTAGGGATCATAACGACTCCCCACTGTTGTGCCCTGGGACACTGCATTAGCCACTATGGTGTCCCCACACCCAGCCCACATCTTTATAAATAGTCCCTGTCTTAAACATTCCTTAAATTAATTATCCTGACTTGAGAGTGCCATCTGTTTCCTGCCGGGACCCTGGCTGGTACAAGTTGAAAGACTTGCATTTGGGTCCCAGAACTGCAATTTATTATATATGTGACCTTGGACATGCCACTTAACTACTCTGGACCTCAAGTCCTTTAACTATAAAATGAAAGGACTGAATTAGATCTTTTTTAATTCAACAGCTACTTATTGTGATTCTACTACACACCAGGCACTGCACCAGATGCTGAGAAATCAATGGTGAACACGGTAGAGCCAAGAGTCTACCACTCTATTAGACGGTTTCGCATAAAAATGTCTTCTTAGGACTGGCTAATTCTAAAATCTCTGATTCCATGATGATCTAGTGATTCATGAGGCAAAAAGAGATTTAACGAAGCAGCTTCAAAGAGGATTATTCCACCTCAAGTTAGGGGGAGGGGGTGGGAGAAGACTGGGCAGGGACAGGTGGTCACAGGGAAACTCTAAGCCCAGGGACAAGGGACAAGGCCGTCAGGGGAAGAACATTAAACCTCTCGGAAAGAATGACTGAGGACGTCTGTCTGTGTGTGTGCAATGTGTGAGTGTGCATGTCTGTGTGAAGAAGGATCATCACCCTTATCACTGTGACAAGAGTCACATGAAACGTAGTGCTGGGAAAGAGTGGAACGCGTTACAAATACTGGAGAACTAGTAAAGTGAAAACAGAAATGCTATAAACCATGCTTGATTGTGTTAAATAATAATAATCACTGCAATCATTTATTAGGACTAATTACCATTTGCATCTAGTTACCAAGCAGCACAAGAACCTAGGGATGTCATTAAATATGTGTCCAGTTAATCTTAATACAGATTATATTTGATACGAAAGTAAGTGTGATACAGGGTAAGAAGGGTCATCTTTGTTGTCACACTGGCCAATGGGATCTGGCTGGAGACACCTGCAGCCCCCCGTCCCAGGCCTCCCACAGGTGCAGCAGGGGGTGAGGCTCTCTAAGTTGAAGGTGGTGACTGACAACACAAACAGCAGTGTGGTTTGGCTTGCAGAGTTTTTTTAAATTGAATTTAAATTCTAAGCCTGCTTAGTCTCAACGGTCTTAATCTTCCACATTTATACACAGCTTTTCCTCCCTTATTGCTGCCAGTCTCTGGTCTTTTTCCATCTGTGTTGGGACTTTCTTCCATACTGCACAAGATGTTCCTGCATAGACAAGCTGTGTTTTCACAAAGGTAATAACACTACATTTACCCAGTACTTACGGTTCCCAAAGACCTTTTCCGTACTTCTCTTTCAGTAATAGCCCATGATGTGGACCAGGCAAGGGTTATCCCCATTTCTGGATAAGCAAATAAAGTCTTAGAGAGGTTTGGACATTTGTCCAAGTTCACAGGATCAATAAGGAGTAGAGCTGGGGCTTCCCAGCCCTTGAGTTGGGAGTGGTCAGTCTTTCTTCTGTGCTGTGCAATCTCACCACCAGGGAAACACTGTGTTAGTTTTCATTGCCTCTCCAGCAGATACTCTGGGCTGATGACCCTCTTTGGCCATGGTACACTCTGAGTCTGTGTCTTCCAAGAGCAGCCACCGTACCTGTTTGCTGCCTCTCCTCGATGTGCTGTTACCCTGAGACACACAGTACAGAGAGCTTTTCTTCAAATGCATTACTAGGCCTTTGCTTACACTGAAATGCACCTGCCTCTATTTCTCTGTGGAGAAAACCTTTTCTTTTGAGGGTGGGAGTAGAAATGGCCAGGAAATGAACTCTAACTACAAAACCAGACCCTGAGCCATCATGCGGAAGAGCATTCCAGATGCATGCCTCTCCTGCGCCTTTCCTTTTTGGAAACCGTTAGGACCTGCCCTCGGGGCCTGCTCCGTGCACAACTGGGAAGAAGTACCAGGCTCTGGACCAACTGGGCATCACGCTCCATTTGTTCACACTCTTTAACCGGCTCCAAAAGCCTGAATATGATATTCAAAGCCCTCCAGGATCAGGCCCAAGGTACTTTCCAGTCTTGGCTTCCACTTTCCTTCCTGCCCTTTGGCCCCCCAAACACACACACGCTGTTCCAGTCACACTGAGCTACTTACTCCCCATTCCAGGACACTAGACCTTTCCCTTTGTCTGGGCTCCCCACTATTACAGGCAATAGGCTACTGCGTTGTCTGTCCCAGAGAGTGGGATGTGTGCCTCTGCTGGAACATGGGGTGCTTTCAGGGGTATGGCATCAAGGGACATATTACATGTCATTGAGTTACCTGGTGAGAAAGATACCTGCTTCTCTATCTGATAGGTCAGGGAGAAAGACTCAGTAAAGGGCGTACATGTCCACACCTCTTTAATACTTCTTACTTTCTTTTAAACTATGAAGGGTGCAGGGCTCAGTCAGAGCTTCCACACGCAATAGTTTCTAGCTGTAATTCATGACACTGTTTTATCTTCATTATTTTTTTGTCATGTATGGCAAGTCATTTTGATTTCCATTTAAGAAAGTGATATCAAGTGTCTTTTTAAAATAAATGTTTTCTAAGTTACAAAATGTGGCCTAAGCTAATGAAAAATATTAATTAGATAATGATTGGTACACAAAAATGATAGAAATCATAAAATAGCACATACAGGATTACAGCAGAAATATTAAGAGAATGGGTGCAAACGCCAGCTCTGTTTCTACTAGCTGGGCGAATACCTTAACCTTTCTGTGCTTCCAATCTCATATCTGGATAAAAGGAGGATAACAGCAGTACCTACTTCACAGAATTAAAGTAATGACTATAACACGCCTCCCAGTGCCTGGTGCATAGAAAATGCTCAGTAAATCTGGATGCCAATCACCAGCCTGTTCAAGTGCTGCCTCTTCCATGAAGCCTTCCTGAGCACTTCAATCAGGGGTCCTCTTTATTCTCTCCGTTTTCTCATGACATTTTATACTTGTCTTATGGAATGTCACAGACTCCATCTTGTACATAGTCTTTTTTTTTACATACCTATATTCCCCACAGGCTCAGCACAAGCTAAATGATTAATAAGTGTTTGATTATGCATGGATTCCCTTTTGTTCTTTTCATGTGTTTGGTTTATAAAGACCTGTTCTCATTTTCCTGGGAAGCTCTAAAGGACCCTGTAGAATTTCAATGTGCTGTAGAGTATCCAAAAAACCCTTCAAAGGTCCTGGTACAAGAACACAGAGGATGCTTGTTTAATATCCTGTAAAGCACTACTGCACTCAGGCTAGAAACATGAGATCCTGTCCATTCTTTATTTCTGGGGCAAGAGGGAAAAACCCAAAGGTGGCAGAAGCAGGGGTTGCAGAGTCATAGATATGGGGAAGAGGCATGGGAACAGGAGCAGCCTATGGTGGCCTACAGGGGCCTGGCAGGCAATGGAAAGCCAGGCACAAGGGATAGAGATCAAACAGGGACAACCAGGTGTGGGGCTCACACACTGAGCCTTCAGGATAAAACATCCTAAGAGAACCTAACGTGACTCTTCTGCCTAGGACTCCACACAATTAAGACTGGGGGCTAGAAAAATATGTGAACCTGAATGCAGAAGGGACAAGGCCCACCTCCTTGATGCCACCAAGACAAGTATGTCTAGGAAGAATTATCTTTGGCTGAATCATTTATTTCCCCTCTTTTCAGAAACTACGACAGGTCCTCTTTGGAAATACAGTCCGTGTCTTCAGCTATAACTGGAGAAAGGCCTATTTCAGGTTCCATGATCCTTTTTCTGACCTGGCTTTCGCCTTGGAAGTGGGAAAGGTAATAGCCAGTTTGTAATTTAAAAAAATCTTAATCCCATGTTCCTTATCTGAGCTTCCTTCCTGTCCATGTCATATGAATGCATGTTTTCATTATAATCATATGCAGAAACACATTTCTAATTTAAAGTTTAACTTTAAATGATAACAAACTGTTTAAAACTACAACATACTGTCTGAATTGAAACAAAGTCCTAAATTCCTTTTTCATCCCATCCTGCTCTGAATTCTAGTTTTCCTGCCTCTTTTCTCCATGTTCTAAGCATCGCTGAGGATTTAAAAGGCAGGAGGAGATCTAGGAACTTCTTTCTGGCTTATTTGAAATATCAATAATTTATGTCACTGATCATTAGTCACATCTAAATTTCAAGGTCGAGCCAACTAGCTCCTTACCTCCTACCAATCTAAAAGTCTGCTATGAAGCAGGGTGACAGGGGAGGCAGGATGGAGGATGACATCCATCCCAGACTCCAGTCTGTGGGGCTCTAAAAAGAAACTAAGTCAGGGAGGGCTGGCGTACTTAGAGTGTCCTTTCACTAAGCCCTGGGGGTACCAGGAAGGAAAAGGCTGCACAGAAGATAGATAACAACATCCATTTCTAAGAGTCCTCTCTTGTATACTATTATTGGTCTGAGTGGTTTCATTACGACTGTGCAGCCTGCCCCCGGCCTTCACACCTTACTGTTCACCCTCCCCATTTCAGGGAGGTGCCCGAAGCATTCAGATGGCTGTACAAGGATCCATCATCAAATACTTGCTGTTTACTAGGAAGGTTAAAGACTGTAACTTTCGCAGGTAAGAGGACTGTGAGGAGTACTTGGAAGAGTTTCACTGGAACCTTTATATGCTAAATAATCACAACAGAAAAATTCAAGTTGCCTCAGGAAGGAAATCTGCCTCCTAAGGCAGAAAGGGCTCCGTCTGTCCCAGAGAAGCTAGATTTTGCCACTGGGGAGGGCTCTTCTGGAGTCACTCTCAATGTTCAGTTGCAGGGATAATGTTGACAGGTTTTATGCTTTACTGCAGACCACCCTGTCAGGTGGAATTAAGCACTGGGTCTCAGGTAGGCTTACTTGTCCATATTTGATGGGAAGCTCTAACCTAACAATGCTAAGAAAGAACAAAAGAGGTGATTAAAAATCCAATAAATGAAGGATCAATCCTCCTATTTAACCAGACTGACCAGGTATCTTTGGTAGTTGCCTAAATTAAAAAATCAGTCCAGATTTATTCAAATTTACTTTATCCTTAGAAGTTCATAAACCCCTATCATGTGCAAAGCCTAATGCTAGATATTTGAGGAAATAAAAATATATCTACCCTGAGGCAGGAGATGTTATCACCCAAAACAGGAACTAAATGTATAATATATTCTAAGATCATGAATTACCAGGTTCCCTAGAAGCAGAGCCCACGATGGGGATTCTTTGTGCAAGTGATTTATTAAGGGAGTGCCCTCAGGAGAAATCTACCAGGGAATGAGGGAAGCAGGACGGGGAAGGAGAAGCAGCTAAGGAAGAATGCGGTTTCCAGCAGCGCCAGCCTGGGGCCATGGGGAGCTCAGGCATGCAGACTGCACTGCAGAGCCTGCCGCACCTGCCGATGAGGGATCAGGGCTTCTGTACCTCCCACCCCAGGCAGGCATTGGCCATCCTTAGGGAACGGGCATAACCCCCAGCACTTCTAAGCAAGGTGACTCCAATCCCTTGGAGAAAGCTGAAAAGTGGGAGCCACTAGCTGCTGTACCCAAATCAGGTAGGGGACGAGTCCACCATCTGAGTAAAATAGATCCCAGGGAATCAAATGGCACACATACAACATTTGCTACGTAAATTCAAAGCACTTAGCACAGCAGTGTAGCTGGCCTGTGGCAAATAGGAAATAAATGTGAAAGAGTAACCGCTCCTATAGACCTGCTCCTTTAGATCTTGCAAAACAGTTTGGAGTCCCAGCCTCCTTGTTACTCATTTCTGTATCACCACAGAGGTGGATGGATTGTATAAGTTGTTGCTAAGTTCATTATAAACCTCCATCATGTTTCTTTATAAAGGCAAGAGTGTCAATGTTAAGTATTTGTAAAATAAGCAGAGTAAAGGTCTCCTGTGGAAAGCTGGGCTCCTCCTGGAAGGCTGGACGGCCCCAGGGCACGCTCAGTGCGGTGGTTGAGAGCAGGAGTCGGAGACAGACAGCCCAGGCTCCAGTCACTGCAGTGTCACCTTACGGATAAACGACCGGGGGCAAACTACTGCACCTCTCCTATCTTACTCTCCTCACCTCTAAAATGGAATGATGCTAGCACCTACCTCACAGGGTTGCTGTGGGGACAAGTAGGTAACAGGTGTGACGTAGTCAGCGAGTGCCAGGCAAGCGTAAGCTACAGATTAATAAGGGTGATCTGAAGTAGGCCTCGGATGACATGTAGGACATGATTAGGTGGAAAGGACAGAGGTGTCTGCTAAAGGCACAAGTGCATGAGAAAAGGCAGGGAGGGGGAATGTGGAACGTATGTTCAGAGGACTGGTCCATCTGGCGAATAGGGTTTGCAAAATGGAAGCCTGAGGACAAAACTGCAAAAGATATTTGAGGTTGAGCTTGAGAAGGGCTTGTTTTACTGGGTTGAAGAATCTGGACTGATCCCTGCTGGAGTTCAGGAGGAAGGACAGTGTTAGGACTCATCAGAGGTCACAGTGCACAGGGTGGGATGGGCTGATATCACCTAGGGAAATCATAGCTTGCAGTGAGGATTCCAGTAGCAATCACGGCAGAGAAGACAAGGCCCTCCTGTGACATTCTCACATTGTAGGTTGATGATGGAACCAGATAAAGTCCCCAGTATTCAGAAGGGAACATGCAATTGGATGCCTCAGCACACAGCCAGGTGACTGTCCATTCTGATGGTTTCCTACCCTCCACCCCCGCATTGCAGTTTGTGTGAAATAAGCAAGCAGGAGCAGGAGCGAGCCCTGGCCACGGTGCTTGCTGGCATCCTGTGGGCTGCAGGAGCTGCTCAGAAGGCCACCATCTGTCTCGTCACTGAGGACACTTATGTTGCCTCTACTCCTGACTACTCCATGGACGATGTCACTGAGCGGGTAAGTGCACTCCTCCCCATCCTGCCAGACAAAAGGCCAATGAGGCCTAAGCATGCGCCAGACTCACCATGGGAATGAGGTAGCGCCCCATCGATGATCCAGATGTGACCAGAGTCACCTTCCAATGAGGCAAGTCCCAAGAGCTTAAGTGATCCAAGCAGCTAAAATGGCAGTCCTGCTGTGAATTACTCCTTCCAGAAGTCACCATGATCAAGAATATTCTATACCTGAAATAATCATAAACTGCATTTCTATAGCCACTGTCTTAAAGATAGCTAAATTCTACATATTAGAAAAAAAATCTCTTTGTGGTTTTACTGCTCAAAATATCATATTGATTTAAAACTGAGAAATGTGAAAGTGCTGCCGGTGGCCAGCCGATTTTACCGTGTATGTTTTGCATGGCCTTGTGTAAGATAATATGTCAGTTTTTAGTAATGTGATTTTGCAATGAAACAAAAAAAAAACTCCCTTGAGGTAATAACAGTGAGTTGACATCTCTTAGATGTAACTTTCATCTTCCTCTTCATTTTTATCTTCTGTGCCTGATTTATAGCTCCAGCTGTTTGAATTTTTAGAGAAAGAAGCCACCGAGAAATTCATCTATGATCATTTACAATGTGTAAGTGCTTAAGTGTTAAGATAATTCCTTTATGTTGAAATGATCTTACAAAGATCTTTTTTCTTTTATAAAGTGTATTTCTAATGATGCTTGTTAGGAAAACCAGGTCATTTTAAAGGCGAAGAAAGGGCAGAAGGAGAGAATGAGAAGCCTGCCTCTCCCTCCTCACAACCTAGAAAGAGGCAGATCACACACAGGCCCACTCACAAATGCCTCTATTTCCTTGGTTAATAAAACCCAGGGAATAATACTTTAGAGGGCATATAACAGTATTTCTTTTGTGGCAAGAGAGAAGGTTAAAGCAGTCTTGTCTCATCTAGTGGATGAAAAACAAAAATAGTAACCAAAAAAAAAAAAAAACTAAGGTCCTCGTCTAAGTTGCTAAAATGACCATTCACACTGATTCCAGGTGGATGGCTTCTGGCCTTAAGAAGGGATCCTGTTTCCCTTCTTCTGTCAGCACATCTCACACAATGTTCTCCAATGCAATGATTCTTCTTTACTCCCAGTGTGGGGAGGGGACAGAGTAGGGGGCAGGGATGATGGAAAAGGGAAAATGCTTTTTAAAGATTCCTCAGTGGAAAAAGAAATAAAAGCTGATTTTTCTGAAGAATCAGAAATCTACAACGTGAAAGCAGAGGACAATTAGCCAGAAAACCATGAAGCTGTCAACTGTAGACTGTATGGAGAGGGGAAACGTGATGGATGAAACTCACCGTTACATTTTTTTTTCAAAGGCTATAGAGACAAAAAACTTGGGCATGGGTTCTCAGCCACACGCTAGTTATATAATATGGGTTAAACCGGTTACTCCAGGCCTAGCTCCCCACCAGCTCATAGCTTGGTTGTTAACCTGCATGACAGGCAGAGGAATGGTCCCCCTGAAGACGTCCAAAGTCAGCCCCAGAACTTGTAAATATGTTACATTACGTGGCAAAGGAGAATTAAAGTTGGTCGTCAGTTGACTTTAAAATAAGGAGATGACCCTGTATTACCCAGGTGGGCCAATGTAATCATGTTCTTAAATGTAGAAAAGGCAGGCAGAAGTCAGAGCGATGTGATGTGAGAAGACTGCCACCTGCCTTTGCTGGCTTTCATGATAGAAGAGGGCCACGACTCAAGGAATGTGGGCAGGGCCTCTAGAAATCGGAAAGGACAAGGAAACACATTCTCCTTTAGCATCTCTAGAAGGAAAGCTGTCCTATTGATACCTTGATTTTAGCCCATTAAGACCCATTTCAGACTTCTGACCTCCAGAACTGTCAGATAATAAATTTGTATTATTTAAGCTATTAAATTTATGGTAATTTGTTACATTTTTATATGAAACTAGTAAAACCTGTATGATAGATTTTAAGTACTTGACATGAAACGCTAAGCTAGAAGGCTCCTTAGGGACTCCTTATTGTGGGCAGGAAATATTGAATGGGATTATACCGATATAGCATATCCATTTAAGAAATGACCCTTTCAGCAAAAAGGGGCAACCCCTCCCTCTCTGTCTTCCATCTCCTCAACTCAAATGTGGGAGAGTCTAACTCAATAGGAAGGACCCTCCACACACACAAAGAAATCCTTAAATGTAGCCACGATTGAGATCAGAGGAGCAGAGCTGAAGCCATGCACATGCTTTCCCAAAGACTAAGAGTCGAGCTGGAATAAGTAATCAAGGCCCTACGCAGAAGCGGACTCCACAGGGCAGGCGGCCTGGGCACAAGAGCCGAGCACCGCCTTGGCCACACTGGGGGAGGGTTGCCACCATGTCACAAGTGAGGGGGAACTTGACGGGATACATATTCCTCTTGAGGGCATCCCCCCAGCAAGGGCTGTACGTTTGGATGGGCACCCCATTCAGAACTTTACCAAACCCCCCTGACTATCGAAATGCATCAGTCCTGTGTCCCATTCCATTTGGTTCGAGATCTCAGGCTAGAGGTCTGAGGGCTATATGGGGGCAGCAGACATTTTGTTATAGGTTAAATTATGTCCCCACAAAAAGATAGTTAAAGTCCTAATACCCAGTACCTGTGACTATGATCTTATTTGAAAATAGGGTCTTTGCAGATGTAATCAAGTTAAGATTGGGTCATGCTGGATTAGAGTGGGCCCTAATCCGAAAACTGATATCTTTATAAGAAGAGGGAAAATTTGGACACGGACACAGACACAGGGGGAGAACACCATGTGACCAGGGAGGCAGAGATTGGAGTGATACAAGCCAAGGCACACCAAGGATTGCCAGGAAGATGCGAGGAAAGACCTCCCCATAGGGCCTTCAGAGAGAGTGTTCCCTTCCTCTGACACCTTGATTTCAGACTTCTAGCCTCCAAAACTGTGAGGGAATAAATTCCTATTGTTTTAAGTAATTCAAATTTGTAGTAGTTTTTTATGGCAGCTCTAGAAATAAATATACCTATCATATACGATCTGCAGCATTACCCTATACAGTGTTGTTTTTTAAAAATTTGAATCAAAGAATGTCAAAAACAATCAGGAAATTTCACATAAAAACCTGGATTTCAGGCTTTTACCAAAAAATCAGGAAATCTGGCCATACAGGGTCTATATGCTCACATTTCCTCAATTAGCTGACATAGGAGGCAGCTACTTCCCCCTTTAGACAGGTTTTGATAGGCTGAATGCTGTCCACATCCTAATCCCAGAAACCTGTGAATACTGTAGTCCTTCCTTTACCTGCTTTCTGCCATTTCATTTACCCAAGGTCAACCACAGTCTGAAAACATTAAATGGAAAATTCCAGTAATAAACAATATACACTACCCACCCACGACTCGGTAGCCTTCTCAGTTATCAGATTGACTGTTGGGGTATCACAATGTTTTTGTTCTAGTAACCCTTATTTTTCTTAATAATGGCCCTAAAGCTCAAGAATAATAATGCTGGCATATTGTTATAATCATTCTATTTTATTATTAGTTATTGCTGTTAATCTCTTACTGTGTCTAATTTATAAATTAGACTTTATCATAGGTATGTTTGTATAGGAAAAAACATAGCAGATATAGGATTCAGTGCTATCCATGGTTTCAGGCGTCCACGGGGGTCATGGAACTTATCCCCCGTGGCTAAGGCGGGACTACTGTATGTCACCTCACTGGTTAAGGGGACTCTGCAGATGTGAAGAAGTTAAAGATCCTGAGATGGGGCAATTATCCTGGACTATCCAGAGGGGCTCAATTAATCATGAGGGTCTTTATAAGGGAAAGAGGGAGGCAGGAGAGTCAGAGAAAGAGAAGGGACCAGGGAAGCAGAGGGAGAAAGGTGATGTGATGTGGGGCCACTAGCCAAAGGGACTGGGGACGGCTTCTAGAAGCTGGAAAAGGTAAGGAAGCAGAATCACCCCTAAAGCTTCCAGAAGGAACACAAGATTGTTGGCACTTTGATTTTAGCACAGTGAGATCCATGTTGGATTTCTAACCTCCAGAACTGTAAGGTAACATATTCATGTTGTTTTAAGCCACCAAGTTTGTGGTACTTGGTTACAGCAGCCATAGGAAACCATTCCACACATGCTCTGCAGTTGCACTGGGCACCAGCTCTCCCCATTTCTCTCATACCCTTGCAGTACACTCATTGCGGCTCCTATGGCACTGGAATTTGTTCTCTTGCCTAAGAGTCCTGCCCCCTGCCAGGTCACAGAGAGCAAAATGGGCAAATTAATCCATAAAGGTAAAAGCATATGCATTTTAGCAAAAATCTTCCTGATACGATGCCTTTAAAAAAAGAGAGAGAGAGATTTTAACCCTGTGCACCTGGGAAGCCAGCCAGGGAGGCTACTCTGCTTTTCAGCAGGTAGAGTATTGACATAAAGCTAAAATAAAGCCAACTAATGAGAGGCCCCAAATGTTTGTTAGGTAATTTAGGTTTGATCTTAGAGATCACAGGGCACCTACAGAAAGTTCTAAGAAGAAAAGAAACATGGCCAAGAAAAGAGCCAGGGGAGAAATGCCTTAGAGAGGAACAAATATTAATTTTGCTAGCATGTTCCAACAACCCAGGAAGGTACCGTGCATTAATTATTTCATTTACCTTTTGCAACAAACCTGGGGAAAAGGTTATTTTTATCTATGATTGCAGATGAGATTGAAACTCAGAGAAGTTAGTAAGTAGGAGTTAGTAAGTAGTAGAACTGGTTTTGAGCCTAGGTTGTATAACTCCAAAGCTATTTCTACAAGGTCTCCCTGCTCCCCCTGAGTTGAATGGGGCAATGAGGAGGGATACTCTGTGAGGAGAGGCTGGATAAGGAGGAAGCCAGGCAAGAGCAGCACTGAGGTGGGCTAGGAAAGATACACCACACCTTAGCCAGGATTTGAAGACAATCTCATGGTAGAAGTGCAGGAAAGAAGGATAAAATTGAAGACCAAGAGAATGACAGTGCCATTGGCAGGCATGAAGCAAAGAAGGGGAATATGAGAGTAGGAAGACTTAGGGAAGCAGAGAGAGCTCTATTCTTTTGGCAGCTAGGGGAGGAAAAGAAACTCAGGCTGTAAAGCCTTGAATTCATACCCACGGTTATATACATGTGTGTTGCTTTTAGGCAAATGTGCTTTGCTTTTGTTTCCCAAATAGTTCAAAGGGGAAGGAAGCCATGGTGTCATCCTATTTCTGTACAGCCTGATCTTCTCCAGAACATTTGAAAGGTAAGTTCTACAAACGTTCGCACAGGTATGTCCTATAGGACTGGAATCACATAAACAATGTACTCCTGTGTTGAAAAATATTGCCATCCTCCTACTGGAAACATGAGTACAGTTTTTTTTTTCTAGTGGATACTCTCCTGTTCCCAGGTCCTTTCCTGTAGTTGGTTTGGCCATCTTAATGGGCAAGTGGATATCATTAGTCAAGTTTGAATCTGTTCTTATAGAACAGTAGCAGGTTCCTTCTTGTGGTTGTAAATATTGGCAGATGACACTAAACTTATTTGTAAAAGTTTCATAATTAAATATATTTTATTATTTAGATTCACAATAAAATATATCCTCAGATATTTACTTTGTCTCTATGATATGAAAAATTCTGTTCTGTGGAAAGTACAAATAAGAGAAGATATGGGCCTGACCTCCTGCAGGCTCCAGTCTGGGAAGGACAAGAGGTGAACACACAAGATGCTGGACGAGTCCGGGGTGGTGCCCGACATGTCAAATGAGGTGTGAAGACAATGAGTCTTAGTGGACTCCAGAGGCAGAAGGGTCCCCTGCAGCTAGGGTAGTCAGGGAAGGCTGCAGGAAAGAAATGGACTTTCTTCTGGGCCCTGAGAGATAAGCTTTTGAGAGTCTGAGAAAGAGAGAGAAATCTCAGTAGGAAAGAATCACAAGCCCTGAAGCAGTGTTCCTGAACCTTGTCATTTATATACCACCATCACATTGTTATGGTCTGTTACTATTTGCTTAACAGTTTTCTTTAGATCAGCACACATTTAAATATCAACCTTGTCCTAAACATTAATATCCTTTATAATATATAATGTGCTATGCTAAAGATAAAACATTAAAATAAATGCATCACTTTTAAAACTATAAAATGTTCCTATCTGTACCACCTGAAATCATACCATCCTTGGGGAAACACTGCCCTGATTTATATCTGATGCCACCAAGGCACTCACCATGCTTGACCCAAGTCTTTAAGTCTCGTTCACAGAAGGGCATGACCTCCAGTCCTGTGAATATATTCATTTAAGAATATATACAGCTCACACAGCAGTACTCAGCACTTTCCCCTGGGTGACAACAGAAGCCACATTCAACTTTGATCCTGTATTGTCAAGGGCAAGCCCCCGGCCCCTGGCCAACAGTGGAGGCTGCCCTTCTGTAGCCAAGAAATGAGCTCAACAGCCACGCTGGTGTTTTCCATCTCTTCAGCTCTGCCTTGGGCTAGCATTCTCTGGTGTGGTTGTGTGTCACCACCCTGAGCCAAGCATTCCTTATCCCTAGGCCAACAGGGTCTCTACTGAGCCCAGCATCCACCCAGAGCACACACATGGGGATTCCAGTGTATGAGACATCTGTATCTTCTCCCCGCCCCCTACCACTCATCAGGCTCTTCCCCCACCTGCATCCACGGCTTCCTAACTACCTCTTAGAGACTTTCGCTGTGAGAGACGGAAATGTGCAAGGCACGTATGAGGGACAGCGACTAGCAGGGCCCACGTACGGCTGCCTTGTGCCAGGGATGGAGGGAGGAGGGGCTGCAGGCTTCCAGGGCAGTCATCGCCTCTGATGGCTTCTCCCATTCTACAGGCTTCAAGAGGACCTAGATGTCACCACCACACACCTGTTACACCCAAATGCTGGAGGCTTCCTGTGCAGGCAGGTGGGTTGGAAGACTTTGCCTTTCTATTGTAGAATCAGAATTAGGCTTGTTTCTAATTAAGTATATTCTTCCCTTAAGCAAAGAGTGATTATCTTTGAAAGACTAAGAAGATGAATCTGAGTTATATCAGAATATCCACCTTTCAATTTCTGTAATAGTCCTCCCTAGTTTACCTCTGAGAGCCACGTCCCTGCGATTCTAGAAACATTAGAAGATACCTTGAGCGGCGTGATTTGGCGTCAAGATGTCTCATAGGAAGTTCTCAGCTCCCAGACATGGATCTTTGGGCTTCTTGCCTCGGAAGCGCAGCAGCAGGCATCGTGGGAAGGTGAAGAGCTCCCCCAAGGATGATCCGTCCAAGCCTGTCCACCTCACAGCCTTCCTGGGATACAAGGCTGGCATGACCCACATCGTGCGGGAAGTCGATAGGCCAGGATCCAAGGTGAACAAGCAGGAAGTTGTGGAGGCTGTGACCATTGTGGAGACGGCACCCATGGTGGTCGTAGGCATGGTGGGCTATGTGGAAACTCCTCGAGGCCTCCGGACTTTTAAGACCATCTTTGCTGAGCATATCAGCGATGAGTGCAAAAGGCGCTTCTACAAGAACTGGCATAAATCTAAGAAGAAGGCCTTCACCAAGTACTGCAAGAAATGGCAGGATGAGGATGGCAAGAAGCAGCTGGAGAAGGACTTCAGCAGCATGAAGAAGTACTGCCAAGTCATTCGCATCATTGCCCACACCCAGATGCGCCTGCTTCCTCTACGCCAGAAGAAGGCCCACCTGATGGAGATCCAGGTGAACGGAGGCACCGTGGCCGAGAAACTGGACTGGGCCCGGGAGAGGCTGGAGCAGCAGGTCCCTGTGAACCAAGTGTTTGGGCAGGATGAGATGATTGACGTCATCGGGGTGACCAAGGGCAAAGGCTACAAAGGGGTTACCAGTCGTTGGCATACCAAGAAACTGCCCCGCAAGACCCACCGAGGGCTGCGTAAGGTTGCCTGTATCGGGCCATGGCATCCTGCCCGAGTGGCTTTCTCTGTGGCACGGGCTGGGCAGAAAGGCTACCATCACCACACAGAGATCAACAAGAAGATCTATAAGATTGGCCAGGGCTACCTCATCAAGGATGGCAAACTGATCAAGAACAATGCCTCTACCGATTACGACCTGTCTGACAAGAGCATCAACCCTCTGGGTGGTTTTGTCCACTACGGTGAAGTGACCAATGACTTTGTGATGCTGAAAGGTTGTGTGGTGGGAACCAAGAAGCGAGTGCTCACCCTCCGCAAGTCCTTGTTGGTGCAGACCAAACGCCAGGCTCTGGAGAAAATTGACCTTAAGTTCATCGACACCACCTCCAAGTTTGGCCATGGCCGCTTCCAGACTATGGAGGAGAAGAAGGCGTTCATGGGACCACTTAAGAAGGACCGAATTGCCAAGGAAGAAGGAGCTTAATGTCAGGAACAGATTATACAGCTGGTGGGATCTCAATAAAAGTTGTTTTCCAGTGAAAAAAAAAAAAAAAAAGAAGATACCTTGATAAGGCCCACCAGGAATCCTTAATAACTGAAAAAGAAGTTACAAAAGCTATAAAAACATCTTAGCTTCATGCTTCTTAAATCACAACCATGGAAACCAACATTAAAAGAAGTGTAAAGGGAGGAAGGTCAGTAAGATCAGAGTGGGGCACAGAGGGAACTTTGGGGTAAGGTTCAAGAAAAAAATTCAGTGAACTATTGCTTTAACTCTACCAAATGTTTGGGACATATGTTTTTCCAGAATTATATATTGCGTGATTTCATTCTTTTCAGTAAAAGTAGTAATTTTTAAAAGAAAAAAAATTAAGTCCTTGTTTCACTGCTAACTAAACCATACATATTTGTAAAATACACCATCTAGGCAGTTCTGAACATGATTTTAACTGGAAGAGCAAGTCCCCATGTCTTCAACGGCTGTGAGAAAGGCAGGTCTCAGGAAACATTACACGGCGTCCTCACCCGCAGTGACGTCGGCTATTTGCAGTGGGGCAAGGACACCTCGGAAGATGACAGACTCTCCCAGGTGAGTGTGCTCCAATCCTTAACCACACCACCAGAATGTCAATATTTTAGCATTTTTTAAGTCTCTATATTAAGATAACTCAAACCTGAGCCTACTTTTTCCTTTCCTGCCTTCCTGTACACCTCCTTCCCACCACACAGAGACATTCAGGGTCTAAATGGAAATATCTGTCTACTCCCTTCATATTTTGTATTACATAGTTTTATGTATGTAGGGTATAGCTAATACAAGTAATAGATAAATTTTTATAACAATATTTGATGGCATATAGCGGAACATGAGACAAAAACAAAATAAACCCAGTATTTGAAATGTAGAAAAAAAGGGAAAGTTCTCTTTTGTCTGCACCCAGCCACAGGCCACCTTCTCAGAAATAAATACTTCTAGCAGCTGATGGGTGTCCTCCCAATCCTTTATTTATGCAAATGAGTGCATATATTCTACGTATTGCCCAAAGCTTTATTTTAAAAAAACACTAAATAAAAAATCGGGGGCCCTACCTATGAAATGTCTGTCAAAAAGCTTTCCAGCTCAGGGGATTTACAACCTCTGACAACCAGAAAGTAAAATGTCCTGTTGGAAAGGACAGCCAGAGAATTAAGTGAGATGTGATTCTCCAAAAGCAAACAGGAGAGAGAGTGAGAAAGCAAATGTTCCCACCCCAAACCACAAGTCAAATCTGCTTGTGCGATATTTTTCACAAAAAAATTTGCATCCTAAAACCTAGGGAAGGCGAGGCAGATTCTGTAAAAAGCAACACTTCTCCAGGGTGGCCTTGAAACCAGTAAGGATGTAATTCAATAGGATGGGGGACGTAGAACCCCCAGGCCTCCCATGCCCAACCTCTCCCAACCAGCAGCACCAGACAAGGCCTCACTGCTCAGCACCTAGCCTGTCCTCTGGCTCTGCTGCTTCCCGCTCGAAATGCCTTCCATGAGTGCAGGACTTCACACCTTACAAGGCACTTTCATATCCATATCTGCATCTGTCTTTCCTCTTGCTGTGTGCTATCCATGAAGTCAGGACCATGCAATGCATACCTATCATGTGTCTGATGGCATCAGGAATACAGTGTCTAACTCTAGCAGAACTGGCATATTTTGCATACAAATGTGTTTTAATGTTTGCTTATTACTTGAGTTTGTAATCTTGGTCCATCATAGAAAAGTGAGAAGTGATAGATAAGGTAAAAGTAAAAGAAATATACCAAATCCCATTACCCTGGGGTCAATCCTTGCAGAAATACTTGCTTCTCTTTTTCTTACATCAATGTCTTACTCTGCTCTTCTGAAACCTACTCTTCTCATTTAACACAAATATCTTTATACGTCCGTGAGCGTATGACCTATATTATATTTAATGGATGCAGGTGTCCCATCGTGTGGATGTGAAAGCCTGTGCTTTGAATACACCTTGGACAAAGGATGGATTGGTTATTGTTGTAAAATTCCTAATCCCATTTTCCAGATAATTTGGAAATTTATCTTATAATTTGGTTTATGTAATGAAAAGGAAAACTAAGCCAGAAATACTTAGGAGATTTATAGATTTCATTTTATGTAATTTTCTTTTCTTTGAACCATGCATGGTTACTTGGTATCCATGGTCTAGCACTGTGGTCCCCAATCCTCGGGCCGTGGACCAGTTAGGAAGCGGCTGCACAGCAGGAGGTGAGCGGCAGGCTAGCGAGCAAAGTTTAGTCTCTATTTACAGCCACTCCCCATCATCCGCCATCCCTCCCACACCTCTCTCCACCAGGCCCACGGAAAAATTGTCTTCCATGAAACTGGTCCCTGGTGCCAAAAAGGTTGAGGACTGATGGTAGCATCTATATCTATCAGAGCCCAGTAATATGCCAAGACTCAATTTGGAGAAAAGTGGAGCAAGTTTCAAGGGATAGGGGTGCAAAAATGACAAAAGTAATTTTAGTGTTTCGTCTATTGTCACAAAAGCTCTTTCACAATAGTATTTCACTAGATCCTTGTTGTGACCTAGAAAGATTTATTTGAGTAGGTAATTCATAAGCTTTGTCATGTCTCTGTGCCACCTCTCCTATTACTTGCTTAATGTTTTTCTTTAAATCAACTCATTTAAAATTTGGTTCTAATCTTTTCTGCAGCAGTAATATAGACCATGGGCTTGATGTGCTAACTGCTTTTTTTCCTAATAGATATTTAAATAATAAATAAGCATTTGTTTTTCAAAGTTCACTCCCTGTGCCACCCACTTTCATGCCACACGCCACCCATGGCCACACATACCCATTTGGAAACCCGGCCTAAAGGCAATGAAGTTCCCATAGCATATGCAAAATAGCCCTGGCCTGGAAACCAGCAGACTTGGTTAGTGGCCTTGCCCTGCCACTCACAGCGGTGTGTCTTGGACCAGTTTTGCCCTCTCTGAGCCTGTTTCCTCACCTACAAAGTAGGTGTACCCACATACACCTGCCCTGCAACCACAGGACTGATGTGAAGAGCAAAAGAAACCATGAATGTTGAAGCTTGTTGGATAGCCCAAATGTCCTATAGACACGCAAGACTTTATAATAGAAGGTAAGAGGGAATAACATCATAGTACTTTATTCAGCTGTGTTCGTTTGGCATCTAATAATTGTGAGGGTCCGTGACCGAATACAAAGATGAGTCATACTTGGCTACACACGGACATCTCAACACATACACTGATTACCATAGGAAGGACATAGGCACTAAATACTAGAGAGCAGTGACGTCAGCCCTGGCTGCACACTGAAATCACCTGGAGCACTTTTAACACTATGAATGCTCAGGTCACTCCCAGAACAGGGTTAGCTTCGTGAGTGTGGGACCTGTGCAATCAAACAGGGCCCGGACTTAGAAGGCTCCACACTTGGTTTACTGCTCCGGTGCCTGGTGTCACTGTCTTGAAATTGTTAATAATTTTTGAACAAGGGTCCCTGCATTTTCTTTTTGGACTAGGCCCCACAAATTATATAGCCGGTTCTGACCAAAGACTGTTTTATTTGGGCTGGGAAGCACCTAGCCATCTAAAAATTTTAAAGCCCACTGGTGATTTTAATGTGCGGCAAGGATCGGAAACCTCATTTCAAAGTAGGGCTTTTCAGCTTCAGCACTACTGACATTTTGGACTGGGTAATTCTTTGTCGTAGGGCTGTTGTGTGCGCTGTAGGCTGTTGGACAGCATCCCTGGCCTCTACCCACCAGACGCCAGAGGGACTGCCCCCCAGTGTGACAATCAAAAATGTCTCCAGACATTTCCAAATGTTCCCTGGGGGGCAAAATTGCCTCTACTTGAGAACCACTGCTCTAGAGGGAGGAAAAAAGAAACTTCTTTAGGTGTAGCTGATTAAATCCATGGTGTGCAGAATTGGGAAACTAGCTATTTCAACTGAACTTGCAAGAAAGTATATGTTCTTTCAATCAGTATCAGAAAGGCTGACAGCTTTCTGTTCCTTTTAAACATTTGCAAGGCTTTGGGAACAAGTTTCAGGCTTTATCTTAAATTAACATTAAACAGGTATTTGTGAAATAGCTACTAAGTTGCTCTGAGAAAAAGGACTACGTCAGAGAATATACCACGAGAGCAAGAGAGAGAGAGAGTGCACCAGAGAGTCAAAAATTCACAGGGATCCAGTGCTACTATTTTTTCTGGATCACATTTCTTTCTGCACAAGTTGGCTGAGACCAATAGAGCTGCTAAATCATGCTCTAAGGAAAATTACCTGCAAAGCCTAAAATATCCTCCAATGATAAAGTGGATATTTGCTGAGAACTTAAAGTCAGTCAAGAGGCCAGAGCACAAGGTAAAAATTAAGAGCTTTCCTTCTGGGAAAAAGGCAAAATGCACCAAACAATAGGACCCCCATCCAAATGCGTGTTCACGAATTGGAAGTAGGGCAAAGGATGGAAACTGCCCAGGTTGGCTTTCAAATCTACATAGAAATCAAACCTACAATGCTTCCATCAGTCTGAAAAGTGACTAATGTGGCTTTTCATCCTTTTTTCTTGGACTCAGTGTTCTCTCCCCAGGGAGACACCTATGAATCCTGATCCCAGTGAAAATTGCCTGAAATTGTACACTAATGGCTTGAAACCCTGAGGATATTTATTACGTTGTCTCTGTCATGCATTTGGAGTTTGGTTTCAGAAAAATAGTATTAAAGAGCAAATACAGGTTGGCAGTTTGTTTTCTTACTTGAACTCCTGAGATGTATGAATATGTTAGACTCATGCATATAAAGTTGATTTTATCTGAAGGTGCTTTTTTATTCTTTCTATATCAGTTCATTATTTTGGGATAAAAGCAATCCATAATTCATATATATTACTGAAATAATTTTATGCACACATGTGTGTGTATTTCTCACCATTCCTGACAGATGGTAATCAATGGAAGTATATATGAAGCTTATTTATTCATTGTAGTGCTAATAATCATGTGCATAGAGGCTGGGCGAGGTGGCTCACATCTGTAATCCTAGCACTCTGGGAGGCTGAGGCAGGTAGATCATTTGAACTCAGGAGTTCGAGACCAGCCTGAGCAAGAACGAGACCCTGTCTCTACCAAAAAAATAGAAAGAAATTAGTTGGACAACTAAAATATATATACAGAAAAAATTAGCCGGGCATGGTGGCGCATGCCTGTAGTCCCAGCTACTCGGGAGGCTGAGGCAGTAGGATTGCTTGAGCCCAGGAGTTTGAGGTTGCTGTTAGCTAGGCTGATGCCACGGCACTCTAGCCCGGGCAACAGAGTGAGACTCTGTCTCAAAAAAACAAAAAAATCATGTGCATAGAGCATCTATTATGTGCCAGGCCCTCTGTGAGCCACGTGCAATGATATCTTATTTCATTTAATCCCCCACTTCCACTCAAAGTTGTAATCAGCGTTAAGTCCAATGTCTGTTGCTTGGTCATTCAATTTAGAGATGAGAAAAGCCAGGCTGAAGGATGTGTAGCAACTTGCCCAGAGCCACCAGCTAGGCAAGTGTCAGAGCCAGCGTTACGAACCCAGTTTTATCTACATTCAGTGATCACATTCTAGCCACTGTGCCATGCTGCCTGCCATCATCATCTTTGTTTGTTTTCTGATGAACTGGTAGATATATAAATGCCAATTTATATCATCAATGCTTTTATAATCTATTATATCTATACATAGATATTGATTTATGTTAGTGTATAATATCAATTATAGGTACCCTGAGTTGGACTATAACATTTAAATGTCAGCAAATCACAGCTAGGTTTTGGAATGCTCAAAAAGCATTCCAAAAAGCATTCCATCTGCTGACATCTAGGTTAAAGCAGTTGTGAGTTTGTGTTGATTGTGAACTGCGGGTACTTGGGGCATGCACTGTCTAAAGTGTTTGCCCTCCTTTACCTCCTGGTTTGCAGATCGCATCTGTCAGGTGTAGGGAAATCCTCACCCCTAGGAGGACAAGCCCAGTGGTACTCAGAGACAGGCTAACCAAAAGACCATCTGATTGTGCTGCACTGTACCCAGAAGTCTAGCATTTCGTAATACCCTAGCATAGAACTGAAACACCTTGCAGAGTAGAAGTTTGCTCAGGAAAGAACACAATGTGGTTCTAGAACAGTGCTGTAAGTATCACTGGACTGAAGATCCCAAAAGCCACTGCCCTTTTTTCCTGCTCCAAACGCATGGTGATTCCGCACAAGACCCCTGAAAATGCCAACTACGTATATAAGTGCTCTAGGGTATTTAGTGGCTTCTGCCTGGGATGGATATGATAAATCTGAAGATTATATGTATGTACTGATAATAAAAACCTAATATAAGAAAGATTTCTAAGTTCAAAAGAAAACCAATGTGCTGCCTGACAGCTAGATTCTGCTGTCAAGGTGAAATCCATCCTGTAATGCTGCCTCTGTCTTCCCTAAGTAAATCTCTTCTTACTCTGCGATAAAATTGCAGAAATTGCAAAAATGCACATCTTTCAATTCCAATGTCACAGCCCAGTGGGTGAGAATAAAAAAAAAAAAAAGATGAAGTTCTCATTAGATGACATGTCAAACCCCCCGGAGCCCACCAGACTCACGGTTCCTGTAGGACACAGCCAGCTACTTACAAGATGAGGCACTATTTCGAAGTTTCTCTGTTACTTTTCTATTTGAATGCACAGGTTTGAGTGTGAGGTTCCAATACCTAAGTGAGAACATAAAGCAGTTTGAGTCTAACACCATCTGGAAAGCCTTGGGAGGTTCACATTATCTTCACACCTGCCACTGAGAAGAAAAATCAACTCTGATTTTTAGAAGGGACAGAAGCCATTTAGGTCTTGCCAGAATCACTCCCACGGCAGCCTTGGCAGTGCACACCACCATCCCGGTTGCACCTTCTTCCATCTTTACATTTTCCCTTTAGAGAGTCTGATAGGAAGAAATCTAACCATAAAAATACCAAATGAAACTCTACCCTCTGCATTCTGCCACTAAGTCACAGAGGTAGCACCCTGCAAACATGAACTAATTTGTCTTTACAACATACCTGCAAGCTCAGTGAAAGAAGTTACATCAAGTCTGTATTCCAGGTGGCAGAAATGAGAGCCAGGCCATTAACAGTTATGCACAGGAATTGTCACCAGGAATCAGCAAATAAAGCACACCGTTTCCAACACCTTTCTCCTGTTCAGATTACCAGCCTGGGGCCTTGGGACTTGCAACTGTCAAGCTCATTATGCAAAGGCACATTCTGAGCCCCGTGTTCTAGACGGCATAAAACAAGAACTACATGGACTCAATTCTTGCCCTCTGGTGTGTAGAATTCGTCCATCCTCCATCCTGTCCTTGTAATTTTACGTTGGCTTAAATGATATATGTTATGAAAGGCTTGATTGCTGCATGTCATGCTGAAACTACTGGGCTTATTACACAATGAGTGAACTTAAGGAGAAAGGTATTTTATTTATAGAACCACTGTATCACAATTTAATTTTTTTACCATGGCAACATGTACAAATTCAGCACTGGTGGAATCTCACCAATAAAACATATTTAGAATCTTGCTTTTGGGGGGTATCTGGTAAATTGTGTCTATCCAAAAGCAGTACAAATGCTTTAAATGAAAAATTCCAATCAAACTCTTACATGCTATGCCAAGAAAAGAGAGGGATATGATATCTGGCTGGATTCAATTGGCCCTTCGTTTTGTTTTTACAGGACTCACATTAATCTAGATGTGTTCTCAGCTGTAATCTTAAGGCTTACCTCTTAGAGTTAATACCCCAAGTACCATGATAGTCATGCATGACATTTCCCTTTTCACGAGAATCTCTCAAGGCAAGCAAGAGAAGGAAAGAAAACTGTTGCATTGTGGCATAAAGTAACCACTGTGTGGTATCGGCACCTGGCAGCATAGTCCATTTGAGTGCCAGTTGAATTTTGCCTACATTAAAAATATTCTGTGAAATGATTGTCATATATGTGTATATTCTATTGCATCCACTCAGACATAATTTACAGGGACTTTGATTAGTTTAAAATTGGCCAGAATATCCCCTGAAATTCAAATGGAATGACATTTTATTACAAATAGCCTTGAGTTTCCTAGTTAGGTTATCCAAGTTTTACTCAACCTTAATAATCCCATGTCCTCCTGCCTGTCATATTTTGATTATGTAATCTTAGTACAGAAGGGTGCCGTAGCAAGAAGTCCTAAGAAGGGAAGTGATTATTTTATAACTCACGGATGGTTACAAAGTTATCTGGAACTGAGAGGTAGATGTCTGGAGTTTAAACACATGGGACTGCTTCGATGGCACATCCTTTGTGTTTGATTTCAGATGTAGCCAGTGGGCAGACTCGCCAGGAGTTTGATATGTGAGATGCTCAGGGTACACTCAGCCACGAGGGACTAATTCTAGTCTGAGGAGACAGGTAAATCCTGTGTTCACTATAAGCATGTTCTGAATTGGGGGAGCTAGTCTTGCACCCTTTTTTAAACTACCAACCAAAGCTGAAATCATTTCTTTTAAGCACAGTAATATAATTTCTCTATGGTAGCTAAAAGTAAAATGCTTAAAGACAAAAGCGTCTCTGATTCACCCACTCACCCACAACTGAAGAATTTAAACTGAGAAAAACAAAGAGATTTGAATAGAACTATTGAGAAATCAAAATGTCAAGTTATTAGCCTTTAATACTTGGGTTTACAAAACACAGTGATAATTTCTCAAAGCTGGATTTTCCACCAAACAGAATTTTTCCCTGAACAAACAGTACAACTCTAAGGACTGAGAAGAAGAAAAACAGAAGAGAGGCCAAGCTGAGGGGCTTAGTAACTCTCCTTGGCATCACATGGAAATCATGGGTTTTTCCATGTAGCTCATGTTTACCTAAGTAGAAAAAAATTTTCTGAATGAATTTTGATGGAAATCTTTTGTAAAAAATATGTGCTTCTCTGCCTCTTTAAGCAAAATGATGGATATCAGTTACAGAAGTGCACATAAATATATCATGGTCCCTTCAGGGGCTACTGAAGTGTACAGAACCACTCCCCTTTTACTGCACGGCATCCCCAGAGTGGTGGTTTCGTGAATCTAATTCACTAGTGATGAGAATTCAAGGCTGAATTGACAGTTGCTTGGAAAAAACAAATAAGGTGCTTGAAATAGTAAGCTTCATCTTATATGTAGTATTAAACCAGTACACTCTAAGGACATCTTCACAACTGTTATGCTGTAGACATACGTGTGTGTGTGTGATGTGTGCATGCATCCCCTCATTTTCCAGAAGCTTTTTTCGTATATTCTAAATGGCTGGTGTTGCCAGAAGTCTGACCACCACCTGCTGAATGAAATATTGCCCTATCTTGGAAACAGGAGCAGATACACTAGTCAATGACAAAGGCAGAATCGGAGTTCTCTTATTCTTCCCCTACACTTATATTTCAGTTTATCTATCTGTTTTTTACCTTGCCTCAAAACCAAACTGAAGTTGTTCCACCCCTTCTATGAGGCCACTAACATTTTTTAAAAAATGTAATTTATTAAAGAAAAAGTACAGCATCACCACTATGCCGGATCATTCATAAATGCAAATTCATTCATGATGAAGCTTTCATTTCAAATCTTACTCCAGGTACAGTGCCCTGCACAGCTACAAGTGCAACGAGAAGCCTCAGAGCTGCTTTTTGATCATGATGATGTATCAGCATCTGTCACACTGTGGCAAAATCTATATATTCGTCTGCATTCCCCTCTCCCCTTCCAGGTGGGCAGCATGCTGAAGACTCCCAAATTGCCTATTTGGCTGTGCAACATCAATGGAAATTACAGCATCCTTTTTTGCACAAACAGGCAGCTCTTGTCAGACTGGAAAATGGAGCGTCTCTTTGATCTGTACTTTTACAGTGGCCAGCCCTCCCAGAGAAAGCCTGTGCATCTTACAATAGGTGAGCATTTCAGACCCCAAGTGCTGTGTACTTTAATGTACTCAAAAGAGACGTGCTGCTGCTGTCGCACAACTGTATGGGTATTCATGCTAGCTCTGCAGGAAAATGCTCAGGCTCAGCTTCTGACATGAAGCCCGTGCGTGGAGCCCGTGGGCCTAAACCCGAGCACTGCAATGTGGGAAATCTGAACCTGCTTTAAATAGGGGTGTGGAGGTTAGAAATGACACAGAGGAACAAAAGACTTCTGGGTGAGAGAAAAAACAAAAGGTAAGAATTAAATTTCCAAAAAGCCTTCGCCAGGGCCTTTTATCTTTGAGCATGAGGGATTTAATACCTGAGGAAAGAATTGGAAAAATAAAGGGGAGAAGGGGCTCCAACTGGCCAATTCCATCCCCCAACCAAACCCCAGATGATCATCCAGTGATGTAAGTAAACAAACTGATAGTACATTTCTGTTCAAATCGGTTCAGAACACATTTTTGAGGACCTACTATGTGCCAGACACTGGGCTAGACACTCGGAAAACAACGATGAATAAGGCACCATCCCAGCAAACCTCCAGTCCAGCAAAACAAACAGGTCATTTCAATTACAAACATACTGTTTTGTTTTGTTTTGTTTTGTTTTAAGACAGGGTCTTGCTCTTGTCACCTGGCTAGGGTGCAGTGGTATCATCACAGTTCACTACAACCTCAAACTCCTGGACTCAAGGTTTCTTCCTGCCTCAGCCTGCTGAGTAGCTAGGACTGTGGCGTGCACCACCATGCTCGGCTAATTTTTGTATTTTTTGTAGAAATGGGGTCTTGTGTTGTTTAGGCTGATCGCAACGCCTGGCCTCAAGTGATCCTCTTGCCTTGGCCTCCCAAAGTGCTAAGATTACAGGTGTGAGCCACCACACCCAGCCACAACCATACTTTTTTAAACTCATGAAGAAAAAAAGAGTAACCTTAAGGTGTCTTTAAACATTGGCCCCTTGGACAGGTATTAAAAATAGACAGACTGGAAGTTTGTATCCAGTAGGCCCGGCTCCATCTATGGGGCCTTGCTGATGTCTAACTCTTTGCATTTAGCATCCCAGACCTGGCATTACGTAATCTCCCACTGTTATCACTACATGTGGAAAAGAATCTTAGTGACTACATTATCTGTGCAGCCCTTAATCCTTTTTCAGTAATTATGAGAAATACATACTAGCTCATTTAATTTGGTGTGACATTGACAACATGCTTCTTAAAATATGTCATTTCTATTTAATTTTTTTCTTTCATTTCTTTATCAGCACACAAACATCACACACATTCTGTTGTGGACTCTGTGTTGAAAGCCTCACGTACATTAACCCACTAAATTCCCAATAGTCATATGAGGCAGGAACTGTGATTTCTGGTTTTATAGAGAAGAAACTGAGGTGCCCAATAAATAGTTACTAATTAAATACATGAGGCGTGGTGACTTATGTTAGATACGTTCTCAAATGTCACCTCATATGAGATAAACCCAGACCCTGAACCCAGTTCTTGAACACCCCACTAGGATGCCTCCCCTCTACCCAAAATGCAAATGTACACTTAGAAGCACTGAGAAGTGGTGAGCTTTCCCTTTTCCCGCGTTTTCTGACAACCTCCGATCACCTACCCCTATTCTAGGTGTCACATGATGGTGCCGGAAGGTGCATTACACAACTTATCAATATTCATGTCTCAAAATATACAACAATCCAGGTTACAACTGACTTATTCTGTATGGAGCATTTCAACGTACCATCTGCTCAAACCCCCCTGCTCACCCTGTTCTGGGAACTCAGCTCGCGGAGCCCAGCTCCTGCACCTACCCTTTCGTCCTTGACTGGCTTCCCCAGAATGGTATCCGCAGGCTTGGGTCTTAATGCCGGCTGTTCTTCCTCAGATACTCACGCCCATCACTGGGAAAGAGACCAACAGGAAGATAAACACAGAGCAGGAAGACGGTTTTCTCCTGTGGAGATGGTGATCAGAACCAAGTGGAGAGAGGCTACCATCAACTGGAATGGGACTGCTCCCTTTTTCTAAAGCGAAAACTAGGCTGTGCAATGAAGTCTGAGGTGTCAGACCTGCTAGGACCCAAAAGCCTAACGTCGGAGCAGACCATTTCATTGCTACGTTCCTCATTCATGAGCCACACTGAAAAACACCATTAGCAGTTTTTTTCATTTTTTTCTCTGGTAAACCCTTTACTATCAGTGTTGTTTGGTGGCTTTCTGCAATCACACAGACTGGTTTCTTACTTGTATTCAAAACAGAAAATGAAGTCTCCTTTCTGCATGTTTTCCAAATTAGTCTTTTCTTGGTGTGAGGATTATGGAAGCGGCGTAATCCTTCCATGAGGATTACGGAAGCAGGCAGCTAGCTTTCATTTGGGGATGAAGTCATCGGTAATGCAGCGGCAGATTTTCAGTTATGGCAGGAACTCAAGCCTTCTCAGAGACTTCCTGGTATGGACAGCATTCCTTTCCAAGGATACATTTCACATGCCCACGTTAGCATGTTCTTGTCATTAAAATAGCAAGCGGGCTTCTCCGGGCTTGGAGCAGGGGCTATTCCTGGTTGACTGGCAGGGACGGCAGTTGACATGTGGGTTCAAGCAGCCAAGGCGAGCAGGCAGGAGACATTCTTTCTACACGTGCTGTGTTTGTTCCTTTTCTTTATGAGCTGGATATAAATACACAAACAGATAAACTGAGCAAAAGCCTAATTCCTACATAAAATAAAATTATATATAAAAATAAACTCTTATGTCATTGTTCAAAGGGGAGAACAATTTTATTTAGAATATGATCTTTCCCTGTCCTGTTAAATGCCTACATTTTTTCTGGAGAGATTCACAGAGTAGACACATATTCTTTCTGAAAGAAGTATATGAGAACCACTTAGACATTTTCCCTGCCCACCCCACTGGTCTGACAACTCACAGGCTCGGGGCTTGATGTTCACAATCCAAAGGATAATTTCCAAAGAACAACTTTTCCGCACTCATTATCTGAATTAATTTATTAAATGCATTTTCATTTGGCTCAAAGAATAAGGTGTTAACTTAAGGAACATGTAGAAATGAAACTACAAGGTGAATAATAAATTATGTCAAAAGAAAAAGGTAATTTGGCTTGGACTGCTGATTATAGTATCTTTATCACTGGTGTTTTCATTTGGGATTTTAATACATTGGACAAATGAGTGGATTCCTAGGATCATGGTCTTATTTGGTCTTAGCCACATTATGCTTTTCCTGAAGTGCAGGCCTTTTTGTGTGTTTGATTGTTTGTTTTATGTACACCAAGTTATTTCTTGCTAAATGTCTCTTTTGGAGTCGATTGTTAGAAGACCTAGAGCCAAATTAGAAACCATACCAAGTGCATTAGTGAGGAAGTTCTCAGCTGCAAGTAAGAGATCTCACTAAAAGTTTCAAGCAATAAAGACATTCCTTGTAACAAGAATTGTCTAGCTTGGGGATCTATGACTCTTAGATCAATCATGGTTCATCCTCTATGACTGAGAACACGACACTTGATATTGGAACAAAATCAGGGTTCTGTAGAAAGAAGATGTGCAGGTTGGCTGTTGGGTAAACGACGAGCAGTGTATGCCTGGCAGTGTATTGGTCCTTATGAAAGGCATTTTTAAAAATGACCTCAATCCTGTGTCCATTTTCTGTTCCTACTCCTATCTTTCCTTTGAATTTTTCATTCGTTTATAATTTATGTTAGTTTGCCATTATTTTATATGTAGTTGTTATAATTTATCTGTGTTAAATTATTCCTGGAACAAGTCTATAAATAAGTAAAATAAGGGAGGAAAGATTATCTATGTTTTATATGTAAAATTATAATAATTTGATATATAAATGTATTAATCACTCTGTCAATGTTCAGTGAAAATAAGTTTTTACTTTATCTTATAAACAGGGCACCTAGGCCAGGTGTAGTGGCTCACACCTGTAATCCTAACACTTTGGGAGGCCAAGGCAGGAGGATTGCTTGAGGTCAGGAATTCAAGATTAGCTTGGGCAACATAGTTAGACCCCATCTCTAATTAATTTTTTTTTTTTGAGACAGAGTCTTGCTCTTTTGCCCTGGCTAGAGTGCCATGGCATCAGCCTAGCTCACAGCAACCTCAAACTCCTGGGCTTAAGTGATCCTTCTGCCTCAGCCTCCCGAGGTAGCTGGGACTACAGGCATGTGCCACCATGCCTGGCTAATTTTTCTATATATATTTTTAGCTGTCCATATAATTTCTTTCTATTTTTTTAGTAGAGACAGGGTCTTGCTCTTGCTCAGGCTGGTCTCGAACTTCTGACCTCGAGTGATCCTCCCGCCTCGGCCTCCCAGAGTGCTAGGATTACAGGCATGAGCCACCGCACCTGGCCCCTAATTAATTAATTAATTTTCAATGGCATGTGTGGAGACTTGAAAAAATAAATAAATAAAAATAAATAAACAGGGCACCCAGTAATACTTTTTTTTTTCCAGGTGGAGATATGTTATTTAAAAGTAGCTAGTAGCCAGGTGCAGTGGCTTATAACCAAAATCCAACACTTTGGGAGGCTGAGGCAGGAGGATGGTTTGAAGCCAGTAGTTTGAGACTAGCCTGGGCAACATAGTGAGACCCCATCTCTACAAAAAATTTTAAAAATTAGCCAGGTGTGGTGGTGCATGCCTGTAGTCCCCGCTACTCAGGAAGTTGAGACAGAAGGATCATTTAAGCCCATGAGTTCGAGGTTGCAGTGAGCTATGATTGCACCATTGCACTCCAGCCTGGGAGAAAGAGTGAGACCCTGTCTCTAAAAAGAAATTAAAAATAAAAAAAATAAATGTAGCTAGAAATTTTCTGGGGCCATCAGTTTACCTTTCTATATTTTGAGAAAAATGACCTTAATTGTCCTTTCAGCTTCTCAAATATACAGCAGGAGAAAGCTATTTGCTTGAAGATGTAGATATTAATTTTTCTGAATAGTTACCTCAATTAACTGCGTCTTTAATGGGAATGGGCCCTTGAGGAGATGGCAAATATTTTTCTTTTTCAAATATTGACTTGGACTGTTACCTCCCCCCAAATGATTATTTGTTCTTAGAGGAGATGCATGAATCTTTTTTTTTTAGCATATTCTCACCAATGTCACAAGACCAGGTAGGACTAGGTCCCTTCACTTCACACTGTGGAAATAACCGTGAAGGGCAACTGGCTGGGACTGACACTGCACTAGCCAGGTTACGGGCAATATTCAGTCACGCCCGGAACTCAATTTGCTATTGACTGTTGTAACTTCCCTGTCAGGGCCTTAGAGCCATAATCGTTCATTCACACATTCATTCACTCATTTATTTTATGTTTTTTCACATCCCCCATGTGCCAGGCACTATGCTGAGTGCTGGAAAAACACAGCAAAATCAGACATGGCCTCCTCTTCTCTCATGGAATGCAGGCTCTTCTGAGGAGATGGCATTAATCAAAAAACCACTCTAATGAATATAAACTTGAAAACTGAGGTAAGTGTTCAGAAGGAAGGGATTTTTGGTGTTTCAGTCAAGGACTGGAAGAACAGGAAAAGGTATCTCTGAGGAAGAGACGGTTAAGTTGAGGTGGGAGGGCTGAGCAGAGGTAACCAGGATGCTCCCTGTGGTGTGTGAATCCCTGTGGTGAACGCACTGGAGGAGCAGAGAAACTCACGGGGCTTGGCTGGAGAGAGGCTGAGGAGCAGTGGAGGGACAGGCGAGGGCAAGGCATTCTGGACCACAGGGCATGAGAAACGTTGCAAAGGTGTTAAGTGGCCTGGTAAGATTCGCATTTGGAAAAAATGCCTGAGTGGAAAATGGATTGGAAAGAGCCCAGAGTGCATGCAAGGACGAGTTAGGTGGCAGTAACAATGGTGTAGGCAAGTGATGGCCAGAACAGAGCAGTGGCGATTAAAGCAGACTGACATGGACCTCTGAGGAGTACCACTTAGTAGGCAAAACAGAGAAGGCTGAAATAGATGGCACAGGGAGGGAGAAGGAACAGTCGAGAATGACTCCTAGGTTTCCGGTTTGGTAACTGGATGGAAGGTTGTACCTTCACTGAATTTGGAAACATTCAAAGAACACCAGATTTGGAGAAGAAGAAATCACAAGTCCAGACTTGGACATGCAACACTCAAGTGGAGAGGTAGACTAATGGATTAGAAATAAGAAGAGAAGTTTGGACCAGAGAAATAAATACATCTGGGTGTCACTGACAGTAAGGAACACGGTGGTCTGGGATAAAATTGCCTAAGAGAGCATGAAGCAAGAAGAGAACTGGGCCTACAACTGAGCCCTGGGGGATTCTAACACCAGCCATTGGGGCAGAGAGGAATCTGCTTCACCTGGGGAAACATACCTGGAGAAGCCAGTCTTGGCGGCAAGAGGTCTCCTGAGAAGCCCAGAGCAACAGAATGGGATAGAATGACTAGATAAAGGGCATAATGTGAGGGAAACAGATGACACCAGAAAAAAAGAAAGAACAACAGGAAAAAACAGGTTAGACTCGGGATGGGGACAGAAAAACCCAATCTCAGAGCCTGCAATTCTAGGTGAGCTTGGAACTTAAGTGAGGAATTAAATCCATTTCTATCAGGCTTCTCGTGGATACAAAGATGCTTACCCTGATCTCACGAAAATAAATGGTAAATGGATTGAAGAATCATATTTTGGCATAAAAACAAAAATATTTTTACTGGCTATCAGAGGCTATCTGAATAAAGGTATTTTTAGTCAATGACTATGTTAAAATCAACCAGAGAGGATCAAGTTTGAATGAATTTAACCAGTTATTTTCAGGACAGCCAGTTTATCTCTAACTCTACTAAATGTATTCATATCTTATCTCCTTCCGAGAGGGACTTGGTGTGGCTGGTAACTTGTAAACTTTCTGGAGAACTTTCTATCTTTTAAAAATTGTTTCAGTGATTGAACCCAATTAAAAAAAAAAAAAAAACCCTTTTCACTACTGTCCACAAGGTGGTGCTATGAGAGTGACTTTTTCAATCTCATTACCAAACATAATTATCAAAGTAAATTTAATTGCCCACGCACGCACGCACACACACACACTTTAAATATTTATAAAATTGATGTAATGGATATTTAATTGTTGTGAAACTTGGGATTGGTGTCACTCTGCATGGTGGGCGGGACTGCTCTGACCTAGGAGTCCCCTCTCTTCCACTCCACTGGGGCAGCGTCATGAATGTCCGCTCCGAGAGCCCCACTGGCACTGCGCCTCCCGGGTGCAGGCACTGCCGCCTGTCTCACCGGGACTACAGGAGCTGTCCAGCGGCTCTCCTCACCTTCCCGCTTGTCCCCTTCCCATCCCTCTTCCACACAGCAATCAGTTATCTTTTAACAATTCGATTCTGATTATATTAGAGTAATTCATATTATGGTCATTTCTATGCACTTAGAACAAAAATGCCAAAATCTTCAGGTGACCCACAAGAGCCTGTAGGACTTAGCCCTCGCTTTATCATCTCACGCCAGGCTCACCTCAGGCCACTCTCCTTCCCACCACCATGATCCCCCCAACCCAGGCTTCTCCCCATCTCAGGGGTTTTTTTCCTGCTGTTCCCGCTGCCCACAATGATCTTCACCCCTTTCTATTTCTTCAGATCTCAGCTTGAAAACCGCTGCTTCCGTGGGGCATCTCTGACACCATCCCCCATCTACACTGGGTCTCCTGGTTCATGTCTATTAGTTCCTTGCTCTTTCCCTTCATATCATTCTCCGTGGTCTACAATTATATACTTATTTGTACGTTTATGTGTTAAGTACCTGGCTACCCACTAGACCAGTGGTTTGCAAACTTTTTGATCTCAGGACCCCTTTATGTAATTAAAAATTATCAAGGACCTCAAAGAGCTTTTGATTATCTGAATTATAGCCATTAATATGTATCCTATTAGGAATTAAAACTGAAAAAAAGTTTAAATATTTATTAACTCATCTAAACTCATCTAAAACCTATTATGTATTAACTTAAAATAGTATTTTATGAAAAACTATGATTTTTCCCAAAGAAAATTTCATAAAAAGAGTGGCATTACTTTATATTTCAGTAGATCTGTTTAATGGCCAGCTTAATATGAGATAGCTGTATTCTCATATCTGCCTCTGCACTCAGCCTGTTATGATACCTTGTTTAGGTTGAAATATATGAAGAAAAATTGGCCTCACATAGATATCAAGTTGAAAAAGGTAGGAGGAATGTAATAGCTTTGAGGCTATTCTTTGATACTACACCAAAACTCCACAAGTGGTAATTTCTTAAGGGTTAGTTGCAATGTGAGAACTAAAACCACATCAAGGAACTTTTCAAATCTGTTACATTAAAATTCATTGTTGTATCTTGTACTTTGATGACTCTTTCCCATGCATTGGTCATACGGGTTCATTGAATGATAAAGATCACTAAAATATTATATTTTATAAAACGATATCCAAAAAATCACATTAGTTACTATCACCACCAATATCATCAGAAAAGTCTTTAAGTATTGAAAAAGTATCATTAAAGTCTGTTACAGGACAGGCAAATCAGATAGACTATTCTAGAAAAAATCACATCCCAGTGTTTCCTCTTGTGGTTCCTCAATTATCTTGCCCAGTGGTTTATAAATTTTTAGGATAAAAAATCTGGTTTTCACATGAAATTTTGTGTGGAATCCCAACATGCAAAACTGACAAACACAAAGCCGATGTGGCCCCAGAAGAGTTGGGGCCCACGGTTCTGCCCATTCTAATCTCTTTTTCCGCTCATGGTGCTAGCTCAGGCACTGTCCTTGAATCTTAAAGCCCCAAGAAATCATTTTGAAAACCACTGATACATTTCAATCCTTGCCTGTAGAATTGGTTAGATTTATTTTGGCAGCAGAAACCCAAACCAAATTGGCTTAAATAAAAAGGAATTATTGACTCCTGTAATTGACAAGGCTAGGGATAGTCCTGGCTTTCAGCATGGATGGACTGAGGAATTCCAACACTGTCATTGGAACTTGGTCCCTCTTCTGTCTCTCTGCTGCGCAGTTTGTCTCCTTTCTAAGGCAAGTGCTATTAACGAGATGGACACCCCCCTCCCCCCGGTCACCTGCCTTGACCTCTATGCCCTGATTAAGCTCTCCCCGCTCTCTCACCCCACCACACATTTGACTCAGACCTCAACATGAGCACTCCTGGTCTCCACCTTGATTTCCTGTGCCCAGTACTTTGGGGTCACCTACAAATGATGATGATGCTGGCAAGGCAGAGCTGAAGCTAAGGCAGAGCCTAGAGCAGGCAGCAGGCAAGTGAGAGCCTGATTACAGGAGCTGAGACCCCAATCCCAAACCAGAAACGATGCTGTCAGTCACAGGAGCGCATGCAAAGAGAGAGCTAGGTGGAAATCACGGGGTTGTCTGAAGCTGTGCACTGAAGTCTGGGTTGGTGGTGTTGCCCCAAGTAGCTTGCACACCCACTTGCTTTAAGATTGCTTGTCCCTACTATGGAAAATAAGACCACAACCTGGGGACTTAAAATCAGACTCTGTCATTTTCCAAGAAATGCATTGCAGAGTAGGAAAAAGGGCATGCTCACCAGGCGGAGGCTAGGTGACCACACTATCCCAGTTCCTTAATCCATAAAAATTTTCCAAATGGATATAATTTTAGATCTGAATACAACTTAATACTCTGATATTTGTCATGAAACACTTGATGTGTGGGGGGAGGGGAGTGGGAGGATTGCACAATCTTGTGATAGTGATCAGAGAAAATATAATCTTATGGTCATAAATTAGCAAACTTTAGGCCAGGTGCAGTGGCTCATGCCTATAATCCCAGCACTTTGGGAGGCCGAGGGAGGAGGATAGCTTGAGTCCAGGAGTTCAAGACCAGCCTGGGCAATGTAGCAAGACCCTGTCTCTATAATCAATCAATCAATCTATCAATCAGCAAGCTTTAAAATGCCATTGGTGCCTATTTAAACTACCTAAAGAGTACACTGCAGTTTCTAGTTGCTCCACCTTCTTGCTAACATCTTCATCATGCTGGTGGGTGTGTATATCACATTGTGGCTTTAATTTACATTTCTCTGATGACTAATAAAGTTGCACACCTTTTCATATGTTTACTGGTCATTTGCTCTCTGTGAAAGTGTCTATTCAGCTCATGTGCTTGTTTTTCTATTGGACTCTCTTGTCTTTTCATTGTTGATTTGTAGGAGTTCTTTGCTTATTCTGATCTAAATACATGTATTGAAAATATCTTCTTTCACTCTGTGAACTTTTCACTCTGTTAATGGCATCTTATTTACATGTAAATTTATACAATCACTGTGAAAAACTGTTTGACAGCATCTATTAAAGCTGAACATACACAGACTGTGTGACCTAGCAGTTCCACTCCTAGGTATATATACCTTGCTGAAACATATTTATGCTCACTAAAAGCCAAGTTTAAGTATATGTATGGCAGCACTACTCTCAAAAGCCAAAAACCTGAAACAACCCAAATGTCCATCAACACTGGAATAGATAAACAAAAACTCGAATTCCATAGAATACTACACAGCAGTGAGAATGAATGGACTATTGCTACATGCAACAACAGGGATGGATCTCACAAACATAATGTTAAGGAGAAAAGGCCAGACAGGAAATAGTACATGCTACATGGTTCCATTTATATATGATTCAAAAAAGGGGGAAACGAATTTGTGGTGATAAAGGTTAACAGGGTGTTTACCATTAGGGGCAGTGACTAGGAGAGGTATAAAGGGGTGTGTGAGGTGCTGGTAATGTCATATTTCTAAGTCTGAGTGCTGGCTAAACAGTTGCATTCACTTTGCAAAATTCATCAAAATTATCCATTTAAAATTTATGCTCTTTTCTATATGTATATCATAGTTAATAAAAAGATTTTTCTGAAATAGGGCACTTGAAGATTGATGGAATGGCATTATGGGCCCAGAAATGAGCCCTAAAATTTACAATCAGCCTATTTTTGACAAAGAAGCCAAGATAACTCAATTGGGGAAAGAACAGTGTTTTCAACAGATGGTGCTGGGACAACTGGATATTCACATGCAAAAGAATAAAGTTAGACCTCTGCCTCACACCATACACAAAATTTAACTCAAAGAGGATCATAGACTTATATGTAAAAGCTGAAACTATAAAACTCTTAGAAGAAAATATAAAAGTAAATCTTAGTGATTTGGGGTTAGGCAATGATTTCTTAAATACAATATCAAAAGCATAAGCAATAAAAGATTGATAAGTTGGACTTCATCAAAATTAAAAACTTTTGCACTTCAAATGATGCCATCAAGAAAAGGCAATCACGGCTGGGCGTGGTGGCTCATGCCTGTAATCCTAGCACTCTGGGAGGCCGAGGCGGGAGGATTGCTCAAGGTCAGGAGTTCGAGACCAGTCTGAGCAAGAGGGAGACCCCATTTCTACTAAAAAAATATAAAAAGAAATTAGCTGGACAACTAAAAATATATATAGAAAAAATTAGCCAGGCATGGGGGCACATGCCTGTAGTCCCATCTGCTCAGGAGACTGAGGCAGGAGGATTGCTTGAGCCCAGGAGTTTGAGGTTGCTGTGAGCTAGGCTGACGCCATAGCACTCTAGCCTGGGCAACAGAGTGAGACTCTGTCTCAAAAAAAAAAAAGAAAGAAAGAAAGAAAAAAGAAAAGGCAATCTACAGACTCAGAAAATATTTGCAAATCATGTATATGATAAGAGATTTGTTTACAGAATATATGAAAAACTCATAACTCAGTAATTTAAAAAAACCTGATTTTAAAATGTGCAAATGATTTGAATTGACATTTTTCCAAAGAAGATATGTAAGTAGCTAAATAAGTACACGAAAAGATCTTCAACATCATTAGCTGTGAAACAGGTTACTAATTACCAATCCCAAGGGATGAATCCTACTGCACGGAGGGTAGCAGAGATCATCACTATGCCAACCAACCAAGTCCAAACACTTCTGCCTACTGCATCCTGGGCTGCAGTTTTACCACTTTCCCAAGTTCAGTAAGATAGAACACACTCAGATGCAACAAGTTATATGAAGTAGATTTATTATTTACAGAGAGGCAACAAGGGACCAAAGAAGCCTGGCATTCATCAAGAACCAGTCCCTCAAGGCTCAGGAAAGCTACCCAGGGTGGATGAAGTCTTGATTAAGCATGTCCCTCTTGCGTCACAGCTGAGGTACCCTGAAAGCCAGCCCTCCCTGGCTTATATACTTCAGGAGAATATGAATCACTGGGCTAAAGCATTGAAGGGCATCCTGTTCATAGGGGAGAGACAAAAAGACCCCAGGGCCCCAGGCTGTCCCAGGCAGTTTCTCCCTATCCCAAGATGTTACATTCCCTCATGGGGACCGGAACAAAGCTTAGGGATTTCACGCAGTTCCTCCCTAATTCAGGATGTTGCATTCCCAGGGCATTCAACAGTTATTCTGAGAATTACAAGCAAGAAGAGGAGAGAGAAGCTGGGTTGGCCAAGGCTATCTGAGAACTGTCCAGCGTTGGCCATTAGGAAACTGCAAATCAAAACCATGTGAGATACCAACTCACACCCACGAGGGTGGCTATAATCAAAAGAATTGTGTTAAATTGAATTACATTTAGCCTAAAGCTGCCTCCACAGATATTGTAAGTTTGGCCTAAAAGTTTCTTCATACACGGTGAACTGTAACCTAACTTGATGTGTAAACAGACTATAACCTACTCTAGTAACAAGTGGCTGAGTCTCAGCCAATCACAAGCGGCCAACTGTTCAAATCACCTTCAACTAAGGCAAAGGCTGAGCTGTAACCACCCTAGCTAGCTGTTTCCGTACCTCACTTCTGGTTTCTGTACATCACTTTTCTTTTTCTGTCCATAAATGTCATCTGACCGTGCGGCGGCCCTAGAATCACTCTGACCTATTTTGGTTCTGGGGACTTCCCAGTTTGTGACTCGTTCCTTGCTCAATTAAACTCTGCTCAATTTAATTTGTCTAAAGTGTTTCTTTTAACAGATTGGTGTCGGAAGTGAGATTCCAAGTAGAGCTTCCAAAGACCCCAAGGAACGATGACTGACCAAGTGAGCTACCTACCCAGCCCTTTGCGTCCACTGATCACTCACAGCAACCGGAGACCATGAGTAAGTTCTCTCTCAGATTCTGACATTCCACAGATGGTGTTTCCATCCACCCAAGTTTGTTTGAGCAAATTTTTGCTTCAGACTGAATTCAGAACTTCATTCTGGAATCATGAATAAAAGCTAATTAAGATCTTTAAACTAAATTCGGTGTAAATTTTGTCTTTTGACAGTTCAGTGAAGCAGATGGGACCTGACTTCTGGGATCCCTTGTGGAACACAGGAGAGGTGCCACTGACCCCTTCTGACGTCCCCTGTCTTCCTCTTGGATCAGATACTGCTCTGTTTGCATTGAGCCCCAGTCTGTTTTGGCTTTTGAATCAAGGGTTTTATGTTATGAGAGGGCATGTGAATTTGGGGGTTTGAGGTGGCTGGTGGATCACTGGCAAAAACTGGACTGGCTCCTGAGTTGGACTGGATTTGACAATTAACTGAATTGGACTCAGGTAGGAGACCTCAGGTTTCTGACTGGGTTAGACAGAAACTAAATTGAGTTCAGGATCAAACTGGATTGTCACAATCCAAAAAGTCCGGGATTCTACCTTCTGGGACTACAGCTAACTTTGTGTATTAAAATTATAAGCCCAGAATGTGTGCATTTTGGAACAAGGCATTAACCTCTCTAGAAACAACTCAGAATTAAAATGGCCACAATGGAAAAGTTTTAATTTGGATAAAATTATTTATTTGCGAGGCACTTCAGAAAAGAAGGCATCAAAAACCCCACAGAAACAATGGGATGCATTCTTTAACTGGTATGTGAGGCATCTAAAGGATTAAATGGATCAAAATTTGCTTTCCTAAAAAATTCTTTGCAAAAGGCAGATGAAAAGCTTAAACAACAGCTAAGGATGTGACGAAAGAGGACTGTACCCTGACTGAATAGCCCCAACTGCTCTTTCTCTATATCCATCTTTGCCTCAATATTCTGAGTCTATTAACCTTCTTGTCCAATTACCTTTTCTTTGTGAGGATAATAAAAAAGGGGAAGTTAGTAGGGAATTAACTTTTCTTGCAAGTTCCACCTGCTATGGAAAGTCTATTAAATTTCAGTCCAACTGCATCTTTCAGTAAGTAGACTCATATCTTATAAAATTATTATTTTGTCTTCTTCTAAACCAAATTTAAAACACTGCAACTTACTTAACCCTGCTACTCTACTACCTCTGCTGGACAATGATGAAGACTACAACTGTGTGTGTGGTATTACAATCAGTGGCCCCTCGTGTTGATTTACAAGATACTCCACTGGATAATCCTCAGTAAATACTTCTGTCGATGGGGTTTATGCCAAAAACTCAGAAAGAAAATATCAGGCGGGTATGTATGCTGTTACAACCCGAACTGCACAGCAAGCCTTACCTTTGTTCGAGGTGTTTTTTCTTGGCCATCCTGTCTTAACTGGGCCTTTACCTACACCCTCTTTCCTTGGTTTGGGCAAATCATGGTATTAATATTTGGGCCTAAAGTCTCAACTCTGTGCTTTTGAGATGTAAATTTTCTACCTTGTTTTACCTAGGAAGTGCAAGTTTATGGTAAAAAAAAAAAATAGATGGTTGTTAAAAATGGGATAAGTAAAGCAGATAGTGGTGAGGTTAAAACAAAGGCTAAATCTACCAAAGGCTGAACAGACCAGAGGGACCCCTGCAAGGCCCTCAACATTACAGGGCCCCAAACCAGTCTACTCTAGTTACCCCAGTTTGGAGTAATTCTAAAACTCAGGAGACAGAAATTATAATAAGCAACCTAGCTAACGATTGCTTAGGGCAATGATCAGGTCAGTACAGAAAAGGCAAGGGTCCTTAACTCAATCCCTTGCTGGAATGGGATAAAACTTGTCAGATGAACTTGTAGTTTCGAGATCCTTTTTCAGTAACTTAAAGTCTTAAAGTCATAATAAATTGGTAATAGATACTCATAAAATATCTGACTCATTCTAAGTTAAAATACTAAAACATTAATTATTAAGCATAAGTTTATATACTTTGGCATCTTGTTTTTATTCAGTACAGAGAAGCTAAATATATTTGAGTCTATTGATAAGCATAAAAACTGTTATGAGAAAATATGTTCTAAAAAATGCTGATATAAAACAGTTCAAAATTACTTAATTCCTACATTTTCACTAGAAATTAAGGTTACGAATAGTTAAAAATTCTAATCAATTATGGTAATTAAAACTAGAAATAATAAGGGAAATAAAAAGGTAAGATTTTTTGGTAAATGAAACTTACATGAAAAATATATTTTTGTTAAGGAAAAGGAGAGTAATTTTTGTACAAAAATAGAAAGATTGGTTGTTCCAAAATGAGAAAGAGAAAAAGTATAGGACAAATAACTGAAGGGATATAAAAATACAGAAAGTTTGTGGAAGATGAATCTCATGAAATAAATTTTATATATGATCAAAATGACTAAAATTAGAAGGGAATTATAAGGTTTTTGTTTTTAAGTGAGCCTATATATCAAAAGTACACTAACGCAAACTGGAATTTGGTCCTCTCTGTTAAAACAACAAGGTTTTCTTGAAATATTAGCCTCTGCTTTTAATAAGAAATAGTAAAAAGTTTTTCTTTACCTTTTAGGTAATTGGCCTCGGAAATAAAGATAGCATGTTTTACCAAGATAATTTCCTGTGCTTCATGTTATCTTCTATTATGTCTTTGTTTAACTTAAGAAAACTGAGTCTTCTTAATATTAAAAGAGCTAAGTTCTTTTGTTCTCAACTATGTAACCTTCTGTATTTGCCTTTGAAATCTTTGATGGTCCCTTTGCAGATTTTCATGCTAAGTCAGCCAGTACTGAAATTGTTAAGATATGCAATTTGAATGAACTCCGTGAGATTGATCCAAGTTACCTATGATAACGTATTTAATAAAAAGGGCTATGCACCTGAATTGGAAAAACAAAATTGATATTTTAAAGGATGTAAATCCAATGTTAAGCGTGGACTCACGCAGAGGCCCCTGGTTCTTCCTGAGTCCTTAAAGCTTCCATTATTAAAAGCTCTGTACTCCATGACTTATCATAGAAGAGATAAAATTATCCAAATTATAAAAAAAAAATGGTATGGTAACTGCTCTAAAATTGCCAAAATAGTTTATGCCCAATGTTTGGTTTGTCAAACCCATAGCCTGGGAAGACAGTCAAAACTTCACATACGTTTCTACTACCTGATGGCCCACTTGAACCTTTATAGAGACACGTCACTCAATTGCCATTTTCAACGTATGTTTTCTGGTTGTATAGAAGCATTCCCATGCAGGAAGGCTGATGCTACAACAGTAGCTAAAAGATTATTAGAAAATGTGTTTCCCTCCTGGGGCATTCCTGAATAAATCTCCAGTAATAGAGGTACTTGTTTTACTGGGCAAGTTGTAAAACAGTTAAATAAGGTATTACAGTTACAATAATGTTAGGCAAAGCTAACTGAATCTATTGGATTGCCTTGGTCAAAGATATTGTGGATTGATAGCAATCAGATCCACTTCTGCTAAAAATATAAGTTGACTCCTCATGAAATAGTCACTGAAAGGCCTATATCCCTAATAATAAAACCTCATGTATCTTCTGCTCTCCTAAAATCTGATATGACTAAATGCTACAAAGCTTTATGCCAAAAGTATATTTTCACCAAATAAAGGAATCTTTTGATCCACTGACGAAGGACAATCAAACCCCTTTTGGTCTAGAAGCTGGAGACTACATCTTCTGGAAACAGCATCAGAGAAAGACTACCCTTGAACCCCATCGAAAGGGATTCTATGAAGTTCTTCCTACCACCCACACTCCAGCAAAACTTTGGTACCTTGAACTTTGGGTCCATAACCTCACAACTCAGAAGGGCCCCTCCAGATTCTTGGAACTGTACACCGTTGGAGACCTTAAGGTAAAGCTAACCAGGGAAGTTTCTCTCCAGAAGCTGATGGCATCCTAGGCGTGGACAGTTTTCCCAAATTACGGATCAAAACTTCTCTGCCATCATGAAACTCTTCTCTTAATTTTTCCTTGCTTTTGCCTACCTCTTTTGCTCGGCAGGATAATGCTGTTAATTAAAATTTCACAATCAGTAGCTTCTGTGAGTAACTTGACAGAGTGTTAGATCTGTCACACCAAGCACATGACCTGAGGGATTCTTGCATTTCCCCAGAGGGCAACTTTAGCAACACCCCTAACATAACTATTGTTCAAATTGTACTAGTGGCAAGATTTCTAGACTGACTTGTTCTCACTCTCTCTTTTAATTTAACCCAGTAATGGGATACAAAACTCAGAACCAACAAGTATATCACAAGACAGGTTTGCACCAAAAGCCCAAATGAAGTTTCTTACAAACTGACTTATAATGTCAGGGTATTACAGCACTGTTTAACACATTGACTGCCACACTAGAAAAAAAAATTTTCCTTGGGGCCACAGTGTTTTATTATGAAAATAGAATAAAAACATTGAAAACTAAATGATCCTTTCTAATTTAATGAAAAATTTGTTATTTTTTATTGTTTTCTGTACATGAGTTATACTCAATTAGATTGTCGATATTAATTGTAACAATAAGAACATCAACAAATAAGATTTTCACGAACCAACTGCAAGGTTTTGCCCAGGGGCCACCCATCATGTAACATGTATGCTACAAGATGGCTGCATGAGTTGCCTATGCACCACGCAGCTCCCAAAGCAAAGAGACATGTGAGTTGCACATGCTTCACGAGGCCCCGGGCTCAAAACTAGTGTGAGTTAAATACAATTCACATGGTAGTTAATGTGTTAAACCTGTAACACTACTGCCTCAGATCCTTGACTAGAAACTGCTAATTCCACCATTCCAAAAATAATGTATCCATGAACAATAGAACTGGAGAAGGGGCCTTGTATGCCCAAGAGCTATACTTTTATTTGTGGAGAATTTCCTGACCAACCTTATGCATGCACAACCTCATGCCTTGGTGGGTGGAAGACGAAGGGCCAGTGTGGGATAGGAATTTTAAGGGTAGCTTTGTTGCTCCACAATCAGTCAAAAACAGGACATTGGTCCACTCATCTTAACCTATGTCATAGGTCAAAAAGAACATTACCAGGAGGCATTAACCATTCTGAATGGACATGATTTGTTAGGTTCTTTTTTCCATGGCTTGGAATAAATGTAAATGAGGCAATGATTAGAAATTTATCCCTCAAAATAGGCTTTATAGCAGATTCTACTGCAAAGGCCATTTTTGCACAATAGACTTTCTTTAAAGTCTGTTGCTAAAATTGTACTGGATAATAAAATTTCTCTAGATTACCTAGCAGCTGAATAGGGAGGAGTCCATGCAGTTGCTGACACTTCTTTTTGCACGTGGATGAATACACTGGGTATTATAGAGACTGAGTTGCAGGAGATTAATGAACAGGCTGATTGGTTTAAATGGGTAGACTCCTCATCTGACTCACACTTTGGCCTATTCAATTTTAATTGGTTTGGTTCATGGGGATTCTGGCTAAGGAACATACTCCGAACTCCTGGAATTATCCTCCTGATAGTCATAATAGTCTCCCTGGAGCACTGTATTCTCCCAAAACTTTTAAATGTTTACATGCAGCCATCTGTCCAATGTCAAATAGTCTGCCTTTGACTAGAATGAAAAAACTGGAAAAAAAAAAGTGTGATCGTGAGGATACCACACCTATGAATGATGTGCTGAGGCTGGAAACTCAAAATTATGGTAACTGAGAGTACTGCTAATGCCCTAAGTTTTGGTGACACCATCACCTAGATGAGAGCCTGACCAAAAGTGAGGAATTGTTAAACAAAATTATGGGAGGCCGTTGTTTTGGACTCAGCCTGTACTAGGCCCCAGCAGACCAGACCAAACCCAAATGGAGTCACTCACACCAAGTGCCACATGATCAAACTGAAATTTTAAGGATGCAGATAGATCCCAAAATAGACTAGTTTTTTTTTTTTCCCTGAAAAGAGGAGATTCCAGCATAAGGAAGTCCCCTCTGCTCCAACCTCTACAAAAAAGTAACCCGATGTTAACCAGCCAAGTTTTTTAAAATTTGTTCTATTTTCTTGTTTCCACATTACAAAACCCACTACTCTGCTATTTCGCAGTGGGATTTGAGACCAAATAAGTCCATTTACAACGGTGACAGAGAGTGATGTCAATAATAGATTTGCAGAGACAAAATGGCTCTTTCTCTAATCAGTGTGTTTTGAGATGTGTAACTGTGTCTGTCACGAAGGGGGAAGGAGTAGTGAAAATTTCATCACTTATTTCTACTACTCAACGTAACCAACACAGTTCCAAAAATGAACTCATTCTTGGCCTGTTTCACAGCCTGGAATCAGACACTCCCCAACCTGACCAAGTCCTTTCACCTCTAACCAGCGTTTGTTTTGCATGAGGTTGTAACTCCACTGGAGAGATTCAGCTGGCCCCTTCCTCTCCCAGAGGACTCCCAAGTTCACTGTACTCTTCCATCTTCCTCCCCCTTAGTGCTTGCAATGGCTGGCCATCATGGCGGGAGATACGCTGCAGGGAGCATGCAGGTTACCCCTCAGCAGCAGCCAAAAAGCCGGCATTGTTCAAGAACTAATCAGACTTGACCAGGCAGAAAGACAGGGAGCCCTAATGGGCAAAACAAAAGTGGCAGGTGAGCAACCTGCTGGACTGCTACTTAAAAGCAAGTAACTAAGCAATTTAAAACAACAGGAAAGAAGGAGGTGTGCAAATGAGCTGGCTAAGTGAACTCAACTGTCACTGTAGAAAATAAAACAGCCCTCCCCACTGGGTGGTGGTGCACAGGACAGCCTCCAAATGCAAGCCACGCCGGATCTCAGGAGAGTGTGTGCGAGTGTGCATGCTCTGAGTCATTTCTGAATTGTGAATCCAGTTCAGGATAACATCAGATGTGTTCCACTCTAAAGCCTGAATTTCTAGGGTAATGAAAAGACAAAAAGCTGTTACGTGCACATGACTGTAATCCCTGCTTAAAGTTGTCGCTGCCCCAGCTATTTCCATGTAAAATTAAAAGCCAATTTGGAATCTCTTCCATAGAGTGAGGTTTTCAATTTTGAAAAAGGAATGGTACACCATAGAAAATATTTCCTCTTTGCAATGACCCAGGTCACTTTGCCCTGCATACTCAAGTTGAGGCTGCTAGCACAAGAGAAAGGATGAAATAGTCATTCAAGAACTTAATAGATCCAAGGACTTAGGGTATGATGAATCTTGTTCTGCCCTCAAGTGACAACCCTTTCAGGAAAAAGCAAAGAAATTGCATGAAAAACAGTCATGATAACCTACAGGCCACACCTAGGCTGTTTTTTGTTTTTGTTTTTCTCCCAGCATTTCTCCTGGGAAATCCTCAGAGGGCTTTTTGATAGTTTTGTTTACATGGAGGCTGCCACTAAGTAACTCTGAAGACTATCCAGTCTCTGCCATTTTTCTCTGTTCCTCCTTTTCACAAACTGCCTGTGAGTCACTTTGGTGTTGACAGAAAGGTATCATTTGGTGATCTAATCAAACTGTTCCATTTTTGATGAAAAGAATAAAGCAGGGGTGGTGCTAATGGGGGAGAAAGAGAGAGAAAGAGAACCCCCAAAGTATCTCAAAACAGACTAGAAAGGGGCAAGCTGTCCAGAGAGCTAAACTGAGAAGAGAGTACAGCCTACTGATTGTACACACGTTTTCTAGGAAGCCATAACAGATACCTGTTCAGTCAGAAAGGCTGACTTCTTGTATTATGTCTGGCTTGTCATTTTGTATGAGAAGAAAATAATATATCCTCTCTGTGTTTCACTTTTCTCATAGAACCCCCAAGCTATTTCCAAAAGCTATTAGGACTACAGCAAGACTTTAGGCTCCTTCAGACAATAGCGAAATAATCATTAAAGAAAGAAAAAGTGCTTTAAACTTTAGTTGACATTTAATAGTTAAGAATGTGGCAAATATTTTTAAACATAATATGGCCACACGCTTTAAAGACATAGTATTGAAGAGTACAGATAGTATTTCCTAACAGTTTAGACCACACTTTTCCAATTGCTCTCTCCCTCTCTCTCCTTCCCAAGCCCACCTTCCCAGCTGTAAAGGTTTTTTAATTACCAAATTTCAAAAATGTTCATCTTGTTAGGTAGAGAGCAAGGGATTCTGGGTCTCCTAGGGACAAAAGTAGGTGCTGTCGCTTTGGTGCAATTGCCCCACCTGGGAAGAAGGACAGGGGTGAGCCCCAGGCCCCCACCTTGGTTCTGCTCCACCCTAATCTCCCAAGCAACTGCCATACCTGAGGGAGGAGGGAACACCCTACGAATCTGTCAATCAACTTAGCGCACCAGCTGCAAAAGAATGCAGAGGATTCTCTAGCCCACAGGCCAAGCAGCATAGATACCATAGGGTCTGGAAATTGACCTAGAACAGCCCACATGCATAGCAATGCAACTCCCAACTGTCCAATCAAAGTGCTTCCATGGTGATGTCTGAGCCATAGGGAAGTCCTGGTCCCGGCACTATAAAACAAGACTGAGACCATGACCAACCCCTTTTTGCGCCCTTCCTTTGCTCTCCGCTCTCCCTCTGCTGCGACAATGGGTCTGGTCATCATCTGTAGCATATGTACCAAGCTCTGTAAACCTATATCTTTCTCTTGCTCTATAATCCTATCTTTCTCTCCTCAATAAACCTCATTTTCGTGCTTGCCTTACTTTGGTGTGTCTGGTCATTCTTCGGCCATGAGCATACTAAGAACTGACATTTCACACTAAAACCTGATAATTTCATACATGCAAATCCCTTGCCATAAATTTGAAGTTTTAGAGCATTAATAAATATTCTCAGTGTGACCCAAAAAGGCTTCCTATGAAATGGTAGTAGAATTGTGTTACCAGACAAATAATCACCAGAAATTAAGTTTCCTATTAAGTTACAAGAAGGTATATCTTGTGAGTGCAGTTCAGAACTTCAAGAAGTGGCTTTTCTTTTAAATGCCAGAAAGTGGAATTTAATGCAAGATGGCAGAGCGGTTCAGACTTGTGGTAAGGCCACTGTCCACATTGACTGAGGCAGTTGTTCTCCCAATGCTCTTGCACCTGAACATTCTGCCATCTGCTCATCCCACCTCAGCCTGAGCCATGACATCCTGAGAGTTTCACATCCCTTCCTTTCAGCAACCAGAAACAGGGAGCACCCACTGCAATCTCACTATTAGGTCAAATCCCAACAGCCTTCTGCGAGGACATTAAGACTTAAACAGAAGTACCATACTTCCATCAGGCACTTAACATGCTTCTTTAATCACCGATTTAAATCTCCACTGGAAAGTAACTTCAGTATCTAATATGGTAATGAAAATCCTGTTTACATAGCCAGAGGGAGAAAGAATCCCAACAAAAGCAAATGACAAATTTCCAGACTGACTCACTTCTATCACCATAATGTTTAGCTCATAATCAAAATAACATAAATAGATTGCATATAATAGCACTTTCTCATGTATTGGCTATTGTAAGCATCACTATGATCTTGAAGGTGAATTTAGTAGCCCATTTTCTAGGTAAGGAAATAGATTCATAGAAGGTAAACAAGCTGCCTGATGTCTTACTGTCTAGTCAATTACAAAGCCAATTCTTGTTCCACCCAGGGCTCCTTCCACCTTTCCCTCCGCTGTCACCTGTGTATGCTACATTAATGCGAGGTGAACAGCTCACCTGGTAAAGCAGGGTTGGAGGGTGAGAGGAGGACAGAGGTGGGAGAGGCCAGCCTGCCAGAGACCCTTCAGACCAGGGTGCCTGCCAACGTTCCCAAACCGCTCAGGCCATCTTGAGGGGAGATGGGAAGGGTAACCTCAAAGCCGAGCACTGTTCTGCCGCCTCCCTGGCCCCACACACCACCCTTCAAGAGTCTGAGCAGGAGAACAGAAAGACTCCAGGGCTCTTTTGTTTCCTGAAGCAAAAACTGAATGCTGCAACAGCAGGCCCTGGGCCCTCATTTGTGCCACACTCATTCATTCATTTGTTCCTTCATTTTCTGTCCCTCCTAACTCAGATATAAACTCCACGAGGGCAGGAATTTTGTCTGTTTTGTTTTCTGATAAATCTTAGCACTTAACATAGTGCCTGGCACATTGTAAGCACTGAATAACAATATATTGAATAAATACCCAGATCCTATAAGCTTCCTGTTTTGACCAAATTACATCTCATTACTACCTGTGTTAACAAAGCCATGGGCAAAATCTCCAGAAGACAAGGGAAACACGGTGATGGCAGGGAGGTCCCCAGGGGGGTTCTCTGTGTGCTAGGAGGCTTACTGAGACATGAGGGAACAGTAGCTCAGTACCAACAATCATCTTTCAAAATAGCCACTGAAAAGGGGGGGGAAGGGGTTGATTATAGTATAAGTTAGTACTTCTTTGTTTAAAAAACAATCTCTAGATAATCTTTTGAGAAAAAACTTTCAATTTTGATATTAAAGCAAATGTGTGTCAAAATATAACTGAGATCCCTAAAGGAAACGGATGCTACAGATATTGATTACAACTGCTGACCTAAATGCTTAGTAAATAACAAGAGGTTCTCCACTGAAATATCGCATAGCTTTTAACAACGAATAAAATCCAAGTCTTGGGGATCTGGGAGTGGATTCTGGTGCTGCCCGCACAAGGGAGGGAGGGAAGAGGGTAGACAGGTAGGTCAGGCAGAGACGATGATGGGGTTGGTTGGGAAGGAGATGCCTTAAGTGATGGGCACAGTTTTTTTAAACTAATATTTAAACACACAAAAAAAATTCAGTTCTCTAAGGTGTTTGATTAAGTACAAAAACCTGGGTATCAGAAGCTTTATTTCAGAAATGTTCAGAGAATATACTTTTCAGTATGCTCCAGTTTTTAAGTGCATAGTGTGGTATACTTTATGTATTTACTTGCTTAGAAAATGCTTCTGGCAATTCCCTGGTAGGCAAAGACCTAAGATCCCCTCTACGCAGATCTCTATGGTGCCCAGTCATTTGCGACAGTGGTGTCCTGGCGCTGGTTCCACTCGCAAGAGCCAATTGTGCTAACTGTGCACATCTCTTCCCAACTCTCAGTTCAGTGACATCACATCGGTAGCTTGAAAATGGCCATAAGAGTAAGGAAGCACGCGTATTTAGATCACAGAAATTGGCAAATCAGGGCTTATTTTTTTTTCAGAGAAGCAATTGTTAAACATTTCCCAACACACCCCTGCTTAAGAGGTCCTTTTAATAATAGAAATGTAGGGAGGTGATCATCCATAACCCTGGAGAAAAAGAGCGTAATGGTCTCTATCTTTTGTCAAGTTTAGTAAAAGCTCCCTCTCCCCCTGGTATGTGGGACTGGAGGATTGTGGGGATGACGAGATTGATTAGCATAGAGCGCCCCAGCTCCTTTTGGGTAGAAGATACTGCAATGCCCCATCCCTGCTGAAGTTCAAGTTAGGGAGATTTGTCAGAGAACCATGCTTTGACCCCAAGCAAGATCAAGTATTAGCAAAGGGCAACCAGGTCACAATATAAAATCACTCTGAGGCCTAGACTAGCTCAGATGCAAAATGAAGTCCTTGAGGACTTAGAAGGGGGCTCTACATGCCCCAGCTGGGTCCTACCTTAGTCATTTCCTGCTGTGGGAATCCATGACTGAGAACTTGAAGCTAGAGTGTGAAGCCCCTCTGTAATATTCCAGAGGGTACCAAAGTCACGTGCTCATAGCACAGAATCTCTCTTTAAGAGCAACCCTGTGACGCAGCACGGAGCAGTGGCCAGTGAAGGAGCCACCTTAGTGTCTGGTGCTGCTCCTGCCTGGCGGTTAAAAGCAGGATCCAACTGCTCGAGCTCAAGGAAGCCCCTGGAGGTTTCCAACTAATAAGGCGGGGGGGCATCTAGTAGAACAGAATTCAAGAGGGAGATGCACACACTTTATGTGTATATATAGACAAAAATATATTCAAGCATTAAGAATGACTATCACTAAATACTAAATGGTGGTATTGTGGATTCTTTTCCTTTTTTTTTTAATTTCAGCATATTATGGGGGTACAAAAGTTTAGGTTACATATATCGCCCTTGGCCCCCCCTCCACCCAGGCAGAGCTTCAAGTGTGTCCATCCCCCAGACGGTGCACATCACCACTCATTTATTTTCTTCTTTATGCTTTATTTTCTACAGTTATTTAAGAAAAGTAAAGCCTAAGCCCATGTGTCTTACGATCATATCGAAAACATTTAATTTCCTCCCCGTGGCAGGGAGTCGCTCCTACACCCAGAGGCTTTCACGTTTAAGGCAAGTGGACCCTCGAACCCAGACTAGCCCCTACCTGTGCTCCAGGGTCTGCTCCACCCAAGGCACAGTGGATGACAGCAGCACTGGGGCTCAGCAGGGTGATGGCGGAATGCCACCAGACTCAGTGGGCAGGGGAGAGAAGTGCAGTCACAGACAAGCCCCGAAACTGCTAGACACAAGCGGCACCATGAAGGTCACTGACACCAGCTGCTCCCAGCAAGTCCCTGGAACTGTATTAGGTGAGTGTGACTGGAGCTGATCTTGTATCTTTTTCTTAAATTTCTGTAATGTTTTATTTTTACAATTAAAAAAGTAAAAAGCAAAATCAAGATTGGTCAAACAAGTAATAGGTAAGATTTCCTCTGATTATTATTTAGAGTAGGCACTCTACAGTCAAGGTGCCTTTTGTGCTGGTTTTCCCTGTTGAGCCTCTGAAGGGGAATTTTTTGGTGTGGATGGGGTGGGGGAGGGGCTTTTCTCCTCGCATCAGCTTGACCCTAGAGAGAGATGTCTCCACCTCCTGAGAGCAATGAGGAATGCCTGGTGCCTGCGGCTCCCCCAAGCCAATGACAGGCTCCTCCGGGAGAGACAGAGGCAAGGGCAGGAACCACTCAGCCACAGACTTCGATAACTCTCTCTCCATGCTAACATGGGATCAGTGAGATCTAAATTGAAATGTGCGCTTGAATGACTTTCTGAGAATGTCCTGCACCTCTAAGTCTTTGCAGAAGTTAAAACTTCCTTCAGGGAAAGGAAAAAAGAGTACTCATGTGGATGGCTATTGCCCACCTCACCTTTTTCACAGAGATAACACAGAAAAGAATGGATTCTGTTGCTGATGGAATGGGAAATGGGATTTGAGGAAACAAGATATTCTCTAGAAAGCAGAATCTGAGAGCAAAAGCTTAGTCATTTCTCCTTTATTAGAAAGTGCCACTCCATGGGGCAGCAGTGAGGGACAGGCTCGGGAGGTATGGAAGGAGGGAGAGGCCATGGGAGGGCGCAGCAGCTGGAGTGCACCTGACTGCTTGGCCTCAGAGGAGCCATTTACAATCCGCCTCAGGAGCATTCATCCAGGAGAGAAGGGGGGAAGAAGTCATCCACCAGCTCCCGTCTCTAGATAAAGATCCACTTCACAGGATATTGTTTGCCCCATAGTTCCAGGCGTGTACGTGTGGAACCCAAGTGAGGCTCCACAGCTTCCTGTGCCTCAGCATCAACAGGGAAGTCCCAGAATAGAAGGCGAGAGGTCTGAGGCACAGGCGGAAAGCAGGGCGCTGCCAGATGGTGCCTGCGTGAGGCTGGTCGTGGCCCATGCGTAGCTAGTCACCTCTGCAGCCCCTGGAACTGGAGGCAGGGGCTGAAATGGGGCATAAAAGGTACCTGCTGGAGGGAGATCACAAAATAGTCACAGAATAATGTAAGTGGTAGATAAGATTAGCAGAGAGGTGTAAGGATTGGTGAAGAGGGAATTCTTAGTAACTACTAAGAAAACCATGTCTGAACCATGGTGGCATACAAATGATTGGGATCCACTGTGCAAGGCAACATTCAGGGAGTTAGCGGATTCATTCCAAACCACATGCAGGCATTCAGCGCTTTAGGAAGGAGTGCACGAAAAGAAATTCATGGCAAGTCAAAGATCCACATCCCATTTCCACATGGAAACACCAGTTCAACCTCAGAGTCACCTCAATAATCACTTAATGCATAATGATCATATAAAAAATATCATCCATGTTGACAGGGTTCAAGGCTGAGCCTAGCCATCCTTGTCAAGATTCTGTGATCTTACCAGCTGGATTCATTTTAAAATTCAGAAACAGTACCGGTGCTTCCACCTCAAAGCAAATGTAACCCACAGCAGGTGTGTGAAATGACCCCACCTCCCTTAAGTTTGCTAGGCCTGCTCATTCCCAATCAGTCAGAGTTATCCAGGGTCTGAATGTTGGGCATTATAATGGCAAGAAGAGTCAGAAACCAAGGAAAGAGAAGTTGTGGTTCTTGACCTCAGAAAAGTTGCAGCTATCCAGCTGTTGAGATCAGAAAATGCACAGAAAATAGTTTAGACACATGCAACAAAGTCAAATTATGCCAATTAACATATCAGGAAAGCACAAAAAACTATAGTACGTGGGATTCATCTGGGAAGGTTTCCTGAGAAAACTTCTTGAGCAACATAAGAGCCTGTGATTTTATGGAGAGGAGATGGGAGAAAACACTCCCAGTGATATAGCAGGTAAACTCACCAACAGTTTGAAGACTAGGAAGTGATGGGTATGTGTGGATCAGAGAGAGAAATATCAGAAACATTGGATTTCTTACAAAGAAATAATACGTGAGAGTTTTTAAGCTTACATTACTTTTATTTTTATTTTATTTTATTTTTTTTGAGACAGAGTCTCACTCTGTTGCCTGGGCTAGAGTGCCGTGGTGTCAGCCTCACTCACAGCAACCTCAAACTCCTGGGCTCAAGCAATCCTTCTGCCTCAGCCTCCCAAGTAGCTGGGACTACAGGCATGTGCCACTATGCCCGGCTAATTTTTTCTATATATTTTTAGTTGTCCAGCTAATTTCCTTTTATTTTTAGAAGAGACGGGGTCTTGCTCTTGCTCAGGCTGGTCTCGAACTCCTGAGCTCAAACGATCCATTCGCCTCAGCCTCCCAGAGTGCTAGGATTACAGGCATGAGCCACTGCACCCAGCCTTGTAGCCATTCTTTACTAGAGAGTAATTATGAATATGTAGTAAATTTTCAGTTGGAGTTGGGGAGGCACATGGAATGCTATATTTAAAACCACCTGAAACTTGATCAGCTATACAGGTACCCCATAGACATTCATCCCTCTGCAGCATGTTTCTCCAGAGCCTCGAATCACATTCACCATCATAATGAGCCATGTTACTGGTGAGAGTGTCATAATCCTTGAGTGTGCTGTGGAGGTTAAGAACAAACCTTCGTGTGTAATCTTTATTGAGAAACATACTGTGAAATCAAGACCGACCATGAAAATAAGGAGCATGTATTTGCTACAGATGTTTGCAACAAGACAGTTTTCTAATTGGGCTCAAGCGGTTTACCATCTCTAGATTTTGCATAATGCTCCCCTCCCTCATCTCTACCCTCTTCTTTTGCACTCTCTAGAAAGAGAAGTTAAAATTCACAAGACAGTTTAACACAATGAACAGCATAGTGTTTTCTCATATTCTGTACCCTTCAGATGCTCTAAGACAGAAGGATTCTAACCAAAATCCTTTTGCTATAATTAAAAAATACTTGGGAATACATTTAATGAAACTTTCTGACTTGTAATTTCTGGGTGTAGATTTGCTCATCAGGGAGTCTCTCAGGAGTGGAAAATTATATCTTATGATCTATATAATTATGAAACTCTCCTTTTCAGTGTGTTGCTTTTTTTCATCAGTTATAAAAGAAGTCATTCAACAGACAAGAATTTGAGAGGAAAAATTAATCTAGTTTAACATTTAAAAGCAATTGAACTGTTTTTAAAAGTCAAATTTTGTTTTTCAGTTTGATTTAGAAATAAACTTACACACTAATAGATTATATGCACCTGGTAGAAGAATCTTGAAATGAAAATCAAGAATTCACCACAAACTCTAAACAGATTTCCCTTGTATCACAGAATAGATGAGCAGCAGCAAAGTTGCTACAAAACAACTCCCCTTTCCTCATAAACATTCACTGTAAAATAGGAGTTGTATTCACTGGAGGGAAAAAAGTTTTTGTTTTATGAAATCAAGATGGTGCCCAAACCCAGGGCATGCTGGGTATTGCAGGCTCTGGAGGGTTAGACCTCAATGGAGTTTCCTGCACATCTAGCTTCTTCAATTTGCCCACTGAACACTGCAGAACCATCTTTATACCAGGGCTCTTGCCTTGGTCCTCTCTTTCCCTTGCTCTCCTAGTCCATGGGAACTTCTGCACAGCGGAAAAACCTCTCACTCTGAAACTCTGCTCTTTTCTTTCTCCTTTAGTTAAATAAATTAAAATGTTCCTGACATGCCTCTGTCCATCCTTTCTGGCTAACTCCTATACACACTTAAAAAATCAGATCAGATGCCTCCTCTTCCAGGAAGCCTTCTCTGACAAACCACTCCCCCATTTTTCCATCAAAATGATTCACTTAATAACACATATAGTGACAGATTATTCCAGCCAGATAATTCTTAACATAAAGGCTTTAGATTCTGTAAAATAAATTGCTACTTAATAAACTAAATATTCAACACTCTACATGTTGATTTTACTTGACACACCACAAATTCAAGATAGACTCTATAGTGATTTTTAAATTCCCATTCACTGTGGAAGAAATTGATAGTTATGCCCAAATATTCATTTTCCATCTTCTATAGTACTATAGCAGTACTAAAAGTTTTTAACTGGGCACATGGACTCCCAGAATACATTATCAGGCTCTCGTGCAGCAAGGTGTGGCCAAGCAACTCAGTTCTGACCAATGTTATGTGAGCAGAATGAGTAGTGCAAGTGCCAAGTTGGCTCTGTACAGGGAAGGGAGAGTGCTCTCCTTGTTCTTTTCTCCCTTCCCACTGGTTTGAATGTGGCTGGACATCATGGCGATAGTCCATCTAAAACCATGTGGACAAGAACAACACTTTCAGGATGGTGGGAAAAAGAAACAAAAGGAACCTGGGGCCCTTCACCCTGGTGCTGCTGTCTCAGTGCTGGACGGCTTCTGCCCAGACTGTTAGGTGAGAAAAAGATAAACATCATGCATTCATTGCCTAATCAAGAAAAATTTTGTCTGTCTTACTATGCACCTTTTTCTTAAAGAATACCAAATAAGGTTTGCAAATAAGATATTGTAAAATATCTGCGTATCTGCACTGAGGGAGAATAGATAACAAATCCTTGCTGGTAGATGGGGGGAGGGCTTTCTTTTCCAAATAAAGTAAAATAAAATCACCATGAACCTAGAGTTAATGGGATTTCTCCATGGGTAGTGAGTATGAGCAAACTCACTGGAATTCTGAAAGCTCCTCCAGGAAAGACAATAAAAAGCACTAAGAATACCACCTCCATTTTCTGGAAGGGTAACCCGTCAGGTCTGCAGAGCCTCAGCTACAAAGGCATGGGTGATCCCCTGGTCATGCTCTGTCCCAATCACCAGAAGAGCAAAACCAGGCTTCAGGACCTCACCCCTTCAGACCATTGAAGAGTATCATCTTCAAGCAGAGACTGGAAATGGGGCTGGTAATACCTGAACATTCTTGAGACATTATATTTGATATGTGAAACCTTTTGGCCTGTCTTTGTCTCTTAGTATCAAAAAATGTACATCCTGTTAATTGAATGGCAGATCATAAGTAGCTATCATATAGTCCCTGGGGGGATGGGGAAGTGTTGGAAGCAGCCCCTCTAACTGTTCCAACGTTCTGGGACCAGGGGCTGAGAAGGGGCTGGATCTGGATCTGGAAACTCTCCTAAGGTCACCAGCTCCTAAGGGAGCTCTGTGGCCAAGGGGAGAGTAAACACCAGCAATCAACAGGCAAGACATGGGACCTGCACAGCAGAGGGCATGTCTGAGGCCAGGGAGGAAAGTACCCAGAAGATACAGCAAAGCTGTCTGAAGCCAATAGGATCTGGGAGGATGAAATGGAGGAGAAGAGGGCTGGCTGTGAAGACAAGGCTGGATTTGGATGTCACGTAAGAATGGTCTAAGAATAAACCCTAAAGATACTGGATTGTGATGTGATGATGCATCTTTACAGAGATGAGAATGTACTTGGGTTTCTTTTGTGGAGTTATAAGTAGGACCTCAAAGAGACAGCCTTCCACTCATCTCTAGTGGCAGACCCTTGGGTACTCAATAAGGAGCCTGAATTTAAATCCCTGCCTTGTGCACAGAAGCCCCAGCACCAAGCAGGAGTCCTCATCTACTCCATGGAGGCCTGTGCCTTGATGAGTCTTTGGATCTGACATTACTTGCTGGAGAAGTGGAAGCAGAGGTCTCACCCACTCAATCTAAATCCCTCTGCAAGACTGTTTCAGTCTATTCCTGCTGCTATAACAAAATACCTTAGACTGGGTAATTTGTAAATAATAGAAATGTATTTGTCACAGTTTTGAAGGTTAGAAATTCCAAGATCAAGGTGAGAATAGATTTGGTGTCTGGTTGGGGCTCACTTTCTGCTTCTAACATGACACCTTCTCCCTGCATCCCCACATGGCAGAAAGGAGTGAACTCTGTGTCCTCACGTGGCAGAAGGCAAAAAAGGGGATTAACTCACTTTCTCAGGCCCTTTTGTAAGGGCACAAATCCCATTCACGAGCTAATCACCTCCCAAAGGCCCCATCTCTTAATTCTATCACCTTGAGGGTTAAATTCCAACATATGACTTGTGGAGGGACACCAGCATTCAGGCATAGTGAGGACCCTAAAGGAAAGAGGCTTTGATGCTCAGGCTAGTGGAGGAACAGTGCTATCTACTGAAAAATGGAGCCATAACCATATGATACTGAATGGCAAGAAGCCTTCTTACTATGTGGACATTCAATAAAAATGTACCCATCTGCCCCAAATTCTCTTTGGATTATACCTTTTAAAAATAAGGATGATCAGGCACAGAAGAAGAAAATTACATGAAATACACCAGGAGACACACACAACTTGGGAATTCTCTGCCCTCCAAAGAGGGTACATTTACCCACTGTAGGTTCATTTCCAAACTCCCAGTCCCATCCTATCTGAAAGCGTAACTTTTCATATGGGGATTCACAGTTAGGTCTCTGAATTACTAGAGACTGGGTCTTCGTCTCCTCATTAACAGGGGCAATCTCCTGTTGTGTCACATGGATGGCTAATGTCCCATTACCACTTCTCCATTACTTAGCTCTAATTATTCTAAATTAGTGTTTTCCCATGGCACACAAAGAAGGGAGGAGCAAAACCTCTTCTTCTTTGAACATCTCATCTATTCCTCACCCTCAGAACATTCCAGAGCCCGGTAGCCTAGCTACCCAGGACTCTAATTGCCTCTGACAAAACAGAGCATTGGCAGTGTGACCTTTCAGAGGTGGGGAACGGTGAAAATGAGACAAATTCGATTGATTTCAATATTGCTTTGTCATGAGCTTACCAAACTTTTCAATGATTTCTGCATTTGAAAAGTAGAAATTGTTCATTTGCACATTGGGGGAAGCTTCAAGATTATTATTATAGGTCTTCGATGTCAGCTACTAGAACAGAAAAATGCCCTGAATATGCATATTCATTCCGTCTCAGAGTTATCTCCAAGGAATTCATGATTTATTACACATTGCCACCGTATTGAAGTTAATTATGTACATGCATTATCTCTTCCACTAGATTGGGAAGTCTGAGAGGGCATAGACAATATCTATTGTCTCTTTACCTCTAGGAACAAGCTGGCAAATATAATCATACATACACCAAGTCTCACACACACACATACACACACACACACACAAACACACATACACACACTGTACGTCCAAAGCTTAGCACGGTGCCTTTCCTATTATTGTCAAAACTTTAATTGAATGGCACTCTTCAACCATTTAAAAAACAAAAAATGTTTTCAAAGATTTAATGACAAAAAGAAAAACTGTCAGTACAGATTATGACCCCAATTGTCAAATATAGTTACATAGATATCTATGCATACAAAGGGATAGATATAAAACACTAAAGTGTTAATGAAACTTACTCTGAATGGTAGAGTTATTTTGTCTTTATTCACAAAATTTCCAAGTTCTTTTCTTATAATGAACATTTTTTTTTTTTTTGAGACAGAGTCTCACTCTGTTCCCCGGGCTAGAGTGCCGTGCCATCAGCCTAGCTCACAGCAACCTCAAACTCCTGGGCTCAAGTGATCCTCCTGCCTCAGCCTCCTGAATAGCTGGGACTATAGCCATGTGCCACCATGCATGGCTAATTTTTTCTAATTTCACTTGCCTGGCTAATTTCTTTCTATTTTTGGTACAAACAGGGTCTCACTCTTGCTGAGGTTGGTCTCAAACTCCTGACATCAAGCGATCCTCCTGCCTTGGCCTCCCAGAGTGCTAGGATTACAGGTGTCAGCCACTTTGCCTGGCCATGTGTTATGTCTAAAGTCAGGAAAATATTTCTATAACAAGTTTGTATATCTAAATTGTTAAATGGATCTATGCATAATTTCCAAGATGTTAAAAGCATCTAAGTTTGCCAGGGAGGGCTTAAGAATTTAAAGGAGAAAAAAGAGAATAAGATGAAGATTATATTACTTTCTGTGTTTCCCTGAGACTCCAAGATTTGCTGCCTTCTGAACATGACTGAATAGTCTGTATGAGAAAGACTTCCCACTTCCGCAATCATCCAAAGCCCATGGGGCCCAAAACGGCAGATGAGTCTGGGTTCCTATCAGCAGAGGCCAAAAGCCCCAATACTGAGAAGGATGAGTGGAAGAATGTTAAGCAAGAACACCTGGGGCCAGGGCCTCCAGTAGCACATATGGGGCCTATAGACGAATTGTAGAAAACTCCCCCAGGCTGCTAGGCTTGGTGAGTCTGGGAATGGATTTCTTCCTCCCTCCACACTCTGGTGCCTTTGTACAGGGCATCAATTGCCATCCTATGCTTTGGCCTGGCCAGGTAATAGGTAAATACATGTGTAATATTGCTAGATCTTTGTCAACTCTCCTCCATAGGGGCTGTACTATTTTGCATTCCCACCAGCAATGGAAGAGAGTTTCAGTTTCCCCACAGTCTTGAAAACAGAGTTATCAAACTATTGAATTTTTGCCAGTTTTATATCTTAGTAGAGTGGTTTTTATTTATTTTTTCTTGTGTTGAGTTTTATTTTTAGCCATCTTAGAGGAGTGGCTGTTTTACCTCCCACATCACTAATGCTTGGAGTCCTTTTTAATGTTTACGGCCACTTCAAGGCAATTGTCCCCCACCCCAACGCCAATCCCTGGCTTGGCTCAGAAGCTCAGGTGTAATCAGTCTGCAGCACCTACCAACCCATTGCAAACCCTAGGTCTCTCCTACTTCTCCCCGAGTTTAGCTTCTCTCAGCATGGTTTTACCTTGCATTCACTGTATTTTGAATGAAACTAGACATTTTCTTTATGATTATAAGCTATTTGCAATTCCTTTTCTGTGAACTCTTTGTTCATATCTCTTGACCATTTTTTTAATCAACTGGTTTATTTTCAAAGGATGACTTATCCAAGGGAAAATCTCATAATAGCAAAGAGAACACCAATTAGAAATTCTGAATGCTAAAAATAACATTTTCTTCCTGTATTTAGACACAAGCAAATATTTTCTGCTATTCTCAATACTTATCACTAGAATTTGTCATTAGCTGGAAAGAAAAGCAAACTTGAGCAGCCATAGCAATAGAGGTTAGTCATACCGATTCTTTTACATGTGACAAGAATATTTCCCAGATCAGATTTTCAAGACACATTGGAATTAACCTATGCATAACATAGTCTCAGATTTAGTGTAGGTTGTTAATAGTCTAGTTAAAACATATTTTATGATGAAATATTTTAGAGAAAACTATTGTAAGATATTTAATATTTTCCATTATTAATAAAAAATAAAATTATATGCTAGCTATTGGACCAATTAGATTTTAGCCATATTTACTTTTCTCTTATATTAAATTGAAAAAGTTCAATTGTATTTTCCAAAAAAATATTTCAATTATGCTAAATTCTAATGTTATTCTTCATGACAGAACACCAGGGTTCCTATGTGTTCCCACATTCAATTATAGCAGGACTACCATGCTTTTATCAAAAAACTAGCTTCCACAATAAAATAATTAAAATGTTAGCTACAAATTGCACTGCATTATTATAAATTTTTTAAAACAGCATATTAATTTCAATTCGTTTTTAATAACTCACTGTATTAGTCAGGTATCTCTCCAAGCGTCACAGGAGTTGGACCTCCCGCAACCGTGGGAAGGGTCGTCAGTCTCTGCAAGGCTCGCGTCTTCCAGTTTGATGCTGGACGGGCAACGGAGACGGGAAGGCGGATGCACGTAAGGGGGGGGGAGAACGAGAACAAGCTGGAACCCACAAGCATAAGCCTGGGTCAGTTCTTGTTGCCTCTGACCTTAATGGTCTGAGTATTGTGCAGAAGTCCGGGCCTTTGTTTCACATAGCTAAACACGCGCGCAGGCCCAGGAGTGAGAAAAACTAAAGAAGGAACTGGGGAAAGGTGCAGCAATGGCAGACCCAGCTGCTGCCTCTCGCCAACGAGGTGAGCCGCAGGTGAAAGACAGCCCGCGCGAACTACGAGATGGCTGCCCCTTCCCCTCCAGCCTCCACGCCCCCCACGGCTCTCCCTTGCGGCCCACCCTAACCAGAAACAAAGGGAAGTGTGGGCAACGTATTGCAGCCTAGCCAAGCTGACACAGTTCAAAGCCTCAACAGTCTACCGCTTGTCAGCTCGACACCCACACACATGGTCTTAAACCATACTGAAGTCACACTTTCGCCTAGCCTGATATAAATATCCCCCACACAACCAGAGTTAATCCTTTCCTAAGGGATGGATGCAAAGTCCCTTTGTTGTCCTTCGGTGATGTTCATTCTTCTGGCTGATTCGCACTCCCCTTTTGCTATCTTTTAACTTTTTAACTTATCTTTATACTGAGGTATAAAGTTAAGTACTTTGAACACACTTTATATTAGATGATAAAAGGATAAGAAGGGAGAAGAAACCAAAAATATTTGGTAAAAATATACCAAAATAGACATAAGTATCATACTTTTGCAGCAAGGCACGTGCTTACAGTTCTTCCCTTTCCTAGTCCAGTCACTCTCAGCACAGGCCTCAGCTGGCCATGGTTCCTTGCCAGGTGAAGTGGATAAACCAATGCTATCAGGTCCAGGTGATTTAAATAATAACATCACTGTTTTCATACTCTAGCTTGTACATTATCTCTCAGTGGTTGTTATAATATCCCTTGAAATGTGCAGAGTTCAACCGAGTGAGTACCACTGCTATGGCAAACTCTTTCCACTCCAACCTATTTATATATGTGAATAAATGTGTTTATTTTTAATATCAACAAAAATAGGAAGGGAATTGATGCTAAACCTTCTCATGCTAGAAATATTCCTCCAGACACATAAATGAGTTGAAAAAATTGTATTATAAAAATTTATTTCTAATGCAAGTTTAATTTTTGTATGTGTTTATTGAAATCTATAGTATACTGTATTTGTTACCCTATCTTTTTTCCTTTTTTTAGACTAGCCAAGTGCAGTAGTGAGAAGGGGGGAAAGTCATAGAACAAGTTCAATCTGTAACTGACTGTGAACAATCACGTGAGATAACTCACTACCTTCTGACCAGCCTGTATTTGTTACTTTAATCAACTATACAGAAAAATATAACTATAATAACAACTCAATCTAAATAACATTTTTAATGGAGCCTTAAGTTCACAGAAAATAAAACTACTTATAAAGCTTTTATTTACACACATATATTTATTGCAGAAAAGACAGTAAGGCAACCAATAAAAGACTTTCAGGGATAAAAATGCATGATCGGGGTGGGGGGTGGCAAGGGAAATATACGTAACCTAAACTTTTGTACCCCCGTAATATGCTTAAATAAATAAATAAATAAATGCATGATGTTAGAATAAAATTCTAAAATAGAAATAGAAATTGCAAGGAGAAAAAGTAAAGAAACAAGATATCTTAGTTTAAATATTACAGAAGAGCTTTTACACTAAAGAAAAACTTGGTCACGTATTTTTAAAATAAGGATAGCAGGTATCAAATCATTGTGATATTTAGATCCCATAAACATTATTTAAAAGATCAATACATTGGTTTTAATTTAAGATGTTAATAATTACCACATGCCAGAAATTATATCCTTTGCTACTATATAAATCTGTAATGAAAAATTTTAGATGTCAACTGAAAGGTGTTCAATGGGTACATGGTTATCCAAAAAAGTTTGCTTAGGTATATCTAAGCAAAAAATAACAATATCAGCTAAGATTTTCTGAGCCTTTACTACTTACCACTGTATTAAGCTTTTCGCATAATTTAATAGTCTGGTGACAACTCTGTGACATAGGTTTTGTTATCCTCATTTTACAGAAGAGGAAAACAGGGTAGAAGAGGTATTCTGTCATCTGTAATTTACTTTCAAATATTTCAACATAAACAGTGTGCTATAAATATGTGTATTAGTAAGTTCAGGCTACACCCTTGTGACAGTCATTGCCCTAATCAGGAGTATACACTCCAGGGGTGGTTTGCTGGCATTTAATCAAAGGCCTCACTCCAAAGGGTGTTACTATCATATAAGTTCCTCAGCTATTTTTATCTCTAACCAGCACTTTAAGTTTTTTCATTAGCATAATGGATGTTAAAATGAGTTTCCATTGATAAAATTAATACTTTGCTCAACATATATGGATGACTAAAATAATTTAAAGAACCCACTCACATGATTGAAATATAAGAAACTTTCTGGTCATTATGTATATTTTGAGGTCATTGTGTATTTTTTGGTGTTTTGTAAATTTCTATTTATTTTCATATCCTTTGCCCATTTTTTCCATTAAGGTATCATTTCCTTCACTGGCTTTTAAGAATTCTTTCCATATTAAAATTACTCCTTGGCTAAAAATATATTTCCCAGTTTGTCATTTGAATTTGAATTTTATGGTGTTTATTTCTTGTCTTACAGAAGTTCTGGGTGTTTATTTAGGCATCCTGTGTATCTTTTGCTAAGCATCCACCAGATCTTCCTTCTGGTTTTTCATGTCATTGTTTTCAAATTTTTCTATGCTGCCATTGTCGTTGTTTGTTTGTTTTACTATTAACTCTTTAAACCATCTGAAATTTATTTTACTATGTTATCTCTAAGGAAATAAACTTATTTTTCTAAGAGAGAAAAAAAAAAAAAAAGAAACTTAGCCCTTATCAACAACCCTCCAGTTTGATTCATAAAAAGTCCTGAGTCCACCTGCTGATTTCAAAGGATTCCTGGCAGTTTGATACCAACCAAATGGTTCACAGAACCCTCCCACTGGAATACAGTTGCATTTGTCCTAGATGCAACTTTTATGCAACGACCAATAAGAGGAATCAAGCGCTGGGATTCCATCAAGCTTACTGAAGAGAGAATGTGCATGTTTTGTACCTGCTCACTAGTAAATGTCTATGTGTTGCAGAATTCTGCCTGAGACTTCTTTTCCTTGAAACTCCGTAGTGAAGTTGCAGTAATTCATGTAACGTGGTCCCACTACCCTAGATATCAAAGAGTGCCCAGTATCTCCCAAGAGCAGTCTGTGCTTTGCCAACTTGGCTTAGGTATGTTGGCACAAAAGCTTAAGAAACGTGCTCAAGGTCACACAGCTGCTGGTGATAAAGCTGGGATTGGAGCCCAGGGCTATCTGCCTTTAAAACCTGCCCTCCTATCTGTCCTGTTCCACAGCCTCCCATGGAATTCACAGAAGGCGATAATTCAGGATTGTTACAGGAATGGAATAAGGGGTCAGGGAGCAAGCTGCGTAATAGACAATCTTCCAATGCCTACTTCCAGGCAAGTTGGAGCCTTATTTGAGCTTTCCTCCAGAAAAGCCAACTTCCAGGAAGCGTCAGCTGAGCACTGCTAAACTGGAAATCCCTTCATCTAACTCAGCCAGAAGTGAGCCCACAGCTATGCAGATAACCACACAGAACTCTGGGAAGTGTGGTTCTGAGGGGAAATGCTAATGCCTGAGGTGTTGCAAATGACACGAGACATACAGCTGCTGTGACTTATTCTTGTTAAGGTTCTTCACTCTCTCTCGTTGAAGGCCAGGCCCCGACGTGAAGCATTGTAACCAGTTTATGGAGGAGTCTGCTCCTGCCAGCGGCACTACAAACGTGAACTAGGTTTGTGCTCTGTGTTTATCACTGAACCCCAACTGTTGAGTGTTGACTCTTCCTTCTACACAGGTATATCTTGGGCAGATATGACTTTCTAGTTATCGGGAGTTATTTTAAAAGTCCATGTGGTTTATACCTCCCCAGCTACATTTGATACAAAGCTTTCCCTTCCAGACCAGTCAGGCTACGACTGCAGGGCTTGACGTGGGAAGAAGTGGTGATGCTCCTTCCTACTCCCTCATGGAGTTCCCTGACTCGGGAGATCTCGCTCCTGGCCGCTCCTTCCGGCCCTTCAGGTCCTATCCCTGGCAGTGCTGCCCAGAGCCTCTTGATTCTGGGGTCCCCCTCACCTAGAGGGCAGCTCTCTGGAACCCCGGGAACTCTCACATCCATATCTCACCAGTCGGTAGCATCGGCCCCACTGCCGTTCCCCCTCAGCTCCACCATCTCTCTCCACTTCTTTGCCCTGCTCAGGCTGGTGGAGGGCAGCTCAGCAAGCCCACTGCCCAAGTTGTCCAATGACGGAAATATGATGATGATGGGCTGAACAATGCCCCCTCCAAGATGTCCCTGAAACCTGTAAATATGTTACCTTACATGGTAAAAGAGATTTTATAGATACAGTTAAGGATCTTGAGATAGGGAGATTATCCCAGATTCTCCAGGTAGACCCCAGTGTAATCACAAGGGTCCTTATGAGAGAGAGGAAGGTCAAAGTTAGGACACTATGTGACCTCCTTGGGATCCCTTCACTTAAGAGTTAGGTAGGACTAGCTACAACATCCTACCCCCATAAGCTGATGGCTCACAACTCCAACACGTCATTTTCTCTGCTGACTCCCCACTGCCACCCCCATCCTTACCTTCCACCCCAAGCTGTCTTTGGTGAGTGAAGATGAGGAGGAGCATGGGGTGATGGCTAGGATTAGGCGAGCCTTTTAGCCGCCTTTTACTAAGCCCTGAAGGTGATTGGCCCCAATTTTTACAGGCTCCTTGGCATCCTTCTCTGTAGAATATGAAGAAAAAAAGACTCCTTTGTCCTTAGCTTTGGGCCCTGGCCACCAGGTCCTCAGCTAAGGAAAAGTCTCACTCAGTATCCTATTACTGTGGGGTCTGATTCTGAAGCAGTAGGGGCCACAACACATTTCTGAGAGAAATCTGTTGTTCTATAGCATTAGATCCCACTCCCCTCATTTCATACCTGGGTACCCTTTAGGGAATTTAGGACTCTTCATTATGAAAAAATATTAACTCATTCCTTTGTAATCAGACTCTAACATATCAAAAACAAAGTCTACTGGCTTTCGTCTCCTGCTTCTAGTACCTTGTCCTCACCTTACTTCCAGCCACAATAATTGAAACTAGCAATTAGAACCAAGATCACCCAAAGCTATGCAATGCATATGCTCGGTGAAATTCATTCTACTACTAAAGGGATCACCTAGGAGATCTTACCCTCTGCCCTTTGCTGACTGGTGCTATCACTAAGATGCATTCAACTACAAGTAATAAAGAAAACCTGCCAAACAGTAGCATGCATCAAAAAGGAACTGGTTAAATAGAGATACATCCACATAATGGAAAATTACATAGCTCGTAAAAGGCATGAGGATGCTACATATTGACGTGGAAACATCTCTAGGACGTAAGGTTAGGTGAGAAAAATAAGTTGTAGAACACTATATATAATGTTGCCGTTTCTGTAAGAAAGGAGCATATTTCTGAATATTTGCCCTTAAAACACTGAAAGACCACCAAAGCAGCTTTTATAGTTACCTGTAAAAAAGGAAGGAGACAGTGAAGACAGGGTGAATGAGAACAGGGGTAAGAATAAAAGTTCCCAGTGTACGCTGTCCTATTCTTTTTGTTTTGAACCAGGTGAATACATTACCTATCCCAACTTTTTTATCTTAGAAAAATTAGGTTATGTAAGATGTTACTATTTGGAGGATCTGTGGGAAGGGTCTCTTTGTACTATTTTTTTGCAACTTTTTGTAAGTGAAGTTATTTCAAAATGAAAAATCTTAGAGATAGTGTTAGAAGGGTAACAAATAAAAGACTTAAGAAATAACATAAATACACATTCAGTTGCTCAGAGAGGAAACAGGAAAGGGGATGTGGGGGCAGGGGAATGGCTGAGAGGATCAGGGAAAGACTAATTAAAAAAAGAAAAGCTGGCACCCTAGACCCCATTCTCAAGGGTCCCCTTGACTTCTCCCCAGACTTTTACAAAGAAAAGAAGACTCCGCTACCACAGATGAATCAGTGGTCTTGGCAGCCTCCCTGGGACAGACAACCTTCGCCTCCAAGCTTTGCTTTCCTGACCCGCACGCTCTGCGGAGGCAGCGGCCCAGCAGGCGAGGCTGCAGCGCGAGCAGCGGGGTTTGGGCTGTGCGCGTTCGGGGGAAGCACTTAGTGCGGGCTGCCGCGGGATGCACGCGCTTCCCTCCGCAGGAGAGAGCATGCAAATTAAATCCTCACGCTGCAGGTCAACAGAAATAAAAGCCTTTGCTGCCGGTAATGTGTTTACCGACCCGGGTTCCTGGAAGCCAGAAACCTCCGTCTGGCTACAACAATGCGGGAGAAATCGCTGGGAGGTTTATGGAGGGAGGCCTGCAGCGCAGCTCGTCCAGGCGAGCGATCTCCTGCTTACTCGCAGGCTGCCGCCTCCACGTTCTCGAAAAGTTCTCCTGTGCGAAGAGATTGGCGCTGCCTGGGAGCTCCTAGTCTCAAAGAGTCTAAGAGAGTGCCCTGTAAATACATACTATTATGTACTCATAACAATTAAAATTAAAAAGGGAAGAAAATGAAAAAAAAATAAAAAATAAGTCTAAAGGAGTCTCCAGGAGGGTGGCTGTGAACATGGTGCCACCATCCAGGAAGAAGTAACCAAAAGTGAAAAAAAAAAAAGAGATCGCTACTCTGACACTTTGTATTTGGGTCTATTCTTTAGCCCTAACTCCCTGAGCAATCATCTAGTTTTAATTGGGGTCATTTTTTTGAAAATAAGTTTGCTAAGGCTGTATTTCCTTCTTCAAGAATGGGGTGGCAAAGGTGGATTCTATGGGCAGGATCTTCAGAGATTGCACAAGTTCTATACTACATAATGACTTACATTTGCATGATAATTCTATGTTGTGCTAGTATTTATTGAGCATTTATTAAGTGCTTTGTATATTTGATATTTTTAAATCTTCGCAATTGTATAAAATACTTTTATCCCTAATGCAATGAGGAAAAAGCTGAGATTTAAAGGGTTTAAGTCATTTGCCAAGACCACTCAGCCACAGTATTTCATCAAGTCTAAAATACCACCATAATTTCATATAACCATAAGAAAGAAAAGAGTGCTGCCAATTAAACTGTGATGCACCATCAATTGTAAAACATCTCCCAAGTCAAAGCCATTAAATGTGAAAAGATACGGGTGTTAGATTCTGAAATGCAATAGTGAGTGGTAAAACTACTCTGTAGCTCTCTGCTGTTTACAGGGCATTTCCACAGTCACTGTTGAGTCTCTTCCTCAAAATAACCCTTTAAGATATAAAACAAGCAATAATTATTCCCATTTTCAAGTGAGGAAATAGGCTTAGAGTAGGTAAGCAATTTGCCCAAAGTCACAAGCTTGCATGCACTTACTAATATAACTCAAACATGGAACTCCTGGCTCCTAATATAGCACTTCTTACAATCATGCAGCTTCCACTTACCTTAAAAAATGACTTAGCTGTTAGTTATTTATCAATAAAATTATCTGAACAAGGATAGAGGATGAACAGTAGTAGATCTCTTAATATTACAACCCAGATGATATCTTGCTGAGCTCTTTGGTTGTGAGTGAAGTGGTACCCCTTCTTCAGTTTAATTCATGTAACACTTATTTATTGTATGCTATGAGCTAATGGACACTGTCAGGCAGGAGATGGGGGGCTGCTTTAGTTTCAAATTTTACTATGAAAACTTACAAACATGGAAAAATTCAAAGAATAACACAGTGAACCCTCACATACCTCCATCTTCATTGAACAATTATTTATCTTTTGTCATGTTTGCTCTCATCATATGTGTGTTTTTAAACTCACTGAGCATACGTTGTAGACATCATAACACTTTACCTTAAATATTTCAACATGTATCTTCTAAAAACAAAAATGATTTTCTACATAACAATAATACCATCATACCTGTAAATGTCAGTTTTGTGAGTCAGCTTGGCTACACTACAGTCCCATTATTCGATCAAACACTAATCTAGGTATTACTGTGAAGGTAATTTGTAGGTGTGATTAAAATCTATAGCCACTTGCTTTTAAGTAAGGGAGATTATCCTAGATAATCTGGATGGGCCAGATTCACTCAGTTGAAAGGCCTTAAGAACAGAGATGAGACTTCTTGAAAGAAAAAGAAATTCCACGTGTAGACAGCAGCCTCAACCTGTGCCCAACCTGTGTCCTACGAATTTCAGACTTGCCTAGTCAGCCCACAATCTCCTACACCAATTCCTTGCAATACATCTCCTACTAGTTCTATTTCTTTAGTTAAACCCTGACTGATAGAAAAACTAAGAAAATTAACATTATGTCAATAGTATCTTCCTTTATTGATGATTCTTACCCTGATGAGCTCAAGGGTCAGGAAAAGCCTGGAACTGTGCTCCATGTTTGAAATGTTTGTACATTTTGTGAATTTTCCTGGGGAAAAGGCTAGCTTGCATCAATCCTTAAAAAGTGTATTACCTCCTCAATGATCAACAGCCACTGCCTTAAACACATCTTTCCAGCTCCATAAACCTGACGGCAGTGATACAGAAGGAGGCAGACCGGCTTTAAGGGAACCCCAGGTGAATCCCTGGGAGAGAAATCTGATTGTGGTGGGAAACAGCCAGCGACCCTGTGGTAGTTCCAGAGTTTCATTCTTATTAGTTCATGGTGACACAAGGTATTTACAATATATTGTCAACCTCTCAAAGACAAGAACAAAGGGAGTCCCCTGCAAGTTTCATCATTAGCAGCTCCAAGCACAAAGCAACATAAGTTTAGCTATCCTTATGTAGGCAAATATGGAGGCAAGGAAGCACAAGAAGGTTTTGCATTTAATTTTGATCACATAATTTTTTAAATAAATATTTGGGATAAAAGACTGAAAAATAAGCTAGTCGTTTGGCCAACGTTTCTTCTTGCCAAGATTAAAAAAAAGACAGCAAAAAATGCCTATTATCCGTGGTAGGAAAGGGGGAAGTAGTCGTTGACTGACCAAGATGGAAGGTGCCAACTAATATGAGTCAAGATTACAAGTCAACCTTTTCAAAGTTCTTTCAACAAAAGTAGTACATTCCCAGGGAATTATTTTTTCTCTTATTTTTAGTTTTATTAAATCCCTATAATGGATCAGCTTCACAAATACAGGCATTGCTCCTATTTGCAAAAATCTAACTTGCAAGCAGCAATATTCCCCTCTTGTCTAGCATAAGGTACCCACTGCCCACGACAAGGCAGAAAAGGGCAGAGCAGAATCCCCCTGGAAATGTGCCCCTCTCTGAGCAGGGAGCAAGTGTCCCTCCCTCTGCTGGCTAGACCCATAGGCTAAAGCCAGCCCAGGCTCTGGGCCAATCCTTGTCTGAGTAGGAACTAGCCAGCAGCTCTAAGTACAGCGTCATGTGGGGCCTGGGGTTGGCACAGAGGCATAAAGCGAATGTCTGATATCACTGGGCTGTGCCTTGTGCCCAGGTATAATCTTGCAGTTGTTTTCTGTTGGTGGGGGGGGTTGTTTGTTTTGTTTTTTTTTTTTTTTTCTTTGCCCCAGTGAGCTGGCTGATTCTATAACCCAGCTATTGCCTTTTGTTTCCTTAGGTAAGACTTGAGTTCCTTCCTGTGACTGCAACCTTCTTCCAAATACCTAAGTTAATTCCTCATAAAGGAATAGTAGAGTGCTTGAGCTGAGAAGGAGACTCCATTCCAGAACTTGACATGCATTTATAGCAATCTTCATTATTGGCATTAAGGAGGAATTGGTGAGTTTCCTAAATTCTCAGATCAGAGTTTTAATAGGGCTGTCTTAGTTTGTGCTGCTATAACAAAATACCTGAGACTGGGTAATTTATAAAGAATAGAAATGTATTTCTCTCAGTCTTGTGGACTAGGAGGTCCGAGACCAAGGTGCCAGCAGTGTCTGGTAAGGGCTGGGTCTCTGCTTCTAAGATGGTGCCTAGTTGCTGCATCCTTTAGAGGGGACGAATGCTGTGTCCTCACACAACAGAAGGGTGGAAGGACAAAAAAGGAGCTAGATAGTTCTCTCCAACCTGTTTATAAGGGCACTAATTCCACCAGGCAGAGCCCTCATGACTTAATCACCTCCTAAAGATCCTCTCTCTTAATACTATCACATTGGGGATTAAGTTTCAGTATAAATTTTTATTTTTATTTTATTATCTTATTATTTTAGAGATAAGGTCTTACTCTGTCACCCAGGCTGGAGTGCAGTAACGTGATCATAGCTCATTGCAGCCTCGAACTCCTAAGCTCAAATGATCCTCCTGCCCCAGCCTCCCGAGTAGCTGGGACTATAGGCACATACCACCACACATGACTTGACATGAATTTTAAAGAGGACACAAACATTCAAACATTTTCTACATTCTCCAGGAGCTGCCATAGAAAATGTTAAAACTGCCAAGAGGAACTCAAAGATTCCTCAGGATCAAGATGTCTTAGTGCCATGCTTTCCTGCTTGCCACTGAATGAGCCAAGGGAGCTGTAACTTTTTTTTTTTTTTTTTTTTTTTTGAGACAGAGTCTCACTCTGTTGCCTGGGCTAGAGTGCCATGGCATTAGCCTAGCTCACAGCAACCTCAGACTCCTGGGCTCAAGCAATCCTTCTGCCTCAGCCTCCCGAGTAGCTGGGACTACAGGCATGCACCACCATGCCCGGCTAATTTTTTCTATATATTTTTAGTTGTCCAGCTAACTTCTTTCTATCTTTAGTAGAGACAGGGTCTGGCTCTTGCTCAGCCTGGTCTCAAACTCCTGAGCTCAAACCATCTGCCCGCCCCAGCCTCCCAGACTGCTAGGATTACAGGCGTGAGCCACCACGCCTGGCCGGGAGCTATAACTTGACAATAAAAAAAGAGAAATAAGAGAAATTTAAAAGATGGTTAAAAATCATAAAAGACCAAAAAACTGTTATAAAATGGAAGGGAAAAAACAAAAATAAAAGCTATGAGAGAAAACGAGATGCAATAAATACAAGCTAATGCTATGAACTGAATGTTTGTGTCCCCCTGCCCCAAATTCATGTGTTGAAAACCCAGTCACCAATGTGATGATTTTAGGAGATGAGGCCTTTGGGAGTTGAACTGATCACAAGGACAGAGAGCTCATGAATGGGATTAGTGCCCTTATAAAAGAGGCTCAGAGAGCTGGGCACTGCCCTTCTATCATCTATGAACCACTAAGCTGGCCTTCACCAGACACTGAGTCAGCTGGTGCCTTGATCTTGGACTTCCCAGCTTCCAGCACTGTGAGAAATAAATGTCGTTGTTTATAAGCCACCCAGTCTATGATATTTTGTTACAGCAGCCAAAAAAAGACTGACAACTAAGAAAAATACCAATGTGAACTCAAAGAAAGTAGCAGAAAATAAGAAAAGCAAGCCATGACTATGAAGACACACACTGAATAAGCAGGCTCAAATATTTAAAAGATAACACCATAAAATAAACTACAACCTGAGTAAAACTGGGCCTCTGTGCTCCCACCTTAAAGTCACAGCATGGAGTTGTATCCAGAAGAAATCCAAGTTTGCCTCTAGATAGAATAAGAAAAAAATAGAGGTCTTGGCGGCGGGTCTCGTGAGGAGGCAACATAAGGGGAATTGTAGTGCAGGCACGGCAGGATCACTCTGTGCAAGCCCGCTTTTCACGCAGCTCCTCACCAAAGAGCCCCGCCTCAGAGCAACTACTGGGAATTCCATCCCTTTCCTCTCCACACGGTGCCTTCATCACCACTTCACCACCACACGGCTCTCTGCTCCTCCCTCTCCGAGGTGCACTGCTCGTGCCTTGCCTCCTTCCAAAAGCCATAGAGCCCAATAAGTGACTGTCCTCTCCCGGGACCTATTCTGATGCCTTTCCTCAAGGAAGCAATACTCCCTCAATCTGGAATTCTAGTAAATTAAATTCCCTTGATAAAATGCAAATGATACCACAAAATATAAAGTATTTAAGAGGCTAAGAGTAGGGAAATTATCCCCCAAGAATATTTTTAAGTAAAATGGCAGAGCAGTGGAAGTTCAAGATTTAACACTAACAGTCTAGGTCCTGGCACCTGGGGCTGGCTACCTACAGGCGTAGGGAACTGTGGAGACAGACAAGTGAGGGAGGCCTGAGAGTTGTAATTGGTCGTTATCCTAATACTGACAAGGCAAAGCCACTACTTAAAAAGGAAAAATTTAAAAAAAGATGATGTCTAGTTACGCTAATATGTCAAATAGGGTTTATCTCCTGTGCCAGTTCCTGTCAACCAGTCGTGGCTGCCTGGAGTGCTGTGGTGAGCATCGTGAGGCCACGTGTGGACTCAGCAAGAGGGAGTGCCAGGACCAGTTAGCAATGCCAGCCGTGGGTGTAGGTAGGGGAGAGGCACAAGGCATGTAGGGCGTTGCTGGCCCTGGACCTGGGAGCTAGCTCTCTGGAGGAAAGCTGGGTCTTATCAGATACAGTCAGATTCAGAAAGTCATGAACTGAAAGGCCTGCAGGATCCAAGCAAGTACCATGAAAGTACAAAGCCAGCAGGAGAGGCTTCCCAGCCTGTGTGTGGAGAGCGCATGGCTAGTGTTAGAATATAGAATATTTTTGGCAGCAAGTAATAGAAAAACCCAACTCAACTGGCTTGAGTAATATGAAACTGCATTATTTCACATAATGACCCTCGAGAGGTGGGGTGAGTCAGGTGTGCTACCAGGAGGGTTCTAGCTCTATTTCCCACTCTCCTCTTGGCTTTCCCCCCCTCTATGTGGACGGCCCATCACAGCCATCTTTACCCCTTGCCCATAACTAGTTTAGGAACCCAGGCTTAAACCATCAGTAGCTGTTATTCCAGGGCTAGTCCAGGGACAGGCATGTGTTCCAATTTGGCCTAATCAGACTTCAGGAATGCCTTATTTCATGGTTCAAGGAGAGGTTTTCTTTTCCTCCCTATGGGTGTGAATGAGGAAGCTTATTGCCCCAGTAACTGCTCATCATCATCTTGCAACCATAGGGGAAAGTCAGCTTGAGGGAAAAGTGTAGAGAAGAGTGGGAAATAGAGCTAGCCCCTTCACCAAGCACATCTGGCTCACCCTGCCCCTCCAAGTCTGACATGCATCTCTCTGCACTGTGATCAAGATGTGTTCCTTCCGGAGTAACTAGAGGAAGATCTGTTTCCTGTCCTTTTCCAGCTTCTAAAGGTCCCCTGCACTCCTTGGCTCATGGCCCCTTCCTCCATCTTCAAAGCTGGCAATGTTGCAACTCTAACCATTCCTTCATGATCACATCTCCTTCTGACCACAACCAGGAAAGAGTTTCTGCATTTAAAGTGATAGATTTAGGCCAGGCGCGGTGGCTCACGCCTATAGTCCCAGCTTCTTGGGAGGCTGAGGCAGCGGGCGGATAGCTGCAGCTCACCGGTTCGACACCAGCCCGAGCGCAGTGAGACCCCGTCTCCGTAAACAAAAAATCACAAAAAAGACCAAAAAAAAAAAAATTAAAGTGATAGATTTGGCCTATTCCAATAATGAATAATCTCCCTATTTCAAAACCCTTACCTGAATCACATCTGCAAAATCCCTTTGCTGGGTAAGCTAGCATATTCATAGGTTTCAGGGATTAATACTCGGACAGCTTTGGAAGGATATTATTCTGCCGACCATAACACCTCATGTCCTTCAGGCCCAGGTCCATACTTCGTGGTTGTTTATTTCCAAACCATAGATAGAGGGCAAGAAAGTCAGGAAAAAAAGTATTTTCACAGGAATAAAAAGAAAGAACTAAGTAGATTCAGCAATGTGTTCCATTTGATAGGTAACATTCTCTCCCTGGATTAAATGATAAACTATTCAAAAGGACCCACAGGTTAACTTTAGCCAAAAGAAGCTGAACAAAGCCCAAATTAAACTGCATAGGTTCCGTGAAGTCTTTGGAGAGCTTGCAGTATAAAAGGAGGGTCACAGGTGAGATTATATTTCTTATAACCCCAAGGACACAATAACTTTTATGTCAAACTGGAAATGAAATAAAATGCTGGCGTCTGAAAATCTGTCAGGTCAAGGAGAATGTCTTGACTGGACAATGAGAAAATATATAACTCTTCAGTCACTTCCTTGATCCTTTTAACTCCGGGGATTGCCATTCAATAGCTAACCCAGTCATGGAAATTAACTTAGCCAGTCAAAAGGAAAATGTCTGCCTGAGGATGAACAGAGGATCTGGCTACAATTAAATGCTCTTGCTCTCTTAGCTTGGCTACTCAATAGAGAGGAAGAGGGAGGTGTGAAAGCATCAAACAGAAGAAGCAATAATGAGTTTTGCCAGCTAACTTTTTTTTTTTTCATAGCGAGCAGTGCAGGGAAATGAACATAAGGAATCAGGGCTCAGACCTGGGTTGTAGCTCCTGCTTGGACATTAACTAGTTGTTAAGATTTTGGTCAAAGGCCTTAACTTTTGGGGGACCATGTTTCCTCATCCATTTTTTTTAATTCTAAAAGTATTAACAAGCATTTTAAAAATTCATTAAAGAAAAAATTCACAATTTTCCCACCTCATACAAACACACACACACACACACACACACACACACACACACATCCCTCCTCTTATCCCACCCCCCAAGGGCCAAACATCTAGTGAGTACAAGCGGATTGTTTTACATAGAGAGTTTGAATTTTTTCTTCTTACAAAAACTGAATCATATTATGTTCAAGACTCCACAATTTCTTTTTTTCCTTCAACCTACCATAGATATCCTCTAGAACAATTCATATAGATCTGATTTATTCATATGGACTCCTTTAAATTGAAATTATGAATATACCAAATTATATTTATGCCAAAATATATTCTATTGACATACATTCTGGTTGTATCTTTTTTGTTTTGATTTGCCACTAAAAATGTGCAAAAAGTATCTTTGATTATATATTTTTATATTCTATAGCTGAGGAAAAAATATGTACTTTAAAAAATTTTAATAACTATTACTATCCTATCTTCCTAAAAACAGTAATAATGTATAATCTTACCCGCACTAGATGAAAAGACCTGTTTTTCCACTCCCCATCAGTACCGTATGTTACGAGTCTTTTTAATTTTTGCCATTTGATGAGGGAAAAAAATGGTATCTCATGTTGTTTAATTTGCATTTTGGAATGCTGGTAAGGTTGTTCATTCACTCTTTAGTTAACGTTAGTTGGTAGGTTGGACTTTTACTCTGGACAGACACTATGTTTATGAGAAAAATTGAGGAGATGGACCAAATCTCTAGCAAAATAATCTGTAGCTGTTATCTGGAATACCGTTTTAGCCAGAAACAAATCAGTGCCTGAAAGTAGTTCCTGGCTTGGCAATTGTATAATTACACCTTGACCACATTTTAAGGAAAACCCTCAAAAAATTTCTGGAAATGTCTAAACTGCAAGCAATAGCCACTCCCACCACAGGGGCAGGAGTGAAGAATGCCAAGTTCAACATAAACTTGTTTTTGAACCTAGGCATTGCCAGACCTAGAATGGTGACAAAGCTGATAGTGACTTCCTGAATCCCTGCACTGAAGAGCATTCTGAGACGGATCGGGGCTCAGTAGAAAAGAGACACTGACTGAATAGCAATGTGTGCCATGGGCACAAGACTACAGAGGAGCAGTGTCCCAGGTGGGGAGCCCTGGCATTGTCCCCAAACTGGAAGAAGCTGGAACTGGCACCTGGACTGTTTGATCTGGGTAGGAGGAAAGACGTTATCCTCATCACTCTCCCTGCCACAGCCTTCACCTAAGGCTGCCCAGGACCAGGCCCATCCTTCCCCTCCTCCCTCCCCAGCCCTCCTGTTCTTTGACTCTGGTTCATTTTATCCAGAATTCACCTGAATGAAAATATTGTGTGAAATTGAAAGAACACTGGGATTTTCCACATCCTAAATCCACTAGAAATGGCCAGAGACAGGGTTGGTAAAGGAGAAATTAAATGACATTTGAAAATCTGCAGAGAAGAAAAACTGTAGACAAACTAACAGACACAAAATCTCTGGTTCTCTTCAGAGAATTATCATTCAAGCCAGAAAAAAACCAAACCAAAACAAACACAAAAAAATTCTCATTGCCAAAGCTTAGAATGCCTGCATTTCAGTTCCATCCAGGAATGGAACACATTTTCTCTCCGAAAATGCGAGTCAGCCAAGGGCTTCTCCACCCCTCTCCCTTCTCCCTGGTGACCATACCTCCTTTATTAGGACGTCGTCTGACCCCTAGTGGTGGCACTGCCCGCAGCTGCACCAGATGAGCTCCCTTTATTTGATGGTTTGTCAAAATTCTAATTTGCTGATATGTGAACAGCATTTCCTTTGAAAAACTGGTATTTGTACACTACCACAGCAGAAAATGGGTCTCCGACTTTTAGAGGGGCTTCAAAAAAGTAAACTTCGGAGAAATTAACAAAAGGCCTAAATACCAAAGAACACAAGCAACCCTTATCATGGGATAACAATGCGTGGCATTTTTCCTGGATTAGTTTTCTCCCGTGATAGTAAACCAAGTTCCAAAGCCTTAAATTCTGTCTTAAAAAAGGAGTAAAGAATTGCATCTAACATAAGGAAATGTCCACGGGTCTGCACATCCATCCAAACCCACCTTGCTTGAGGCATCATGAAACAGGAAAGCACAGAAACCAGACTATGTTCACAGTCCTGTAAAGTTCACGTGCCTTGGCCTGACTCCTCCAAACTAGTTCTAAATGGCAGTAAAAGGCAAGGGGGGAAAGGTGAGTGTGAAATATTTCTATTTCATGAAGCATTAGGCAGTGGTGGAAAGAAGTTGAAAACTGGGGCAAACAAATGGTTTTGACTGAGCCATACCTAGATCTTCCCAGGGGCCACCTCAAAAACCCCACCTGCTCTGGTTAGAGTTGACTCAGGAATTGGCTGGGCTGAGCCTCCAAGGGAAGGGTCTCAGAAACCACAGCTGAAGGAATCTAGGGTTGGCAGGGTTTCCTAGTTCCCCCTCCGATACCCCTCAAAAAACTGGCCTCAAGTCCCAGATTGCTCTTAAAAGTAGGGTGACCTCCGATTTTAAAAAGCTCAAAAGATCTGAACAGACACCTCACCAAAGAAAATATACAGATGACAAATAAGTACAGTAGTCTCATCTTATCTGTGGGGGATACATTCCAGGACCCCCTGTGGATATCTGAAACCACAGATAGTACGGAACCCTATATGTACTGTGTTTTTTTGATCTGATAACCAAGACAGCTACTAAGGTGACCAATGAGCGGTAGCACATACAGCATGGATATACAGGACAAAGGTATGATTCATGCCCCTGGTGGGACAGAGCAGAAGAGCACGAGACTTTGTCACACTACTCAGAATGGTGAGCAATTTAAAACTTATGAATTGTTTATTTCCGGGTTTTCCAATTAATATTTTCAGACCTCAGTTGACTGCAGGTAGCTGAAGCTGCAGAAAGCAAAACCGTGGGTAAGGGGGCACTACTGTGTATGAAAAGATGTTCTGCATTGTTTGTCATTAGGGAATTGCAACACAATAAATAAAGTTGTATTGGACTATAACTGCAAGAATAAAATCAATTTCTAAGAGTCCATACTGATATAAATCAATGATTGAATAAATAAATAAATTTGGAATACACAAATCTGCCATGCAGAAGAATTCCAAATAATTTATTATGTAAATACTCCCCATTAAAGAGATAGAGCACCACTCCCCATGGAGTGCACTATGTGCAGCCTGGTATGGGCTGCACCTGGTGACTGCCTTCCTGAGAGTACAGGTGGGAGGGAGGGGAGAGAGTACCTGCACAGTGGAGAACCTGGCAAACACTGCCTCAGCCAGGTGATCAAGGTTAGCATCGGCATGGTGCTAGCATGTGACGAGAAAAGCACTTTACCTCTGTGGTCTTCCTCCCCGGAACCCATAACCCCAGCCTGATCGTGAGAAAAACATCAGACAAATCCCAGTTGAGGGGCATTCTACAAAATACCTGACCAGCGCTCCTTAAAACTGTCAAAGTCACTGAAAACAAAGAGGGTCTGAGAAACTGTCACAGCCAAGAGGAGCCTGAGGAGAAGTGACAGCTAATTGAAATGTGGGGTCCTGGATGGGATCCTGGAAGAGAAAAAGGACATTAGGTAAAAACCAAGGAAATCTGGATAAAGTATGGACTTCAGTTGATAATATGTTAATATTGGTTTACTAATTGTGACAAATGGATCGTGCTAATGTAAGATATTAATAATAGGTGAAGCTGGGAACTTCACCTATATGGCAATTCTATTCTATCTTCATAATTTTTCTGTAAATCCAGAAGTATTATACAATAAAGAGCTTATTTAAAAAAAAATAGTAGAATGAGAACCCTTCCTGGTTTGAGCAGGACTTTGCTGGTGTTAGCACTGAGAACCTGGCATCCCAGGAAACCCCTCAGTCAGGGCAAAACAGGGTGGTTGGTCACCCGATAGTACTCCCGCCCCCTCTTCCAGAACAGATTCCTGTGAGGCACTTAGAATGCATTTATAAACTTTCCTAGCTTTACCTTTCTGATGTTTTTGATTATTTGTTGCCTGATTTATTTTAGGCCCAGAGCACTTCACACTTCCCATAACTGACCTAAAAATAATGAGGCACAAAGAGCGGGTATTTCACTTTAATGAAAATATCCATTGTGAGAAAAGAAAACTTTCTCAGACATAAATAATCAAGATAGCTCTCAACATTTCCCTGCTAATAGTCCAGTGGCTTAACAAGTCATGAGTAATTCATAGAAACATGGTTATTACAGCTTTGATGGATCCTTATAGCATGAGTCATTACATGATTTCATCAGTGAATCACCTGCATACACAAAACAAGTCAGGTCTATTATTTGACAGTCTAAGGGAAACTGAGGCACAGTCAAAGCTCACTTGGGGATGGTTCAGCTTGACAACTGGCCAGGACACTGATTTATGGTGCTAAACTACCACACAGGCACTACAATGTTGATGGAAACATAACACAGTATACATAACAAGGTAGAAAAAAATTGAATTTTCCAGAACTCCTAGCGAGGTCACTGTACCTGGCTGGAAGGGATCCAAACGCTACTCGCCTCTAAATCTTTCCCAGACAGAAGCAAAGCCACACATTAGAGGAAAATCATCCCACTGATAGTGCAGTGGCTTCTCTAATGACTGTGTAGTTGGACTTATACACAAATGTATTTAATACCTTTCAAACTTAAACCGTCTGTGACTAAAGAAGTGTCTGCAATATGGTAAGCCACCAGGCTGGGAGAGTGTGGAGACACCATACCCTCCAGCCAGGCGGCAAATTCCACAGCTGACCCTGAGATCTGCCTTCTCAAGAAGGCTGAGGCCGTTAGCTGTACTGGGATGACTGTGCAGGTTTGGGACTACAGGGTCCTTCTAATCTGCTCCTCCTGCACACAGAACTCACCCCCTCCTCCAGATAAACCCAGAGTACATTTCAAACGCGTCTGGGTTTGAAGGCTAGACAAATTATTAGCCTGCCGGAGGCATCCACTAGTTTGATCCAGTCCAGGCCAGGGAGGGCACTATGTCGAGGGCAAAGGGCTGAGGCTTTAAGGACTCTGGACGTAAATCCTGCCTGGGGCACTTACAAGTTATGTAACTTTGGGCAGATTTTTGACCTCTGTGTTCCCACATTTCTCATCTGTAAAAATAAGGAAAATTTCATCCATCCATCAAACTTTTTAATTGCATTTGTAAAACAACTGCAGTGGTCTGGCTCCTAGGGGAGTCAGCATTCCCTGCACAGCTTGCATTACTCAAGGAGACTGACTGCACACTCCTCAAATCCATGGCCGGATGTTTCCTTCACCGGCTCCCTCCTACTGTCTGTGCATGACCTCTCCTTACTCTGAGAGCAAGGAAGCAGCCAGAGGCAGCTCCCTCAGCCCCTGCCAGCACAGCAGCCGGCCTCCCTGCATCTGCACCTGGTCTTCCACCTGCCCTCCTCCTGGACAAGGCCTGTCTCTTGACCAGTGCTCTGGCACCCTCAATCCTGATGGTCTCAGGAACTGGGCTCTACCTATTATCTCCTCTCACTTGAACAGTGAACCTGCCCATTGCCTATTGGCTTTTAGGCCTGCCCAAAAGTCTCACGTTTAAAACAATATTCTTTCTCAGCCCTACTCCAAATTCTGATCTGAATATCAATCTTTGCACCTAGCCGAACTTCTCATAAGCCATGTCTAGCCCACCATCCCCAGTTCCTCACCTCCCACCCCTCAGCCCCACAGTCTGGCTTCCATCCCACTGCTCCCCTTGAAAGTGCTCTCCAGGGTCACTGGCTGTCTTAGTCAAGTTGGGCTACTGTAACAAAATACCAGAGACTGGGTGCTTACATGACAGAAATTTATTTTCTTACATTCTGGAGGCTAGAAATCCAAGATCAGGGTGTTGGCGGGTTGGGTTTCCTCTGAGGTCCCTCTCCTTGGCCTCTGGATGGCCACCGTCTTACTGTGTCTTTCTTCCGGGTGCAGGCACGCCTGATGTCTCCCTGTGTGTCCAAATTTTCTCCTCCTCTAAGGACTCCAGTTAGATTGGATTAGGGCCCACCTCAACAGCTTCATTTTATTTTATTTTATTTTATTTTATTTTATTTTATTTTATTTTTTTTGAGACAGAGTCTCGCTTTGTTGCCCAGGCTAGAGTGCCGTGGCGTCAGCCTAGCTCACAGCAACCTCAGACTCCTCGGCTGAAGCAATCCTTCTGCCTCAGCGTCCCAAGTAGCTGGGACTAGGGGCATGTTCCACCATGCCTGGCTAAATTTTCTATATATTTTTAGTTGTCCAGATAATTTCTTTCTATTTTTAGTAGAGATGGGGTCTCGCTCTCATTGAGGCTGGTCTCAAACTCCTGACCTTGAGTGATCCGCCCACCTTGGCCGCCCAGAGTGCTAGGATTACAGGCATGAGCCACCGCACCCAGCCTCATTTTATCTTAAACACCAAACACAATCACATTCTGAGGTGCTGGGGATTAGGGCTTCCACATATGAATTTAGGGGGACACAATCCAACCCATAACAGGCCTCTACTTGGTGTCAATTCAGATGCATGTGTGAGTCCCAAAGGCACTTCAGCATCATTTCCAAGATCATCACCTTCCTCACTCTCAGACCTCATCCTCTGCCTCTGTGCATCTCCCAGGGCGTGATACCCATTTGGTTCACCACTTCCCCTGGTCAGTCCATCACAGGCATATTTCTTAAATAGGCTCATTTCTCTCCATCCCCTCTAAAACAAACTTGGTCAAAGGCACTATCCCCTTTATCTGGATTGCCACAAGGGCCTTCTAATTGGCTTCTCTTCCTGGGCCTTGCTGACCTGCAGCCCACTCTCCATGTGGCAGTCAGAGTGAGCCTTCTCAAATGTAATTCTGATCATGTTAAAAATCTTGCTTAAACCTTTCAACAGCTCCCTGCCCTTAGAATGAAGTCCATACTTTTCAGTGAGGCCTACATGGACCTACTCGATCTAGGCCCTGCTTACCTCCCCTACTCTGAATTTCTTTCAGTTCTTTAAAGGCACCACTCTCTTCTGTCTGAGGCCTTTATGTGTGCTCTTTGCTCTCCCTGCGACGCCTTTTACCTTTCCCTCAGCTAACTCTTACTTTCAATTCCGTTTAAACATCACTTCCCCCAGGAAGTCCTCCCTGATCTCCCCACCAAGGGAGTTGGGTGCCTTACTTTGTACCACACTGCATGTTTCATTATATGTCTCTTCCAGTATAGATCATAAGAACAGGAAACATGTCCATGTTGCTTTTCCCCCAAAGCCTAGCAATGTGTCTAAAATATAATAATAAATAATAAATAGAATGAGCAGTGCAAGTATAGAATATGTCATAAATAATAGACTCAGTGAGTGAAGGCTTAGGTCCTTGTCTCAACTCTGTCACTAACCAGCTATATCACAGTGTCTGTTGGCTAAGATGAAATAAGATTGGTCTAGAAGCCATCTCTCATAGTCTCTCTTGATTCTAAATGACTATAATTCTTCATCTCCGATCCCAGATAGAATATATTGTGCCTGCATATTGAAGGAAGAGACCTTTGCCTGCTATTGATTCAGACAGAATGCCAATAGCTTGATGGAAATCTAAGAGGCCCAGAAAAGGCCAGCAGAAGACAGAAGTAATAAAGAAGACTCACTGACACTAAAAGTCTTCTAAATCAACATGATTAAATTAATCGTTCTTGACAACAACCCAAAGAGAAAACAAAGACACGGAAAGCAATGATTTTTAGCCTCCCCTCCCCCTTCTGTGTGTGTCTCTCTCTTTCTCTGTTGCCCTCCCTACCCAAACTCAGAGACTCCCGTTCTTAATAAGGTGTGGGTGGAGTTGCAGGGGCAGGGGGTGGCATCTCTTAGATTAAGATGATTATGGATCAAGTCTCCAAACTTACTCATGGCTTGAGGGGATTGTTGTCTATTTCCAACAAGGAAAACATAATTAGTTTTAAGTAATAAAAGCTCCTCCCTGGTTTGCAAGAACCAGGAAGGGGGAGAGACTAGTGAAGAAACTTAATTAAAAAGTTGCATTCAGAAGATCTTTTTTGGCAGTCATGGAAAGTAGGAGGTCCCTGTGCTATACACCTGAAGAAAACCTGGCAGCCCTACTTTCTTTTGGTTTTGTTTTATTTCTCCTCTTCCACTTGGTTTAGAAGAAGCAACTCTTTCTTTTGTATGCTTGGTGGCTGCAATACCAAAGAATAAATGTGACTAGGTTAGAAATATATGTTCACAAGTGAGGAAAACTTCAGTAGTCTGTCAATGCATTTGCCTTATGGAGAAAGTTGGTTTAGCTACAGATTTGCATTAAGTTATGTAGAAATTAAATGAAGACAACATGGAGGAGTTCCACTCAATATGAGTGCCATGGTGTGGTTTGCCAGGCATGCTACTGTGCTGTGGATAACAAGCTGAATAAAATAGACTTGTTCTTCAGAAGATCAGTCCACTGCAGTCTCTTCAGAAGGTCTGATTTCAACTTTGGCTGCTGGCTGGAATCACTGGGAAGCTTTAAAAAAAATATTGATGTGTCCTTGGTGAGAATGTAAAACGGTGCAACCACTATGGAAAACAGTTTGGTGGTTCCTCAAAAAAATTAAAAATAGAATTACCACATAATGTAGCAATTCCACTTCTGGATATATAACCAGAAGAACTGAAAGCAAGATCTTGAAGAGATATTTGTACACCCTTGTTTCTAGCAGCATTATTCACAGTAGCCAAAATGTGAAATCAACTCAAGTATCCATCAATGGTTGAATGGATAAACAATATGGCATATACATATAGTGGAATATTATTCGGCCTTAAAAAGAAAATAAATTCTGGCACATGTTGGTCGGACACAGTGGCTCTTGCCTGTAATCCTAGCACTCTGGGAGGCCGAGGTGGGAGGATCGCTTGAGCTCAGGAGTTCAAGACCAGCCTGAGCAAGAGCAAGATCCTGTCTCTACTAAAAATAGAAAGAAATTAGTGGGACAACTAAAAATGGAAAAAGTTAGCCGGGCATGGTACCACATGCCTATAGTCCCAGCTATTTGGGAGGCTGAGGCAGAAGGATTGCTTGAGCCTAGGAGTTTGAGGTTCTGTGAGCTAGACTGATGCCACGGCACTTTAGCCCTGGCAATGGAGCAAGACTCTGTCCCAAAAAAAAAAAATTGTGGCAGATGCTATAACATGGATGAACCTTGAAGACATTATGCTAAGTGAATAAGCCAGTCACAAAAGAACAAATACTGTATGGTTCCACCTATATGAGATACTTAGAGTACTCGAAATCATAGAGACAGAAAGTAGAATAGTGGTTACCAGGGGCTGCAATAGGGGGAAATGGGGAGCTATTAATTAACAGGTACAGAATTTCAATTTTGTAAGATAAAAAGCATTCTGAAGATGGATGGTGGTGCTGGTAGCAAAACAATGTCAATGTACTTAAAAATGTACTTAAAAATGTACTTAAAAATGCCACTTAAAAATAGTTAAGATGGGCTGGTTGCAGTGGCTCACACCTGTAATCCTAGCACTCTGGGAGGCCGAAGCGGGTGGATCACTCGAGGTCAGGAGTTCGAGACCAGCCTGAGCAAGAGTGAGACCCTGTGTCTACTAAAAATAGGAAGAAATTATCTAGCCAACTAAGAATAGATATAGAAAAAATTAGCTGGGCATGGTGGCGCATGCCTGTAGTCCCAGCTACTCGGGAGGCTGAGGCAGGAGGATTGTTTAAGCCCAGGAGTTTGAGGTTGCTGTGAGCTAGGCTGACGCCACGGCACTCACTCTAGCCCGGGCAACACAGCAAGACTCTGTCTCAAAATAAATAAATAAATAAATAAATAAAAATAAAAATAATTAATCTCACATGCGTGCGCACTCACACACACACACACACACACACACACACACACACACAGAGCTACATAGTTCCCACTCCCAAGAGAGTCTAATTTAATTGGTCTTGGTATAGCCTACATATAGGAATTTTTAAAACCTTCCAACAGATTCTAACGTTCAACCTAACTTAAGAACCACTGCTGTAGACTGTAAAAATCACTTGTCTACAGAGAAAGAACTAAATCTGGAGTTAGAATACCTGAGTTCTTCATCATTTAAAGCCATGTGGGTGCTTAAAACTTTGCTGAGTCTCCCTTTAGCCCTTTATGTATAAATTGACATGATATGCCCACCCCATGGTGGTGTCATAGGATTCATTTAAGTTAGTCTATAGAAAAGAATTTTTATACTTTAACAATTATAAGGCATAATTAGATGAAAGAAATTAACAAGTACAAAGAGAGATCATTTGTTTCTCTCACTGCCATCTAGATGCCTTTATCTGACCCTCAAGGTGAAATTAATCCTTCCCGCCTTCCCTCAAAAATCCCATAGAATTTTGTCAGCCTCTTTATTGCGGCACCAACCCTGTTTCAAAGTCAGCTGTATATCTGTCTGCCACCCCGCAGATCTTACTTCCAGAAAGGCAGGCCATGACTGATTCATCACCCCAGACCCCACTGTGCCTAGCACACAGTGGGTGTTCAATAAACGTTTGCTAAATCCTATTGAATTGCATTGTTTAACAGCATGTAAACCTGATGCAGTCAGTGTGTTTTAAGCATACGCCCCTGTTACCAGCAGTCTCACTACTCCAAAGGCAAGCTTTATTTCCATAAATAATAAGATGCATATGCACAGAGCAAGAATGGTAGCCTGAAAAACAAAGAGATGCTGGGATACATACGTAGGATCACGGTCCAAATGGGCCCTACTGTTCCTGACACCCAAGCCACCCAACCACATCCTTCTACTTTGGTGCAGATATGGGTGCTGTTATTATGAACATGAGGTGTTGGCCAATGTGGGCCTAAAATAATGGCATATTTTTATATAATGTAAAGGCAATTTTTTCTTGAGTCTTGAGATAGTAAAGCAATGAGCTAGGCCAAGGCTTCCAACAACAAGACCATCCACTGTTGAAATGCAAGGAGGGAGAAACAAAGACCACTGCTCTTCCTGTCACTTAGTCGCTCCTCTCTTAGGGCATTGATTCAAAAATATAAGCAGCTCAGAAAGAGCTAAACCAGATATATAAGAAACACAGGTATTGTGCAATTTCATTTGGCCTTCCATAAACTCCAGCCAGGAAAATTAACTTGGAAAGGGATGGAGGAAAGAAATTACCATTTTTTGAGTGCCTGCTATGGGGTAGGTCCTTTATTATCTCATTACATTCTCACAACACCTGTATCACACACCAATATGTTCAGCTACAAATAACAGAAACACTGACTTAAAGTGACTTGGGTAAATAGGACTTATTTTTCTCACACGGAAGAAAAAGTCCGGCGGTAGGAGCTGCTGGCACTGGCTCTGGGACTCTTTTGGCCTTTTCCTTATGTCTATTGTGTATGAGTCATGAAGTGGGAGCTCTGGCTCCCAACATCACAGCCACGTTCAAGGCAAGAAGAAGGGGGAGGGGCCATGCTACTGCATACGTTCCCGCTTCCCTTTTTTTAATCAAAAAGCAAATGCTTTCCCAGAAAGGCACTTCCACTGACTTCTGCTTATGTCTGTCTTAGGTTGGGTTCTCTAGAGGCTAAAATGGGGATCCTCGTGCAAGTAACTTATGGAGGGACTGTTTTCAGCGAAACTTTTAAGGAAGTAAAGAAAGCAGTGTAGAACAGAGGATAAGAAACTAGGCCAAGATGTGGGTTCAGCTGAAATCCCACCTCAGCCTGATCCCACCACAGAGCCATCCCATATTGAGGCAAGCGGTTGTGGCTCTGAAATCCCCATGCCAGTCAGTCCTTGGCTTCAGGCTGCCCAGGGTGTGTGGCACAGCCTCCTAGTCACTTCCAAGCAAGGGGGCTCCCTCGGCTGAGAGCAATTCACAGCAGCTGGGGGGTGAGCACATTGTCCCATAAAGGAGAGTGGGACAGGCCACCAACAGCATCTTCTACAATCTCATGGTCCAAAACTAGGTCACATGGCTGCCTCTGGGTACAGTGATGTAGAGAAAGTAAACATTTGGGTTTTTTAGCCTCCACAGTGAGATGTGAGTGCCTTTCACTGTTGATTGGGTGGCCAATGAATATCTTCCAAAACCACTCCTGAGATAGGCTTCTTATTTGTTAAGGAGGGAACTCTCTTTTCCCTACTCGTGATGTTTCGTTCCATGTGAAGGGAATTCCACTAGAACAGCAGTTCTCAAACTTTTCAGTCTCTGGACCCCTAAACTCTTAAACATTATTGAAGATCCCCAAAACCTTCTGTTTATCTGGGTTATGTCTATGGGTATTTACCACATTAGAAGTTAAAATGGAAAAAATTTTAAATATTTATGTATTAATTCATTTAAAAATTATTTTTTAAAACCATTAAATATTAATATAAATAAGTTTTTTCAAAAATAACTATTTTTCAAAATTAAAAAAAGTAAAAGTACAGTTGTTTGAGATTTTTACAACCTTAATGTCTAGCTTAACCAAAGACAGTTGGATTTTCATAGATGCTTCTGCATTCAGATTGTTTTACAATGTGTTGCTTTGGTTGAAGTATATGAAGAAAATCCAGCCTCATTCAAATATATAGCTGGAAAAGGAAGGATTATTTTAATACTTTCAGATAATTATAGTTATTCTGGTTTGATACATCAAAACTCAACAAGTGGTAGTTTCTTAAAGGTTAACTTTAATATGGAATATGAAACTGTATCAATGGTTACATTAACATCCTCTATCTTGTAGTTTGAATGGATCATTGTAACATCATGTATTGAATGTTTGCAAAGTTTTCTTCACTGACTCAAGCAGATCTTCCAAATGTTACCACATTTCACTATACAGTATCCAAAAACTGCATTCATTAATATCACCACCAATATCATCAGTAAAGTCTTTAACTATTGGAAAGCTGTCAAGCCTATGGTGGAGGGTACAAGTTTTCTAAAATTCTAATTTTGCTTGTAAAATTAGATACACAAATTGTATCATTAGCGACAAATACTGTCAATTGTTTACCTTGAAGTGACAGTCACTTCATTAGAGAAAATGTCAGCCAAATGCCTGAGTTTGAATTATCGGTTTGTTTGCCAATCATTTTTTTAAGTAACATGGTGTTCCAGAGGGAAAATCTAGTTCAGCTCACAACTCAAACAATAGCACGAGTACTTTTCCTCTGGACAATCATTTTAAGGATGCAGCAGAAGTGCATTCAGAAGTTTGTAGAATAAAATTTAACAGCATGCATTCATCAATGATATTCTTGTATGAAATTCTTTTGTTTTTTGCCTTTTTCCCTGAGTCTTTAGCTGTAAAGAGCACAATGAGTACTAGTACAGTTTTGTGTCTCTGTCTCGGTTCATGCTAAGGCACAAGCAAGTGTACCTATCTATGATTTTGCACCATAAATGCAAATGTCAACACAGTGAAAAAGGCAAACAGCATCTTAGCATTATTATGAAAATTCTTTTGGCCTTGGGGACACGCTGAGGTGGACTTGGGGACCCCCAGTGATCTGAGAACCTCTACAAATACCTTAAGAACTTCTGTCAGATTCACTCCAACTTCCTGCCCATCAACCAGCTTCCAAAGAGTAAGGGGAGGCTGAACTGTGCCTGTCCCACTCTCTTTCTCAATCTCAACAATCATGAGTCACTTGTTCTCCCCTCTAGAAATGTGAATTAGGGTTCCTGCCAGTACTGAAAATCCTCTCAGTTTATTACCATTTACAAAACCTTGCTAATAGTTTTTTAAATTGCTCGGCTTACCTCTTTAGGTAATAACCTGCTTAAAGCTGTGACCCTAGACCAAGAGGGGACACCTGACCAATCTTAAGACAATCAGATGCTCTTCTCTGGGAATTTGGCACAGGTATGATTGACTCCTGTCCCCCAAACAGGAGATACTTGCCTTAGAGTTGCTTAATCAATAGGTCTGGGGAAGTAGTCCCTCCTGGGTGTGTCTGCCCTGGGCAGATATCTTCGTGGCACCATGTCCCCATATTCTGGAACTAGCATCAGAATTTGATTTTGACTACCCAGCCCCATGGCAGGTAATCATAGTGGACCTGTCAAGCAAACTGTACTTCCTTCCAGGCATGGGCAAGAGACCCAAACTGAAAAATCAGATAATCTTCCCTAGAATCCAAACCTTGAGCTAAGTGACTCTGAGGCTGCAAATGAATGATCATTCACCCTAAAAGCAGCCCCAGAGAGACTATCTGGTAGCTCGTGCCACCTGATCCCTAGTTCTGTCAAAGACTGCAGTTCATTCACTTTTATTCTGTTCTTTGGGATATCCTGTATCCTTCCAATAAAATTCCTTTTGCTGAAGTCAGCCAAAGTCTATTTCTGTTGCTTGCACCAAACAACTCTAATTGATATAGCCCCAAAGGCAATTGCATGCTCTACCCTAGAAGGCATAAACTGCTTACAACTCCCCAAATGGCAATTTTCTAGGCTAGAAAATGTTAAGATCCACCAGGCACCCATTATATTTCTTTGAGGCTCAGGATCTGGGATTTGTACATATTTTCACTGCTGCTACACTCATTCCCATACTGCCTACCATATCAGGTGACAGTGGAAAGTCTTCCCAGAGCTATTTCCCAGAGAAGCCATGATATTTCTGAGCCCTGAGATGTAACCTTTTAATTAGTATTTGATAGAAGAAATATTGTTTGCTGGATTTTTATATCATGCTTCTAGCACAGGGTATGGCTGGGGAAAATGAGAATTTATGCATTGATGCCATGAAAGACTGAGGCCATGTATGTAAATCCACTAGGTTATTTAAGTATCATGGAAAGCACCAGCCACAGAAGCCTGAGACATGCCATTCCTGTTAAACTTACTATTATCCTGATTGCACAGCCAGTCTCTATGTACATGATGTCTCTGTTGATCCTCCACAGTCAGCATTATCGAGCTTCTTATCACTGAACAGAGTGTGATGCAGTAGGGATTGGAAATACACTATATGACATTCAAAGTCAGGTGAATATCCTATATGCTGGGGTCACAAACTCAGACAGTTAAGAGATCAGGCATGTAACAAAACTGAAAATAGCAGACTAGTGGAGACAGTGACCAATGACGAGCTCATGATTCATTTCAAGGGAGGAGAAGTCTATCTGGAAAGAACACACACAAGTACTGCATTTATTGACCTAAATGCCAGGTGTATTTGCATGCCTTATCAAATACTTTCTCTCATTCAATGCTCACAATAGCTCTAACAAATGGGTTAAAATATCCTCAGTTTTCACTTATGAAAAGAATAAGGGTCAGACATCTTAAATACCTACCCTACATTACACAGCCAATAAGTGGTTTTGCAGGACTTTGTTTCCAGGTGTATCTAAAGTCCTTATTTTTTCCATCATAAATCAATGGCTTAAATGTCCACATTGTATAGGTCAAAGTTTTATTCAGCCTGCAAAGCTTTAAAAAAGTTTAAATTCATTAAAAATATTCAATAGTCAAGGATTGTCACATTAAAAATCTGGGTTTCCATCTTTAGGGGAAGACAAAATATTGAGTTCTCTGGCAACTCTGTAAATGCTGGAATATGTGGCAACCTTGGACATGCAGTTCTTACTGGCACTGTTCACGGGGCCTGGTTGGTTGCTTTCCCCCTTTGATGGGACCAGGCTTGGTCCATCACATCTGACTGACTCATATCGGCTGGCTTCGTTCTCCGACTTTACTTGCCTAACCCTTGTGGACATTTCAGTTTGTGCCATCCCCCCTTCCATCCAGCATGTTTTCATCCCAGACAAAAAGAAGCTATTGCAGTCTCTTATTTATTTGAATGCTTTAATCAAGGTATTTGAAATCAGTAAGTTCTTTCCTTTGCTTTCTGAACATAAAGAGCTGTGTATATTTACTCAGACTTTAGTCTCACATATAGCCATTTTACTACAAGTCTTACTGAAGGAGGCACAGAACTAAACTGGTAGCACATATGACTTTTTTGAACTTGAAGCCAAGACACAGATCTGCCACTGTAGCACTTGTCAATTTCAAGCAAGCAAAATATCCTCTTCACCAGTCATAATTTTAAAAGCCATCAAAGTCACCAAAATAATATCTAATATCCCCAGGTTGAGTCTTAAAACACCATGGATCACTTTGATCTACACAGGTCAATGGCTTGTGGGCAAAAAGAGAAAAAATACACACACACACACACACACACACAAATGTTGTCAAATGAGATAATTCACTGATGATTGGTTTTGCTTCACTTCCCCAAAGTCTTTCTTGACTTACTAATCCAATCTCACCTTCATACCACTTCCTCTGAGCAGTCATGTATTCAGTCTGCACCATAGTATTTTATACAAGTGGCTATATTAGCTCTTGGAATTGAACTGTAGAATTTAGGTGCCAAAGGGAACTTAAAGAATAATTTAATCCAGGCCTTTCACTTTATTGATGAAGAAACTGAAACTCATAAAATTTAAATGATTTGCCCAAGGTCACAAAGATAGCTAATAAAGGGTACATTTGACCCCCATTCCATGGTCTTTATACTCCCATGTTCATCTATTTATTATGCAATATACTTGGAAAATGGTGTGGCCTGGTTATGATGTCTGTAATTTACTTGTAAATACTTCAGCTCCGACAGTGTGATATAAATATGTGTGTTTGTTAGTCTTAATCTATACTCCAGGGACAGTTGGTTGCCCTAATCAAGAATTCACAGCTAGCACTTAATCAAAATGCCACACACCAGAGAGGACTATCACAAGGCTTCAGCTACCTCCAATCAACACCAGAGGCTTTGCTAATTATAGTAAATACTATTAATAAGCATTCATTGGTGAAATTAGTGACTCACTAATTAGCATAACAGATACTATAAATGGATTGCCATTGGTGAAACTAGTATGGCTCAAGTTAAAATGCTTTAGAAATACTCCCCACCTTTTCACAATCAGTATGAACCTTTCACCTTTGCCCACAAGGATGGCACCCAGGCCTAGAATCAGAAATGATCAAGGATCTGGTTGACCAGCACCACTATAGAGTTAACTGAATCCTGCCTCTAGCTGGGACATCTGCCTCAGATGAATCCTTTATACAAGGTATGGTTAGAGCCCTAAAGAGAAGAGGTCTGGGACTGCCTAAGATTACAGAACAGGTTTTATGAACTGTTCCTGAGCCTACTTATAAACACATGTTTATTTAATAAATGTCTATATGTGTGCAGAATTTGGCTGAAGAGTTGCTTTGAATATAAAGTAGTTAGAATGAGATTGTCAGGAACTATCCACTGTCACTTACCTCTAAGATTGGTGGCTACTGACATCTACCAGAAAGAGTCTAATAATTGTGAATTACTATTATGAGTTGAATTGTGTCTCTGAAAAATTAATATGTTGAAGTCCTAACTCTACCTCAGAATGTGATCTTATTTGGAAATAGGATCTTTACAGACGTAATCAAGTTAAAATGAGGTCATTTTTAGAGACAGACAAAGACACAGGGAGAATACCACATGAACGTTAAAGGCAGAGATTGGGGTGATACATTTACAAGCCAAGGAACTCAAAGACTGCCAGCAAACCACCAGAAGCTAGGGAAAGGCATGGAACAGATTCTGTCTCACAGCCCTCAAAAAGAACCAGCCCTTGCCAACACCTTGATCTTGGACTTCCAGCATCCAGAACTGTGAGACAACTGTGAGATTAGTGTTTAAGTCATCCAGTTTGTGGTACTCTTCTATGGCATCCCTAGCAAACTAATATAATGATCAAATGGATTTAGTTCTGTTTGTAAAATGGCTTCAATAATTGGACTGATATGTCCAGTATCACAACAGTCACAAATAACTACCAACTGTGCAATTCCCAAAACATCTAATTGCACTAAGTTTTACCCCTACTTAAAAATCCACCCAGTAAACTGTAGAATGGAAGGATGAGGCTGACGCTATCTGACCCCACTGTGAGTGCTCCAGAACACACCTGCATTCAAAGTTCATTGCCTCATTGCAACAGGAGAAAATGTACACCGAAGGGGACCATGGAGGCCTCAATAAGAGGGTGTTAGAAAGGACTTATGAGATTTGGGCTTGTGAGAATGATTTGGGGAAAAGTTCAAGAAAACACGGCTTTGCTCTTAATTGCATGGTGTCAGGAAGCAGAGGTGATTCTGTTATTGGGCATTTTAGTAATTCTCACCTAAAAGGCAGAAGGAACACAGTGAAGCTCAAGCTATACTGAGTAAAAAAGCAACAGCCATTTATAATAGCCAGGAAACAGAGGTGTTTTGTGGTTTTGACAATGTCCTTCTTTTTATATGTGCTCAAATATGACTATAGAGTCATCTTGTTTTTATCTTGCTCCGTTAGAGTCACAGAGTGGTCCTGTATGGTGTTGCGTTCTGTGAAGTTGTTGATGTTCAACAGGAGAATACCAAGGTTTTAGCCAGGCCACCTTTTCTCTTTCTTACCACTGAGCAATCTTAACTTCACTAACAATAGGGCAACTGATATTATGCACCTCCAGATGTAATACAAGAAGTATACCACATCACTTCGGGAGTACTCTTGTCAAAAAAGAAAGATTGAATCTAATGAAGCCTCCAGCATTGTCCAATAGAAATATAATACAAGATATATATGTAATTTAAAATTTTCCCATAGTCACATTAAATTTTAAAATGAAGAGGTAAAAGTAATTTTGAAACATATTTTATTTAGATAATATATCCAAAATATTTTAATATATAATCAATATGAAAATGTTAATAAAACATTCTACATTCTTTTTTCATAGTAAGTCTTTGGAACCTGGTGTGTATTTTACACTTATAACACATTTCAATTCATATTAACCACATTTAAAATGCCCAATCGCCACATGTGGCTAGTGGCTACCGTATGGACCATGCAGATCTAGACCTAAGTCCCAGTTTAGTGGAAAGGGAGACATAGAGGAACACCTATCTCCATCAAAGGATACAATTAGTCTAATCTAGCATTTGTGAAATTCTACATGAAAGACTCTGTCTTCAACACATAAATGGTAAGGGAAAATAAAAGGGAGAAGAAACTTTTATAGATTAAAAGATTCTTAAGGGACATATTAACCAAATGCAATCTGTGAACCCTGTTTGATTCTTGATTCAAAAAAACAAACTGTGAAAAGATATTTTTGTAGTCAGCTAAGGAAACTGAATGCCAGAGATTGTCTTTTAGATGATATTAAAAAATTATTGATTTTGTTGGATGTGATGATGCTACTATATTAAAATAAAAAGTCCTTATCTGTTAAAGATATATGCTCAAGTATTTACATGTAAAATAATCATATCTGGAATTTTCTTTAAAAAATTTCAGCAAAATAAAAGAGTAGGAAGCAAGTGAATGAAACAAAAATGGCAGGCTGGGTGCAGTGGCTCAGGCCTGTAATCCTAGCATTCTGGGAGGCCGAGGGAGGAGGATTGCTTGAGCTCAGGAATTTGAAACCAGCCTGAGCAAGAGTGAGACCTCGTCTCTACTAAAAAATAGAAAGAAATTTGGCTGGGCAACTAAAAATATTAAAAAAAAAAAAATTAGCCGGCATAGTGGCGCACCCCTGTAGTCCCAGCTACTTGGGAGGCTGAGGCAGGAGGATCGCTTGAGCCCAAGAGTTTGAGGTTGCTGTGAGCTAAGCTGACCCACGGCACTCTAACAGGCAACAGACCAAGACTCTGTCTCAAAGAAAAAAAAAGAAACAAAAATGGCAAAATGTTGATAATTGATTAGTGATGTATAACTGGGAGTTTATGATACTGTTTTCTCTACTGTTGTGTTTGGATATTTCCATAATGAAAAGCTCAAAAATAGTGTGATAAGATGAAAAGTAATCTGTCTTTATGTTTATTCTTTTAATTGGGGTGAAATTTCACTAGTGTATACATATCTCAAAACAGTGGACCTACATGGGGATGGGCGGGACATGGACAATGTATATAACCTGAGCTTTTGTACCCCCATGATGAGCCGAAATAAAAAAACAAAAACAAAAAACAAACAAACAAAAAAAAAAAAAACAGTGGACCTAACCCAAGGTAGGGCACACAAGTGAACACTTTTACACCTGATAAATGCACCAAAAAGGTAAATGGTTTGCACGCTATTACTCAGTGCCATACCACTTCATCACACATATCCAGCTATTCATTTGCCAGAGTTATTTATGTTTGTGCTCTGGAAGCAACAAAACATGGGTCGGAAGGAGGGAGAGGTCGATGAGGGAGGTGGAAAGCAGAGTCCCTAGGTGACTTGTGCAGGCCCTTGGTGAGGGCAAGGATGGTGTAAAGGGCCGGGTGTGCAGGATGCTGAGGAGACAGAACTAGGCAAAACTGGAGGGACTGAGATGGGAGGACACTTTCCAGAGTCCCAGCCAGGCAAACGGGGCAATAGCGGGGCCACTCACCAAGTCAGAGAACACAGAAGGGGGAGGAACGGCTTTCTTACTTTTTTGGAATTTCTGTAGCACAGACAGCTGGAGGAACCAACGTTTAAAATCACCTGCTTTCCATTATGGAGTCAGATTCTCCTTTTTATTACCATCTCTTTTTTCTGACTCAATGACAGCTTGCTATTGGATTTTTAATCTAGACAAAATTGATGTCAAAGGAGAAGAATGCATTATTTGAGGCCTCAAGGTTATGTCAATTTTGCTGGTTCTCAATGATCCACATTCTGTGTTGAGCCGGGCTGACACAGATGGGTGGGGTGGACGGGGAGCTCTGGGGAATCGCAGATCAGGCCTAGGGGATGGAGAATAAGATTATTCAGGACTCTCTCCCTCTCTGCCTTTCTTCATTTCTCATTAAGGATTAAATCCTTTTGTCGGCAGGGCGTAGTGGCTCATGCCTGTAATCCTAGCACTCTGGGAGGCCGAGACGGGTGGATCATTTGAGCTCAGGAGTTCGAGACCAGCCTGAGAAAGAGCGAGACCCCGTCTCTACTAAAAAAATAGAAAGAAATTAGCTGGACAACTAAAAAAAAAATATATATATATATATGAAAAAAAATTAGCCAGGCATGGTGGCACATGCCTGTAGTCCCAGCTACTCGGGAGGCTGAGGCAGGAGGATTGCTTGAGCCCAGGAGTTTGAGGTTGCTGTGAGCTAGGCTGACGCCACGGCACTCTAGCCTGGGCAACAAAGTGAGACTGTTTCAAAAATAAAATAAAAATAAAACAAAATCCTTTTGTCTCACTAAGGGACAGAGACCTAAGAACAAACAGTTCCTAAGAACATCTCCGGGAGAGGTGCAGAATGATCTACTCAACAGCAAGTTCAGAAAGGGGAGGATAGCGGGGGTCTGACTTGGGGTGGTACATAAAGGAAACAGGACAGAAGAATCCCACATTAGGTGAAAGCTCTAGGGACTCTGTACCTCCCAGATACTGTTCCCTCCTCTGGGCTGCAGTCTCAGCCCCTGCTTCTTTGCTTGTCACATTCCTACTCTTGCTTCAAGACCCTTTTTCTTGGTATCTTCCTCATACTTGCCCAGGAAGAACTAAATTTTACCCTCCTCTCTTTTCCCAACTTTATCATGGCATTTATAACACTATATTAGATTTTCAAAAGGAATTCTGGCAGGAAGCTGAGTGGTTAAGAGTACAGTCACTGGAGTTAAATCAGCCTGGATCCAAATTGTGGTTCTGCCACTTAATAGCCATATGACCTAGGACAAGGTATTAAGCCCCTTGTTCATCTATAAAATGGGATAATAGCACATGCCTCATGGAGTTCTTATAAGGATTAAACATAACATGCTTAAAAGGGTGTCTGATGTACAGTAAGCACTATGTAAGGAAGGGTTCAGGCACTAATGTTATTCCCCCTCTGGTTTAACTCCCTAAGAAGTCGAGCCTGGCTCCGACTTTTATCCCTGGCTTCCAAATGTGACATGACTGAATAAATCTTTGCACTTGGTCAGCTGACCAGTGGCCACAACTTGGCTCACAGCTCCACTCTCACCTTTGCTTGACCCAGGAATCCTCCCCTGGAGCACCAGACCCTCCAACCTGTCTATTTCTTTCTTAGCAGGGTCTCCAAGTTCTACTCACACACTGCCTTTGAGTTTCTCTTCTTAAAATATTATTAATAATATCAATTTCAGCAAGTCCCCTCCCAGGCCCAAAGATGACTGAAGCTCCCAGGTCCTTTCCATGGCAGTGTGACGCCTCCTCTTCTGGATGGCTGGTCTTTATATATCACTCATTTGGGCACCAACCCCACAGCTAAATAAATCCTACACTAAAATAACTTCAGAAGGGCAAGGACAACATTTTTTTTTTAAATAACACAAGAAGCACATGAATAAATTCTCATTGCACAAAAAGAAAAAAAGATGAAAGAAAGAAAGAAATTCCAGATATAAAAACTAGAAAGTAAAACTCCATATCCATTCATACTCCCCTCCCCAGAGGCAATCACTGTCATCAGTTCTTTGTCTTCTTCCAGACTTTTCTATGTCCTTTTAAGCATACAGATAAAGAATATTTTGTTTTCCATGGTTCTTTTTACGTAAATGGGATCATTTTGGTTTTTTTAGCTGCAGCTTGCTTTTTTCATGTAACAATTTGTCTTAGAGACCTTTTCCAAATTGCAGAGGGCTTTTTAGGATGGCTTTACATAGTTCATTTTCTTACTAATGGACATTGAGGTTGTTTCCAAACTAAATAATGATTTCATTTTAGTACATCTTCCATCACATTACCATTTTAAAAATATGAATGAAAACCAAAATAAGAAAAAAGAACATGCATTCTGGTTTTGCTGGTGTTGAATTTGTTTTGTTTTTACAGCTGTATATAATAATTATAAAAATTGTATTCCTATATTTGTTTCTATACATTTAAACGCCATTATAATAAAAATCATTTAAGAGAAAAAAAGTAAGTGGTCTATACTTTGCATTTCTTTTTACATACAAGCTTTGTAATCTTGGACAGATGTATTAGTTATATATTGCTGTGTAACAAATTGTCCAAAAACTCCTGGTTTAAAACAGCAAACATTAAAGCCAGATGCACTGACATACACCTGTAGTCCCAGCTACTTGGGAGGCTGAGGTAGCAGGATAACTTGAGGCCAGGAGTTCCAGGATGTTGTGTGCAATGACTGTGTCTGTGAATAGCCACTGTACCCCAGCCTGGACAACAAAGTGAGATCTCATCTCTAACATGCACGCGCGCGCGCGCGCGCGCACACACACACACACACACACACACACACACACACACACACACACGTTTCTGTGTGTCAGCTCAGCTGAATCCTCTAAGGGTCTCAAGTGCACTCATTAGCCAGGGCTGCAATCATCACAAGGCTCAGCTGGAGAGAATCTGCTTCCAAATTCACTCACTGTTGGCAGACCCAGGTCCTCACTGACTGTTGGCCAGAAACATCAGTTCCTTGCCATATGGCCCTTTTCTAGGGCTACTCCCAACGTGGTAGCTGGCTTCATCCACAGAGAGGGCTCAGAGAGTGTTACAGACTGAATGACTGCTTGTTCCAAAAATTTACATGTTGAAACTCTACTCCCTGATGTGATGGTATTAGCAGGTGGGATCTTTGGGAGGTAATTAGAATTAGATGAGATCATGGGGGTGGAGCCCTCGTGAGTGGGATTAGTGTCCTTATGAGTGTCCTGAGAGAGCATGCTTCCTATCTGTGCCTCAGTGAGAAGGCTCTCTCACTAGATACCTGTGGCACCTTGATCTTGAACTCCCCAGCCTTCACAATGGTGAGAAATAAATGTTTATTGTTTAAGCCACCCATTATGGTATTTTGTTATAGCAGCTTAACCTAATCACAGAAGTGACATTCTATCACTTTGACCATATTCTATTCATTTAAAGCAAAAGCAGCCCTCACTCAAAGGGAGGTGGGTTACATGAGGGGGAGGGGGATGACACCAGGAGGTGGGATCTTTGGGAGCCCCCTTAAAGACTCTTACTATAAGTAACTTGGCCTCTCTGTAACTCAGTTTTGTCATCTATAAACATCTACCCTATAAAAGACATTGTGAGGATTAAAAGAATTTTAAAGTGCTTAGATAGGATAAGCATTTTAATATGTAAAGTGCTTAAATATCTAAAGTGCCTTGCACAGGGTGAGCACTAGACAAAATTAGCTAAGTATGGATACAAAAATAATGCAAATATATAGACCTACTCTGTGTAGTATGAAGTCCATGGTGGTGGTTCAAGAAATACTTGAATGAAATGACCCACAATTATTCAAAAGAAACTTGAGAACATGGAAATTACCCCAGAAACAGATGTGCTTTATAAAGTTAGAAGTTCTTACCGTAATTACCAGGGGCCCTCATAGTCACCTCCAAATTTTCCACAAGATTTCCTCTTATCAGAAATTTCCACCCAGCAAGCTCCAGTGCACACCTGAGTCATCTCTAAAAAGCCGACCACATTTTGCTCTGCAAATGCACACCACTTGCCTATTGCAGAAGTTGCCCAATTTGCAAAACCACATAATTTGTAAGTTACAGAAAGAAGGGCAAGAGTTTATCTGCCTAGCTGGAGCATTTCTCATTGTGCTCATTTTAGGTGAGATTAGGGGCTCACCTGTGACTTTTTTTTAAACACAACTCACCCTGATATTTTAAGTAAAGAAAGGGTTACTCAGTACACCCCCAGTCTTGCAAGGTTAACGCAGAGCTGGAGATGGGTTAAGGGGAGGTATCCTGCTTGACATATGCAATCCGGGCTTCAGTGGGAGGGAGAAGGAGGCTAACCTCTCATCTAGCAGATGTGGCAAATGGTCATGAGTCAGGAGATGACAAAAGGCTGGACCCTCCGCCTCAGGCCACAAAGTCACCCATTAAACAGCAGCCCAGAAACAGCAGCAACACTCCTAGGGGAAAATAAACCTCGCAACAATTCAGCTCAGCACACGTTTTCAGTACCCATCCTGACTACCCTCCTGATAGAAGAGGCTCTAGCTCACGGTGCCTACTTTTCTGATTCGAAAGCCCCATGGAAGGAGGAAGAAGAAAGAAGGACTGGAAATACCAGCCTGGAAAGGTGACCGATGTGGCTCAACAGGCTCTCCTCCTGCCAACCTTTAGCAACTGCCCAGAATTTTTTTGTTTTTTAATTACCCTGGTCAACTTAATCAGGAGTACAATGATGTGAAAGAGGAAGCAAAAAGAAATTTCTTTATACCCAGGGAGGTATCTGCCAGGGTAAGAGTGGATGGGTTAGTTGCATTGTTAGAAAAATAAAACAGATTCTCCCTGCAGAGAATTGCTTTTCCTGTTCTTTGTTTCAACAACTCGCAAACCAAATTGCTTTTTGAATGACCAGGGCCTACCTGGCTGGAATACTGAGAGCTAGTAAGCCCTGGGAATGGAGGTTATCTGCACGGACAGGCCGGAGGTGAGGGGAAAGAAAACACATTCCCATAATAAATTCCAATTGCCTGGATTTTAAATTAAGAGTGGAAAATATTACATTTTCTCCAATAACAGTGAAACTGTGGGTGATTTTTTTTCTGTCATCACTATTATGTTTTTTATATCACAAAAAGGTGAAGATGGAATAAATAGAACATGATTTAATTTTTCTCTCAAGACCAGTAAGGAAAAAACTTACGTAAAGTTTGCCCACAAAATTCAGTGCTTTATTACAGGCTGTGCAACTGTTTTCTGACTTTGTTGAGTGTGCTAATCTTAACTCCTTAACCAGATTATAAGTAGGAGTCAGGCATAATCGAGCAGCATACAAACTAGTAGTTAAGAAGGGCTCTGGAGCATGTTCCAGCATTCTCAGCGGTGTGATCTTGAGCAAATTAACCCACGTCTCAGTTTCCTCAACTGTAAAATAACAGTAGTACCCATCATGTAGGGTTGTTGCAAAATACTTAAAACCATCCATGCCCACATAGTGGGCACTCGAACTATTAGTTATCATTTATTTATATTCCCCATAGCACCTATCCAAAAACTCAGGTTCAGCCATGTTACTAAAGAGCTTTTCAAAAACCTATAGTTTTGAAAAAAGAAAAAAAAAACCCTATCACTGAGGTAAATGTCTTATTAAGTCAACTGAAGTCCCCATGTGCTAGCCCCATGCCCCTAAACTGCCATTATATCCCCCCAAGTCTCAATGCCCTCCTGGAATGTATTCTTTCACTCCTGCTACAGTGCTCAGCTCCTGCTACAATGTCTTCCCCACTCCCGCATCTGAAATCCTCTCCCATGAGTGTTTGGTTATTGGACCTTCCTCCCTTACTAGGATGTAAACTGAATGAGAACCATTCTCAGAGCCTGACAGTAGCTGGCACATAATAAATGCTCAGGAAACATTAAATAACATCTATACCTATTAAGTTTTTTTCAAGATTTAGATCAAAGTCCACCAATTCCATGCATGTAGTCTTTCTAGAAGCCCTTTATAACATTAAACTCTATTTTTTCTGGGTTCTAACAGCATTATTTCTTGGACAGATTTTATTCACTGATATTCACTAATATTAATATTAAACATTCACTAATGATATTTTTAAAAATAACAGCTAACGTTTAAACAGAGCATATGATGGGTGTCTAAGAGTTTGGCATATACCAAATTCATTTAATCCTCACTATCCTACCTACAAGATAGGTATTATTTTTATGCCACTTTTGCAGATGAGGAAATTGAGGCCCAGAGGAATTAAAGAACTTGCCCAAAGTCACAGATACGGCAAAGCAAATAGAGGTACCATTTTTCACTGAGTCCTAAGAGTTGTCCCTTACCTCTGTCTCTCCCACAAAAAATATCCGATTTCCACCTGTGTAGCCCCTTCCCCAATTCCAATGTCTTTGGCTCAAGCAAAGTTTGCAGAAAAACAATTCAACTTGGAACACACGGCATACATTAATTAACATGTGGTTCACTCTGGGCCCTCATGCTCTCTCTAGCGCTTCCCCTGGGCGTGCAGGGCGAGTGCCTACACCTCGCAACAAAGACTCCACGAGGAGGACGCAGCGCTTTACACTGGAGGGTCACCCACTGTCTTCCTAGGCCTCACGTTACTGGCATTCTGAGACGATCTCAAACTCCTTTTACAGCTGTCCATGAATGAGCTCCTCCCCGGCCTGCCATACCAGGCAAAGGCGCTCACTTGAAGCTTTCGCCAGGTCGGCAGGTAAAGAAATAAAGGGAGTTTACCTCCTCCCCACCCCTTAGGGTCCAACCCCACCCTTAACAGTACAGCAGCAGTATGTTTGGTGCCGGCTGGAGACCCAACGCCAGCCCCTTGCCCTGCTGCCGCCCAAAGCTCCTCGTCCTGACCCGGTGTTCCAGACTACGAGCCTAGCTCGCCACGTCGGACACCTTCCCTGTGCCCTGGTGACTCAACCCAGGGAACAGAAACCTCTCACTTTTTTCCGATCCGTCCTGGGACCCCCTCCCGCCCCCAGTCCCCGCCCCCGCCTCCACCCCGCCTGAAGTTGCCCTTCTGGTTTGAGCCTGGGGACGCGACTGCCAAGATCTCCGGGGTGTGGTCAGGGACTTCGGCGACGCCTTCCCGAGGGCGGCCCTTCCCCAACCCGGAAAAGGCGACCCAGCACGGCGGCGGCGAGCCGGGCATGCTCACTAGCGCAGGTCGGGCCCGGGGCCCGAGCAGGAAGCGCCCGTGCTAGGCGGCCCCCTGCTCCGTCACCCGGAGCCGGGCGGAGCCCGCGCCCGGGCGCTGGGTGGCTCTGCCGGTCCCCGCGCGCCTGGGCGGCCGCACACGTGTCCAGGCGTCACGTCCGCGCGCGCCCCCGGGGCTTGCGTCAGCTGCTGCTCCGCAAACTGGTGGGTCGGGGCTCTGCGCACCGCTTGGGTTCGGGGCCGGGACGCCGCCGAGAGAAGGGCACCGCGCGTGGTCCCACGCGGAGGCGCGTTCGGAACGTCAGGGACAGCGGACAGCGTCAGCGGGTCCGGCCCCCCGTCTGCCCGGTGCCGATCGTCTCCGCCGCCCGGTCCCGGGCTGGGCGCCGTGGCGTTGCCCCGGAGCTCGCTGCCCGCGGGGCGCGCGCCGCCTTGACCCGGGCGGCCCCGCGGCAGGCAGGCGCCCGCAGTTCCATGGTTGGTTCGGAGCGCGATGAGCCGCCCGTCCTCCACCGGCCCCAGCGCTAACAAACCCTGCAGCAAGCAGCCGCCGCCGCAGCCCCAGCACGCTCCGTCCCCGGCTGCGCCCCCGGCCGCCGCCACCATCTCGGCTGCGGGCCCCGGCTCGTCCGCGGTGCCCGCCGCGGCGGCGGTGATCTCGGGCCCTGGCGGCGGCGGCGGCGGGGCCGGCCCGGTGTCCCCGCAGCACCACGAGCTGACCTCGCTCTTCGAGTGCCCGGTCTGCTTTGACTATGTCCTGCCTCCCATCCTGCAGTGCCAGGCGGGGCACCTGGTGTGTAACCAATGCCGCCAGAAGTTGAGCTGCTGCCCGACGTGCAGGGGCGCCCTGACGCCCAGCATCAGGAACCTGGCTATGGAGAAGGTGGCCTCGGCAGTCCTGTTTCCCTGCAAGGTAAGCCCGGGACTGCCCTCACACCTCCTCCCGGATCCCTTCCGGACTCCGGTGACCTCCGGCCCACTCGAAGGCCCTGAGAGGCGGGTGGCATCTTCTCTCGTTTAAAAAAAAAAAAAAAAAGATTTACACTTTGTCCACCCTCCCCCATACCCACCTGTCCACTTTGGGAGTAGCTCAGGGTTGACATTTGCCCAAGTACTGGCCCCAGATTAATTGGCACTCGCTGGTGGTTGGAACACACCGTAGCTCGCCTGGCCTGGTGCCTGCGTCCTTTTACAGACGTGTGCTCAGTAGGGCTGGGCCGTGCAAGTAAACTTGGACCGGGAAGCGGACTGTGGGGATTGAGGAGGGAGGAAATGCGCGAGCTGAACGCATCCTTGACCAGCACTCGGCTTGCCAAGATTGGTACTGGATTCCTCCTGCACCCTGCGCCTGCCGTCTGCGCACCCCTGACACGTGGGAGCTCTCGGGAGTGTAGCTAAAAAAAAAAAAAAAAAAAAGGGCGCCCACAGCCTGTTTTCCTTCAGCTACAAGAAAACCCTGCAAGCCACGCCTTTCCTTCTCCTGGCCTTCCAAGGACTGGGAAGGACTGAAGAGTTGTGGCTGCGTTTTTGTAATCAGTGGGGTGAAAACAAAGTCACTCAAGAAATTAACAAGGGCACGCAAGAGCTGTTGTTACAGTTCTTTAAAGCCCATCATCTTATTGTTAATTTAGTTTAAAAAGTTATCAATGCCGTCGCGAAAAATGCGAACCACCGAGACAAGAAAAGTTAAAGACCACGACCCCTCCCTTTCTTTCCCACCGTTGTTAAGCTTAGTACGTATCTTTATAGGCTTTTTAAACCATATATACATACACCCTCGCAGCTAAATGTAGAATCATAGATGTCAGTGTGTGTCAGGAAGGTTTTTTATAGATATAAGTTTTACTCCAAAAATGGCTTCTGCGACTTGCTGTTTTTAAGTTCATATTATCACACATTTTTCAATGTCTGAAACCTAGTTCGACCTCGTATTTTAAATGGCTGCATAATATTGCATGGTGTGGTCATATTATAACATTTGTGCACCACATCTATCACTTAGAAATCTTCAGGAGCAATTTCACAGACATGCCTCTATATTACCTCATTATAACCTACAGCTAATACTGTAAAGTCCATTTTTTGAAATTAAAAGTGAAATCGTGTCAATAATTTTGAAGGTATTTTGTAAAAGTAACTGCTCTGTCTCCTGTGCCATTTAGGCTGTCTTGCATTTCTCCTTGGTGCTGCTTATTTTATAGGACAAGAGCCCATTTTTAAATTAAAAATAATCCAACTGAGAATTCAGGCTTGGGACTCAGGTCAGTAAAATGAGTGATTTAATTTGGTCTGCTGCCCTGCCACAAAGTTTAAAATAGCGTATTTCAAATAAGGGATTGAATCAGTGTTTGGACTGTGGGGTTTCAGGCAACCTTAATAAATCACTTTGCTTTCATCCCCTCCTCAGAAAATGCATACTAATGCACCCAGCCCAGTTTTTTCTCATAAAATTTAGATAAAATGTTTCCATACTTTTCTTAGGGTCATGAAGAAGGTGGCAGCCTAGTTGTCACAGAAGATTTGGTAATGGTTGACAGAGTGGATATTTGATGTTTGAGATACACTGTGGGGGTGGGGGATGCCCCACAAAATTTTCTAGCCATCTTCTCACTCATTCACTTTCCCCTAAACCTTCAGTGACTAATAGAAGAAATGGCTTTAGGTGAATTATAGTTCACAAATGAGAATTTGGTATCAGTCAGTATTCCATGATTTATTTTCAAAAAGCAATCTCAGAAGAGAATCATGTTCCCAAGAGAAAGGGAAAGAAACAGTTATAACATGCTATATGGAGTGTGAAGTTTCGCTTTCAGAATCTAGAACTCTGGTTCCTATGGAAGCATATGTTCTCTCCTAATGTATAACAGGCTAGTGAAGTCATTCTCGAAGAGTTCTCTTGGGAAGCAGGGGTATTCAGCCTTTCTGCACATGTTAGTGATTTCCAGGTCTCTGTTCTATAAGAATGCTGTTGAACAAAGCCATTACTTTGCAAGCTAAAATTTAAAAGGGCCAACCATTCCCCTTCAGACCAGGAACCAAGCTTAGAATGTGATCTTTGGATCACTTTTGTGTGTGCGTGTGTTTGAGATTTACAAAACTGGAGTGTGCATGCCTCACCTTTGGTTGACCAATAATCCAAACTGTTGACAGGACAGCTTAGCTAGTTAGTGCGGATAAACCAAACTGGGACATATACATAGCCCCAGCAACCAACCAAGATATGTTAGTTGGAAAAGATGGGACACAACAGGGAGTGGTAAACCCTATGTCAAATTTAAAACAAGGTAGGTCTGTTTACCTAGCCTTGTGGCCCGCAGTTTGAGGCTCCTAGTAATCATAGGGACTCCCTTGTCACTGTACCCATCTGCTCTCAGAATCTCTCATGGACTGGCTCATATGAGAAAACCAATATTGAGTAAAGTACTAGAGCTCAGGTCTCAAGAGCTGCCTGGCACTGCCACTGTTTGCCTGAGAGACCCCCTCTCAGGGCCTTGATTTCCTCATCTATAAATTAGGGATGAGATTGCCCGGCTCATAAGGACCTGTAGCTTCTAGTGTTCCATGAGAAGAAGGGAGACCATGTGGAATGTTATTAATGTCCTCCATGTGCCAGCTACTTTGCATGGGTCAGCTTTTATTAGTTTGCCTTTTCTTCAGATGAAAAAACTCATGCCTATAGAGTGGTTAAATGTGAAATGACTTCTCAAGTCACATAGGTAGTAAGTAGGCCAGTCCATGCATCTGTATCCCAAAAGCACAAATTTCTGTATGTAGGAATAGCATGAAAGTTTTTGTAGGGAATTTGAATCTGAGTGTATACTCCAAGGTTCCAAATCATGGCTCAAAGTTGACACCAGTAACAAAACCATCTGGTTGGATGAGTTCACCAGATGCACCTCTGATGGGACTGCCCCAGCATGACAACATACATACTCACTCTGAAATTCATTGGCAGCAATTTTGTGAGGCATGTGAAGTAGAAAGATCAGGGTCGGAGGGAAGCCTACAAACTTAATATTTTGGGAGATTTCATCACAGCTCTGGACTGCTCATGCTTCCCTTGGCCAAAAATGGATGTATTGCCAAATAGCTACCCTACAGAGGTGAGGGGACACTTAAATAAAGCCTAGAGTGTTGCCAGCCCCTTTGATACAGGGTACCACGTGCATTATTAGCTCAGGTCTCCTTTTTAGAAAAAGGATGTCTATTAGAATATACTCTTCCACTTGGGGTATTTTTAGTCCATTCTATGGCTTGTTCCACACCTGAGAAATTTGACATCCTGTTCCCAGATCGCAAACCCCACCCCCAGTTTGTGGGTGAAGGGGGAGAAGTGACACAAACGTGTCAACCACACAGTCTGTTTTTACCACTCAACAATGTGTTTTGATATCAGCCAAGTATTTCTCTCCATAACTGTGGGAAATGCTAATCCACTCCAGCCTACTAAGAGCATGATACATTTTCTTTCCACTTATCTTCTATGAAAGTTTCTAATAGCATATCTCCAAATAATTGTTGAATTTGAAAGCCTCAGCCAGCCAGACAAGTCTTCCCTTTTGTTGGATTGTGACAATGTTGTTTTAGTTCCTAAAAAAACCAAAAACTAAATAAAACCAAGTCAGGTCAGGCAGCACAGTTGAAAGTTTAAAAGTCCCTTGGTGCGACCTCATCTAGTCCAGTGGAGACAAACTCTGTAAATACCAGCAGGGACCAGGTAATGCCAGGGAGAGAGGCATCTGACACATGACCTCAGGGTCGGGGGCTGGGGATAGGTGCCACCTCCAAAAAGGGCAACCCTCATTCAGCTCTGGCTGATTGGTGGGGGTAGGGATCTGGGTGAAGCCATGCCAGACATTTAGATTTTTTTCAAGAAAAGCCAAAAATCTGGATTTTTTCAATGTTAAATATCTCAATTTTTTTTTCTAACATTGGCCGAATCCACATGGACAGCCAGCATTTGCAGGCCAAACCAACCATGTCTCCAGGCCAAATTCCAACTGCCAACGTGCAGCCTCTGATCTGGTTCTCCTGTAGAAAGCATTCGGTGAGCCTGGAAGTTCTCATTTAACTCTTGCCATACATGAGCTTCAGAACAATGATACGTCCCAACCATGGGTGATTTTGTAGCTTGTTGTCTTTTCATCTTTATTTTGCCAAGAGAATATTCTATTCTGGCCACCAGGAGACCTGAAATATCCTCCTAGTTACTAGATGTTTGACTTTGTTCGGGTCAGTCTGTTTTTTTGCATCTGAGTGAGGGTCTTCAAGAGAAGAGGTTGGGCTAAATGATTATAGCAAGGTTCTTTCTTACCCTAAAATTTTGGGATGTAGTAAGCAGTCCCAGGAAAAAGAGCATTAGCCAGGAGACAGAAGAACTGGGTTCTCATCCTGGCTTTGTATGACTTTGGTCCACTCACTTCCCTGACCTTGTTTGTTCAGCTGTTAAAAAGAATGGAGCTAACACTTAGCTGGTGGGTGCTCTGAGATCAGATTAGAAGAGCTGTAGAGGGCTTTTGCTTCACCATTTCAAATGGAAGATGAGGGGTGGTAGGGTGGTTGTAAGGTGATGGGTGATCACCTAGAAGTATAAGCTGATTAGCCTAAAACAGTTTCAAAGATTTCCTCTTTACCTCAAAAGTTCCCCTAAGACAAAATCATTTACTTTGGAAATTGTCTCTGCAGGCCTCACTACTGCCTGAAATTAACAAGGTTGACCCTTAAAAGCATAGAATGAGCTGGCAAGCCCCCTAGTCCACATACTTTAGCCCCAGGGCTCAAGATTTTAAAGAACAAAATTGACAATACAGCTTTTATTGTATTTTATTATATAAAACAGAAGCATTAGAATACTACGTAGCAGTGTTAATGTTCAATGCTAATACTACACGTAATTGGCCAAAAATTTTTCACAGGTCACCACAACCTGGAAATGGAATAAATCATTGTTAGAGTTAATCCTTAGTACAGCCAGAATGGAGGCTTAGCTAAAGTTACAGCAGGTCTGGCCTATAAAGTAGCAGCCTGACATTGGGTTAGTTTCTCCTATTCTGTGAGTTAGATCCCTGTTTTGAAGCCCCATAGAAAGTACTGTGTACACGTGACTATAGTAAGACCTCGATGCAAAAAATGTCTTTAAGAGCCAGACTTGTGCTTCTGACAAAATTTGTGAGAAATGGCGTTTCTTGTTCCAAACCATAAGGTCCTCACTCCTTGAAAGGGGCACAGTGGACCCTTTTGCTAGACTGAATGCCAGCATTCAGAGCCACTGTGTATTGCTGGCAAATTGTGCAGGGTGTGATCATACATGGGGTATTAGAATGTGGTTCTACTCTGGACACCTTGAAAAGCAAAGTAAAAATGTTTTCCTGATCAAATGTATCTTTAGATTAAGCTGTCGAGTATACTTTGTAAGGCTTATGAGAAATTCTCGACTTTGCCCCAGATGCCCGTCTTTCTCCATTAGTTTCTTGAAAATTGAGAAACTGTTGTTTTCCTTGTTTCCAGTTTGGTAAAAATCTTATGTATGTAGACTATGTAGCATTAATGACACAAAGGATTACCTTCTTCCCAGTTTTTGGCCACAGATGCTATTGAGATAGATGAAAAGTATCCTTTTGTTACATGTGTGGGCCTGTGCACTATTTTAAAACTTTGAATCAACAAAGTTAGTGTCTTTGGATCCCTCCTCCCCCCAGACTCCCTGACGGTTTTGAAGGCAGGTTCTAGTCGTGCCTCTTGGTCCAAACCCTGACTCTGTCCCCACTGTGACTTGGCTGGTGACCTCTCCAAGCCTCAGTGGCTCATTGGTAAAATGGGGTGATGATAAGGTTGTTGTAAGGATCAAACACCATAATAATTCATGTGAGGTGCCTAGCACAGCCCTGGCACTAAATAAATGTGCATAGTCAGAAGCTGATAGAAAGCAAATGGCCAATGTCTGAATTCAGGCCCAGGCATAAACTTGAAAAAATGGTATCTTTCTTATTTTCGCCCATGGATTTTCCTGCTGAACTGCTTTTCCCTACTCCTAATCACATAGGGTTTTCATAGAGCTGGGTAAGTTGGCCCTGGTATTGGTTTTTCAGTGATGAGACTTTTTTTCCCTCATTTCTTTTTTTTTCAAATGTTTTAAAAGGGAAGGCCTGGTTAGATTAAGCAACATTTTTAAGTGTATGTATTATATGCATTTTATTTTATACATTATATGTTTTCTAAAGTTATGATCCTTATTTTAAAATGTAGAACATATAGAAAGTAAAATAAAATCGTCTATAATCGCCCCACCTAGAAATAACCACTATGCCATTTTGCATATGTCCTTGCAAACTTATCTCTACATCAGTGGAATTTGTCATTCAAAAAAAAAAGCAGACGAGATGGGAAATCCTATTATACAGACTGTTTCATAACCTTCTTTATCTAATACATCATGACTGCTTTTCTACATGGATAAATACTATTTAAAGCCATGTGTAATGGCTGCATAATACTGCAGTTCTATAACAGTACCAGAGGTATCTAATCAGGCTCCTGTTTGTGGTCATTTTTCTGTTTTCTTACTGAAATTATAAAAAAATAAATACTATTATAACTAAATCCTTGTGCATAAGAAAATAATTATTTCTAAGGATAGATTCCTAGAAGTTGGTTGGTAGAGTCCAAGGGTATATGCAGAAATATAAGCTTTTAATAGTTGATCCAAATTGCTTTCTCCCTTGGAATTATTTATAATTGAGTGCCCATTTCTTCCCAGCATCACCAACACTGGGTGTTATCCTTTTGATTTTCTTAATGCTGCTGCCTGCTCTGTCTCTCTGATGTAACATCAGGCCAGAGTTGGCTGCTGCTTTACCCACTAACTTGTGATCATACTCACTCTCGTCTTGGAATCTCCCGAAGCTCCAGGCCATCTCCTTCCCACAGCCCATCTGCCTCACCCCTCCCATCCTCCTGAAACTATGTCTGATGGTGGGGACAGACGTGCCAACAGGGCAGCAGAGCCCTTCTGAAGTGAGATGAGCAGAGAGGAGTCTGAAGACCTCACTGCTTGGTCGTGCCAGCTGCGTTCTGAAGGATAAGCACCAGTTTGCCCGTGAAGAAGGAAGGGATGGCAGATCACCAGGAGGCTATATGGCAGGCCAGCAGAGTTGCTTGTAGAGAACGTAGCTGGCCTTGCTATAGGTGGCCTGAACTAGGTGTATTATTTTATGTTATTTCCCTCATTACTTTGTAAAGGAGATAGGACATAGTTAGTCTCCTCCCTAAGAGATTTGCCCAAGCTCATGCAGTTTGTAGGTTCAGGGAGCAGAAACACCAGCGTGGGCCTTGCAATCACACATACAGTGTCTTTTCCACTACAGCCTCCTGCCTTTGCTGCTGCCCACCCCGTGCTGCTGACGAACATGATTCCCCTTCCCATTCCAGACTCCAATAGTGGCTTTTGGAGGGATGGCAGTACTAGGGGCTCTCTTACTGGCCAGGTAAAACACAGAATGCCTGGTTAAATTTGAATTTCAGATAAACAACAAATAATTTGGAGGGTAGGGAGTATAAGCATACCCAAATATTGCCTGGGAGATACTAGCATCTTGTATTTTTACTTGCTAATTTTACAACCCTACCACTTAAGTCTTCTGTTGAATTTCATTGCTTTAGTCCAGAATTAAAGACAGCTGAGGGGAGTGGAGCTGTTTGCAGTTAAGTGATTGTGCAAGTGCGGACAAGGCACGCAAGAGTGAGGGCATATTGAAAAGGGTAGGCAGGATACTGGTCACATGGCATAAGGCTTTTTACTCTAAAGGTGCTCTTGTTTGCTTGCACGGGCACTCTGAAGGGACCTCACAAAACTGGTTCTCCAAGACTGTGTGTGGTTCCTGCTAACTCTGCCTATGGACAGATGAGAAACATACATGGTCAAAAGTCAACTTTCGTTTAAAGTTTCTAAGATTAAAAGTAGGGCTTTTGTAAGGCCAAACACACACTCCCCCCATAGCAGGACATTCTCAAATTTCTGCAATAATCACGCCAAAAATCTTCCATCAAGACACCTTTTAGTAAGAAAGCTAGCTGCAACAGTGGTTTGTCAACTTTCTCTTTTTCAAAAAGGATGAATTTTTGAGCCCAAGATTTTGATTATGAATAGAATTGCCCTACCCAGAAGAAAGTTTGTAAAATTAACAGTATTTTCTTAGTCTCACTGCTGTTTAATGACACTGACGGTTCTGGTGCTGAGTAATATTATCTTCTCGTATCATTATCTGTAAAGCTGTTAATGCACTATTGGTCCATAATTATCTCTTTGTATTGCCTCATAGTGGAGCTAAGGAATTTACCATTTGAGTTACATGAAAATAAGCTAAAGTTCTTAGAGGCAGGATGCTAGCTAGACAGATGCAAGTTGAGTATTTTTATAATTAAGTCACAAGAAGAGAGTTTACTTTCTCCTATTGCCCAAGTCTGGCTTGATTAACTTGAGGAGTCTACAATTCTTCCACTGTTAATAACAGTCAAGAAGTGAGTTGTAGGCAGTTTTATAGACCCGGAAGTGACTGGGTAGGCTCAAGGGTACTGGGTACTTGAGTTCTAATCATAGCTACTCTACCATTATTGTAAACACGTTTTAAGCAAGAGGAACATACAGCCATCAGACACAAGGACAACAGTGCTGCTGTGTCCCAGTCTATGTAAGCTCTCAGAAGAGCTATAAAGTCCCCCATCCCAAATACTTATGTAAATAAAACAAAAATGACAAAGCAAATCCATAGTGCCTGAAATCTAAAGTAACAATAAACATTTTTTTTCTGACATCTCAAGGTCTATTGAATTTTTTTAATGCTAAGTTCTATAGTAAAACATCTAATTAAGGTAAAATTAATATGGTGGAAAACATGTCATCTTCTGCAGATAAACCTAATATTTACTCATTTATCAACAAATACTGGGTGGGCAAGAAGCAGGCAGTGGATCAGTAAATCAATAAAATTAATAGGCCCTTAAATTAACTGGAAAATAACCTGAGATCGTTCATTGGTATTTTGGGGGCAGGGAAACATTTTTAATCACAAAGAAGCTAGCTTGAATTGATAGAAATCCTTCTTAAAAAGTGGTAACATTTAACTGCTGGTTAAAATGGAAAAGTTCTACCGTGGTGTGGATCTATACTAGGTTTAGCTGCAACTCCCATTTGAAGAAGCCTAAAGAATGTTGAGAAGACAGAGACTTCAACCAATAGTCTCCTAATTATCTGCTGATCATACCGAATAAATTACACTGTCAGGAACTCATCCTTCCTGTTGAACTCACATAGCTCTACTTCTGGGTTCACCTCCCTAGCGCTAAAAGAAGGAGTGGGAGGGGCTTGGGTAAATTTCATTGCTGGAGCTCATCTTTCAGGCGGGTCTGGATTGGAGTAGGAGTTTACCTTGGACCACTGGGGGCGGGGATGGATAATGAAACTGCAGTGGCCAGAAACTACATGCCAGGGCCACAGACTTGTCAGGGCCCCTCAAACCTTTGGAAGGATCAGAGGACAATGGAGAATGCTCTGTCTTCTATGAGGACAAATGCAGTGCTACTTAGTGTAACAATTTATGTCTTCAATGCAAAATTGTATTGGTTCACTAAAGTGACTCTCAAAGAGCCTTTAGGAAAAGAAAAACTATTAACTGTGGTTGCATTTACATGTAGATGTACTAAAAGTATATTTTCTTTTTAAAAAAAATACTATTGTGATAACAATTTATTCAACCAACTCTGCATAAGAAATCTCTATACCAGCCTGAGCAAGAGCGAGACCCCATCTCTACTAAAAAATAGAAAGAAATTCTCTGGCCAACTAAAATATATATATAGAAAAAATTAGCCGGGCATGGTGGCGCATGCCTGTAGTCCCAGCTACCCGGGAGGCTGAGGCAGGAGGATCGCTTAAGCCCAGGAGTTTGAGGTTGCTGTGAGCTAGGCTGACGCCACAGCACTCACTCTAGCCCGGGCAACAAAGCGAGACTCTGTCTCAAAAAAAAAAAAAAGAAAGAAAGAAATCTCTATATCCCATGAAGGATAAATATGCTAACTCAGTCCCTGAATTCTTTAATACATTTTTATTTTGATATGATTTCAAATTTACACAATAGTTGCAATAATAGTACAAAAAATTCCCATATAGCCTTTATCCAGGTTTACCAGTTGTTTCCTTTTTACCCTATTTGCTTTGTCATTTGTGCTCTGCTCATTCATATATTTTTTTTTAACCAGTTGAATGCAAATTGCAGGCATCCTGTCCCTGTACTCCTAAATAACTCAGTGTTTTTTTGAAAAACAAAGACATTTTCTTATATAATTATGGCACAGTTATCAAAATTAGGAAATGTGGCACACAGTAGTAGATACTATTATCCAATCCACAGTCCATATTCAAATTTCAGCTGTTGCCCCCCTCCATGTCCTTTGTAGCAATATTGGTTTCTCAGTCCAGGGTCATGCATCACATTAGCAGCCAGTGTGCATTTTGTGATCATTACAGCTTATTTAGATGGAAGGAAAGCGTCGTTTGCTTTTACTTCAAGACAAGGTCATTTGCTGGATTTAATTCCCAAGTCTACGATCATTAACAACAAAATATTGATTGTGCTTTGTTTTTCTTGAGACATTCTCATTTGAGGCACTGGTAGATATTTTGCTAATAAATTTCAGCTGTTTCCTAGGAGATAAGCAGGTCTAGGCAGGGTGGTTACCTCATAGTTCCCGAGAGGGACAAGCCTCTACCGAGGAGTGCATGGCACCTCCATTGTAGTACATTGTTGATTGTTGGAGTTCAGCAGATCGTTCTTGAATTGTGTGGAGTCAAACTTAATGAGAGTAAATGACTTGTTCTAAACTACTCACTACATCCATGGCCTTCACTAGCACCCCAGCTAAGAAGGGTTATTTATTTTGCTTCTATACTCATTTCATAAGCAAATATAATGTGACTGTGTTTATTAGGTAAATAACAGGTGTCTCATGTTTGACTGTTCTGACGTATCTCATTGTATCTGTATGTGAAAGGGTTTGTATGCCGAAAAGGGAAAAACCCTGCCTAAATTCCAACTTAAATACAACCTTCAAACCCCAAGCCCAGGGAAAGAATGGGAACTATTTACTGCTTTCTGCGAAGACTTAAAAATGAGGCTCCAGATTACACGCTGCCTTTCAAAGGCAGAACACATTTGCACAAGACTTTTGAGCCATTGCAACATGAAAAGTTCCTTTAAAAGTCAGAAATGGGATTTCAACATTTTTTTTTTGTTTCTCATTCTGCTGGACCATCTTCCACCTCCCTACGTTCTTTAACTTTGTGTTTCTCTGTGTGTATGTGTGTAAGTGTGTGTGCTTTCTTTAGAGAGTTACTTTAATTTCCCCTGGGGGAAATGAGCAGATATTTCCCTAGGGAGAAATCTCATTTATAGCTGTTGGCTTGTCCCAAGACACACAGGCATCCTCTGCAAACCAGCGCGGTGCTTTCTCTCAGTAACAAGAGGGTACAGCTAAGGACCAGGCGTCTAAAGGAAAGCCCTCCCTGGCCCAAACGCAGAAGTCCTTTGACCCTTCACCTTTGGTGGGGCCAGCCCTAGCCAGAGTGTGAAAAGTGAAACCTCAGGACTTTTTGCCAGATGCCAGAGAAGGCCAGGAGGACCGGATGGATGGCTGGTTACTTATTTGTGAGCTGCTGCTGCCTTATTCCTTAGGGAGTGGCACTTTCGGGGCTGTTTTTCTGCTTGCACGCCAAGGAAGAAGTTAATACTAGAACCTGCTTCCAAAAGCAGTGTATCTATGGACTCTTGAGTTTTGTATGTGTTGGGCTGGGGCCGGGGATGAAGGCAGATGTTCTGTTCCCCTTTCTCAAAATATTCTTTGTTTGACTCCTGAGCCGTGATGTGCTGTGAAAGCCCTGGCGGGGCAGCCTGGGAACGTAGGGCTCTATTCCTGGTGTGGCCACTGCTGACCACGAGGCCATGACCGGTTAGTCACGCTCCGGGAGCCTCCAGCTTCTAGTCTGTGAAACGGGTAGAACCAGCTCCCTGGTCTACCCCCACGCTTTGCAAGCAGTCAGATTCTGGCTGTGTGTCAGGGCTGGCATGTTTGAGTTGTCCTGGCAGTGCCCACTGGGCGGAACAGTGACCTGCTGGACCTGCTTGCTGGCGTGGGCACCTCCCCGCTGTGATTGTGGCTGCCCAGAAGCCAGGTTTTGTCATTACTCAGAATTGGAATGAGTGGTTCTCATCAGAATCAGTGGTTCTCACCCAAGGCGATTTTGCCCCCTGGGAGACATTTGACCATGCTTGGAGACATTTCTGTGTTGTCACAACTGAGGGGCAGGGAGTGGTTACTACTGGCATCTAATGAATAGAGGCTAGAGATGCTGCTAAACATCCTACAGTACACTGCACAGCCCCCACAACAAAGAATTATCTGGTCCAATAGTAGCGCCAGTAGAGAAACCCTGAAAATAAACTGAATTGTCTGTGAGGTCCCTGACCTGCCTTCTACTTTAGCTTTTATCCCCACTGTTTCTCCAGTGCCAGAACCAGATGGAGCAACTCCACCCGCAGTCCAGCTGCCCATAGGAAAGCTGCCCTCACCCCTTCTTCCTCACCCTGTCCCACTTTGAAATCACCTATTGCCCTTCTGGTTTTCTTTTGCACAGTCATCTGTGCTTCTGATGCATTTGAGTTGTTGATTGTTAAGTCTATTGTATGGCCCCTCTTAACTGGAACACCGCAAGGGCAGGATCCACAGCTGATTCCCTCTGTGTGCTCTAGCATAGAGGTCTGTGGCCTTAGCAACCCTCTGAAACCCTTGGAGTTTTTCAAGAAAACACAAACCCAAGGCCAAGGGCTGGTGAGGTTTGGCTTTGCCGCTCAGAGGCACCTAGACAGTTTTACATACGGTGTGGGGAAAATCACAGACCCCTAAAGCCCTCTCTCTGATCCCTGGATGAGAGCCCCTGATGAAGGTGACAGGGACACCCATCGTGCTCTGGAATGTCATTCCAGAACAACGCCAAGACTGTTGTAAGTATGAAACATGGCACGGGAGAGTGTGTGTATGTATGTGTGCGTGTTTAAAGTAGATCTTTTCTCCAATCCAGCCGTCATAAAAGTGGCACCAGTGGTCATGAAGACACAAACCTTACCCATGATGGAAAGAGAGGACTAGATAAAGTTCAGCTTGTTTAGAAAAAGCAGAGTAAGTACCTAAGGCTTTAAAAATATATTTAATACAGAATGTAGCAAGATCTTTTTTCATAATGTCATTGTCCACACAAATGCAAAATAATGCCTTTTCTGTTTGTATAGTCTGGGGAGGTTCCCTGTTCTCGATATTGGTGTTGAAATAAGTGTTGAATGTGTGCCTTGTAAGGCAAACCAAATAATTCGGATATAAATTTTCCTACTTGACTGGGAAAAGTTCTAAAATGATTGCTAGATAATACATATGTGTCGTAAATGTTGAGTCCATGAACAAGGGGTGGTTTGGGGCTTTGGGAAGAAGTACTTTTCTGCGTGCCGTTGGCCTAAGTTCACCTTGTTCCTGGGATTATTCCTGGGCAGCCGTGGTGAACAGCTCATTCTGAACTAGCTTCAGGTAGTGAGGGCTCGTTTCAGCCAGAGAATCTGCCAGGCTCTGGGCTGGTTCTTGCTATTTTTTATTGTGTGTTTTCAAACTCTGGACAGAAATGCCTCACCCATCTCTCACAGAAGAACATCAGAAGCCTCTGTATCCCTAGATTTAAAACACAGTTAACAGGGATCTGGTTTTGTTTTTTTTGGGGGGGTGGGGTGGGGGGTGGCAGTGCTTTATAAAGTTAGGAACACAAAGTGTAAATATACATGGATAAATAAATTTGTTTCTCCTGATTAAGTTTTTTTATACCCAGGCTTTAAAAATTAGTCCACGGTTTAAAAAAGATGAACAAACAATTCCTGTGGGCAAAGTAAGTAACAGTGAAATATTTCTTCCAATTTCTATTGAAGATTATAATCCGCTTTAGTTACGGGGGATGTGGGGAGGAGTGAGCTGCATTTCTTTCTTTAAGCCACTCTCCTTCCTGATTAGAGGAGACTAATCTCTCTGCGAGTGGAGGCTGTCATCTTTGCTCCTGTATCCTCCGAGTGACTACAGCTTAGCGTTTTGCATGGAGAAGGCGCTCAGTACCTGCTTGTTGTTAGTGATAAATTCATCTGTCAAGATTAGAATTTGACCTTCTTAAGGTTTACAAGGGGGTTATTCTATAAGGCAGGGTAGGGAGAAGCAAAAGTACTGTGGTGTTTTTGTTTTTTGTATTTTGAGTTTCTTTTAGCAATTGGACATATTTTTTTTAGCCTCTTAGAAAAATGACCTGCCGTGGCCTTATTTGGTGCCTCGATGTCTCAGGGAGAGGGGGAATTCAAGGGTCGTAAGCCAGACAGCTCACCTGCCGCTCTGTGCTCCAGGGCTCTAAGGCTGACACCTGATTTCACATGAAAAGGTGATTCAGGTTTCTTAATTCTTTACAAGACAACATAGTACTCTGGGCAAGTGTCTACTTGTGGGCTGATTCTCCATCTGGTATCTAGGAATTAACTTTGTCATTCTTGTGCGAGTTGGGAGCAGAAGTCCAATTCCTTGGTGTGGCCTCTTGCTACGCTGAGTGTGATTTATCCATCGGGTATGGCATCCTGAGTGCAAGGGACAATAAGGTTTCGTTCCTACCCTATTAAAGCAGTGTCTGAGGGGCAGACTGACTGTGTCAGCAAACTCGTCTGGTACCCCTTCCTTCTGGGCCTGTCCTAACAACCTGACCTATCTGGTTGTGAAGTGATTTGTCCCTGGACTTGAGGAAGTGGTCTCGGGAAAGTTCACCGGGCTTTCAGAGGAGGGTTAGGCCCTTCTCATCTTAACCTCCACTGGCTGGAACAAAGTGGATGTGATCTCCTTCCACCCAAAAACCTCCAGAGGGAGGGTTAAAAGGAGAAGGTGGGTAATATTTCTAGCAGTGTGAAGGGGTCTCCACCCCTCCTCTGCCCTAGCCTAGTCATTCTAGCAATCAAGAGCAAGGAGCCAAGGGGGCAGCCTTCCCCACGGCCTGCCTGCCAGTCACCAGTTTGAGCCAGGAAGGAGTTGGGGGCACAACAGAGAGAATTAGACTATTTGCAAAATTGTCTTTATGTGAAAACTAGTCTGGAGATAATACAATGTTCCTTGCCCAACACCACCCCCAAGCAATTAAATTCTTTAAAAAACAGCTTCACAGAAAATAAAGGGAAGGCTGGGTTTTATAGAGCTGGCCAACAATACTGTTTGTTGGAGATGTGTATAGTAAGAGAACGTTAGTTCTCAGCTTTTTATCAGTGTTGGAGCAGGGGCACGGGAAGCAGTGTATCTCTGGTTCAGGAAGTGCCCTTGATTTCATGTGTGACAACACTGATGATGAATAAGGCACTGAGATGTTTCGTCTTGAATATTTCACTCATCTTGAACAAAAGTAGTTGAGATAAGAATACAGTTTAAGCCCGGGAAACCTGAGTGGGCATACCCAACAGTCTTAGAGGGTCGCACCAAGAGAAGTCTTGAGAAGGCCAGTGGCTCAGTTTCTTTCTTTCTGTCTCTGCAGTATGCCACGACGGGCTGCTCCCTGACCCTGCACCACACGGAGAAGCCAGAGCATGAAGACATCTGTGAATACCGTCCCTACTCCTGCCCTTGTCCTGGTGCTTCCTGCAAGTGGCAGGGGTCCCTGGAAGCCGTGATGTCCCATCTCATGCATGCCCACAAGAGCATTACCACCCTTCAGGGAGAAGACATCGTCTTTCTAGCTACGGACATTAACCTGCCGGGGGCCGTCGACTGGGTGATGATGCAGTCGTGTTTTGGCCATCACTTCATGCTGGTGCTGGAGAAGCAAGAGAAGTACGAAGGCCACCAACAGTTTTTCGCCATTGTCCTGCTCATTGGCACCCGCAAGCAAGCCGAGAACTTTGCCTACAGACTGGAGTTGAATGGGAACCGGCGGAGACTGACCTGGGAGGCCACGCCCCGGTCCATTCACGACGGCGTGGCCGCAGCCATCATGAACAGTGACTGCCTTGTTTTTGACACAGCCATAGCACATCTTTTTGCAGATAACGGGAACCTGGGAATCAATGTGACGATTTCTACATGTTGTCCATGATGCACCGTGTGGCTTTCATAAACCATCAAAATTATTTGGGCATAGTGCTCTATGTTTAATAAAGATTTTTATAGATGTTTTATTCCATATGTCTTCACAAGTCAGGACCCACAGTTACCCCGTGTTTTGTTTGAACAGCAGCTTCCCACCTGGCATTGGCCCAACAAAGTTCATTAACCTGGGATGAATGGGGTTGGCCCATTAGTGATTTGGAGGCTGTTCTGTGATCTAAAATCAACTCTATTATTAAATCTTTCCTACTTCCTGAACAACACTTGACAGGTTGCTCAGGGCTGCTGTGGATGAGTATGTTAGAAATTGGAGGCTCCTTCCTGCCTGCCTCCCTCCATCGGTCCCTCGACATTGACAAAAGCACAGTGACTGTCAGCAGATTCCTTTACTTTTGTTTTTAGCAGGTAGGAATTGTTTTAATGCATTTTAAATAATGTTTCTCAGATGGGATGGCTGACCAGTATGCCTAGAATCACCTGGAGTGCTCATCTTAAAATTGCAGATTTAGGTAACCTGTGAGTTTAACAATCTCATCAGGTGATTCTTTTCAACAGGAAAGTGTGCGAATTACTGGGTTAAATTGTGGGAAAGAGTCCAGATTTTAAAGGTGCTTTAAGATTGCCCTCAGCTGATACTGTTTGTCTTTCTATTTCATCCCCTAACATCCCCTGACTCTCAAATTAAACTAGAACTATAGATCCACAGGAACACACTGCTGGGGTTTGGTCACTCTCGTGTTTTGGGTGGATGGCCCAGGAAGGCAAGTCACATGGCCACTGATAACTCTCACGTCATTAGTTTCCGCTCACCCCTAGTACAGATGACCTGTTTACACTTGGCTTCCCTAGAAGCCCTGCCTGACTGTAGCTGGTGTGAAAGACTAGATCAGTAGAAATGGAAAAGCTTTATAACCAGTGTGTCATATGCTTGCTATTTAAAGGTACGTGTTGGTTTGTTTCTGTTTTCTGCCACATTCACTTTAGTTTTTTAATAAATATTTTCCAAAAATGAATATTGTGCTTCATTTTCCTAGTTGAGTCATGTGTATTTATTGTGCATCTACTCAACAGTGTGCAGGTGCAATGAACTTTCTCCACTACCTCTGCAGCTGGAGCTTCCACTGTAGCCACGTGGGAAACAGTCATTAGGCCAACGTCATGGTGCGGGCCAGTGGCAGCACTGGGGTCCAAGCTCACCTCAGTCACTGGTGTTGCAGCTCTCCTCCCCGGGGCTGTCCTTGTCTGGCAGGCCAGTACCTGTGTAAGAGGAGGATTGCTCCTGCTTTACGGAATCAGAAGGAAGAGGCTTAGCTAGTGCTGATGTCCAGAGTACTGGGGTTGATCCAAGGTGACCCACTCCCTCAGTCCCAACCCTAAACTTTAAAAGGAATTCAGATTAGCCCCACATGTTTGTGGGGAGTTAGCTATGCTCCCCGCAAAAGTTAGGGTTCCTCAGACAGGGGTCGTTGCAAAGGATGAAAAAATAGTAGGAAACAGAAATAAAAATAATAGCCAAAGATACAGTTTATAAAGTAAAGATTTATGAAGATAGACATAGCAGGGTGCCCGGAAGGTTACATCTCTTCCCGCGGAAATGCAACCAAAACTGAAGTTTTACACAGGTACTTGTAGCACAGGTACAGGTTTTCAGTTGCCAAGGGTAATGGGATTTACATAATAATAGGCAGTTTGGTTTAGGGTCAAAGTCTTCTAAAAGGCTACTACAGATCCTTCAACTAATTCTATCTAGGTGAACAATGAGTTATAAAATCTTAGGACAAACTTCTAAGTTTTATGATAAGGCTATCACTTTAGCAAAAACAGAGCCATCCTGGCTCTGGTTATTGTGTATTAGAACAGAGATTTTAGAAGTCAAGCATGAGCTGTCCCTTATGCTATTTACTTTAACCTAACCACATGGTTCCGTTTGGGCCTCGCTTGGGCAGCATATCTTATGATCAGCTCTCATCTGGTGGCCTGTCTTTGTTGATCAGCTCCAGCATCCCGTGGCTCTAGGCAAGACCTGCTTTCAAAACAGGTGAGCGCCATAGGCCCGGATTGCAGCTTGCAATCAGGCCCTCCTGAGGCGAGGCAGCTTTTGATATGCGAACTAACACGTTTACATTTTCATTTAGGGCAAAGCCTTGCAAGACTTCTGAAATCATACCTGTCTCTAAAAATATATGGGGCATTTCTATAAATCAATATTTCTTAGGTTCAACACATGTTCAGTAAGGATTGAAGACTGCTTACCTCAGTGGCCCAATTTCATTAGCATAGCACCAGGTGGAAGTGATGGCTTTAGAGTTGTTTTTGTTTTTTGAGATACAGTGTTAACGTTTTTTAGCCAGCATAGGATTCTGGCACTTAAGGAATTTGCTAAAGTAACTTATCTTCTAGGCTATTTTTCAAATAAAGGTGAAAAACAGTGCCCTGCACAAAAGTAGGTGGTTATTTTGGTGGATGAATGAAAAGCACAACTCTTGCCACTAAGTCACATTTCAAGCCAGAACAGAGGGATCCATGGAGGTGAAACTAGGATCCAGATGCAGATAGACTTTGGCCCTTAAAGGCAGAGCTAGTCCAGGTAGGGCTGTCAAGAGCCTGCCTGCACCCAGGCAAGGTGTTGCGTGCGTAAACTGGCTGAGCTTGGCAGCATCACTTCACGTCCACATCTTACCCTCTCACATGTGTGATGGAGGAGGTCAGGGCTGATTGGTCAACAAAGGGTAAAGCTATAAACGAAAGACCGAGAAGGACTGAACACAAATTACTCCAAAAGCACAAAATGTTAGACTTGCAGCCCAAAGAGTTAAAGTGATGGGCCAGCAGCCACACAGTGCATCAGTGGCAGCACTGATTCTAGAATTCAGGCTTCATAACTCCCACTTAAACATGCTTCTACAACTCAACAAAGGAAAATAAAGTTGTAGTCAACAAAACTCTGAACTTTTGTTTTCCAGTTATGTAGCTCTCTTTAATCTCTGTCACCAAAAATGTGTAAACATAAGTCTGTAGAGGCTCTGACTTTCTTGAAATTTTCTGCCAAAAAATAAGCAAAAATCCCCGGGTTGTTCTCTGTTTTAAGAGGAAGTAAAAGGCCAGGCACAGTGGTTCATGCCTGTAATCCTAGCATTCTGAGAGGCCAAGGCTGGAGGATCACTTGAGCTCAGGAGTTTGAGACCAGCCTAAGCAAGAGCAAGTCCCCATATCTACTAAAAATAGAAAAATTAACTGGGTGCAGTGGCACACACCTGTACTCCCAAATCCCAGCTACTTGGGAGGCTGAGACAAGGGGGATCACCTAAGCCCAGGAGTTTGAGGTTGCTGTGAGCTATGATGACGCCACTGCACTCTAGCTGGGGTGACAGAGCAAGACTGTCTCAAAAATAAAACATTTAAAAATTTAAAAAAGAGGAAGTGAAAACAGCAAAAAGGATTATGTAAATTGAAATGCCTTTTTATATAGTTCCAATTGCAAATGCAATTTAAAATAGAATGATAGGCACTTGTCAAAATTCATTACTTGGTCCACTAAGTAGCATATTAAAAAAAAAAAAATGATGGCTCACGCCTGTAATCCCAGCACTTTGGGAGGCTGACCTGTGAAAGGGAAGGCAAGACTGCTTAAAGGATGGGAAATCTAATTCTCTGTATTGTTACGCTTTCTGCTTATACTACTAATTTGAAGCTTAAAATTTCTTTTTTTTTTTTTGAGACAGAATGTCGCTTTGTTGCCCTGGCTAGAGTGAGTGCCGTGGCGTCAGCCTAGCTCACAGCAACCTCAAACTCCTGGGCTTAAGCGATCCTACTGCCTCAGCCTCCCGAGTAGCTGGGACTACAGGCATGCGCCACCATGCCTGGCTAATTTTTTCTATATATATTTTAGTTGTCCAGATAATTTCTTTCTATTTTTAGTAGAGACGGGGTCTCGCTCTTGCTCAGGCTGGTCTCGAACTCCTGACCTCGAGCAATCCACCCGCCTCGGCCTCCCAGAGTGCTAGGATTACAGGCGTGAGCCACCGCACCCGGCCTAAAATTTCTTTTTCTTTTTTTTGTAGGAGACATTGTCTAGCTCTGTCACCCAGGCTGGAGTGTAGTGGTAAGATCTTAGCTCACTGCAACCTTGAACTTCTGGCCTCTAGCGATCCTCCCACCTTGGCCTCCCAAAGTGCTGGGATCACAGGCATGAACCACTGTGTGTGCCTAGCCCAGTGAAGCTTAAAATTTTTTATTTGTGACTGCTGTTCATTTGTCTTAAGAGTCCCCAAATGGCAAGGCAGAAAGCACTTTAGACCCCATTGACACCAACACCCACCGCTACTATCATTTGCAGAATAAATAAATAAATATGACCTACAGAGAGGAAGCCACTGGCCCAAAACCACACTACTAGTTAGAATTTTCTATGATGATACAGTGTCTTCTGTATTAAGTAAAAGGGGAAAAATTTTAAAACTATAAGCCAACATTTCACGATAATGAAGGGAACTTGATCCCCATCTCCACTGCCACCACCTGGGCCAAAACCACCATGAGGGCTCCCAACCGCCTGCCTCCTTCCTCCTGCCTGCTCCAGTCCATAATACACGTAGCAATCAGACGTCTCTTTTGAAATGAAAATCAATGGTGTCATGGTGCTTCAATATTCTCTTTCAGAGCACTCTGTTCTTTTCCTTCATAGTACCACAATTGCAATTGTGTATTTTATTTGTTCAGCACCTGCCTCCCCTCAACAACCTCCAGGTGTAATAGAGACCACGAAGTTTTTGTTCATCTCTGGGTCCCTGGCAGCTGGGCACTCAATTAATATCTGAACAAATTACTAACAGGCTAGTCTGATCGCAGCATTGAAGTCAACACTTTAAGAATTAAGGTTTTCTGTTTTTGTACCAAAAATCACTGGGGAAATTGCACAGGTAGGCAGGGTACAGATATGGGGAGATGATCTAACAATCTAGAGAAAGGAGGAAATAAAGGGTTTCTCTGCCCCGTCACTCTCTAGGCAAGGACAGAAACGCTGGTCTGAAGGCTCTGTGCCTTGACATTTCTTATGTCATTATGTCACCTGACATTGAGATCAAAGGCAGACTCTGTCTGTTTGATGATCCTTGAAGCAGGCACAGATCAAGGTTCCTGTGACCTGCAGGGAACTGGATAACAAGATTAGATCAGTTTGCAAAGTCCACCAAGATCACAGCATTGCCATTTATTTGACACCTATTGTTTGTAAAGTGCTCTGTATGTATTAACCCATTTAGTCCTCTATGAGATAAGAAGGGTTTATAATCCCAATTTTGGAGCTGAAGAAATTAGGGCTCAGAAAGATTAAGTAATTTACCTATACTTGCACAGCTGGTAAGAAACAGAACTGGGATACGAACCCACTGCAGCGTCCATGCCTCTTCTCCATATCACATCATTATTCATTTTGGCCTTCACATATTTTGACCACCAACAAAAATACTGCTTATTTGTAACAGATAAAGATGTATAAGACCTGGGCATGCAAGATGCTTAGTGAATACAGAACACCTGTGGTTTAGAACGGCTTTCCCCACAGTAGGCTAAAGGGGATGGAAACCTAGAGATCATTCAGACCCTCACTACTGAAAGTATGGTCCATGGACCAGCACATCAGCCCCACCTGGGAGCTTGATAGAAATACAGCATCTCAGGCCCCACCCCAGACCTACAGAGTCAGAATCTGCATTTTAACACAATCCCTGGGTGATATGGATGCATGTTCAAGTTTGAGAAGCACTGGTCTCGACCAGGCATTCTCAACCCACGTGTCCTTTAGAATCACATGGGGAGTTTTAAAGCATACCAGGACGTAAGTTGGAATCCTTAGAGCTTCTATGTGCTTTTTAACGCTTCCCAAGAGAGACCAACACAGAGTCAAGAACCGGTAACCCAGTACAACCCCACTGCCTTGTTTTGTTTTTCCCTTGTTTTGTACTGATAGCTAAAACAAGCAGAGTGACCTGCCAAGTGTAATGAAGAGGGTGGACTTTGGAGATAATCAGATCAAGATACCTGTTCTCATGGAAGGTACATTCATGCGGAGAAGGGGAACAATGGACAAGCAAATCAAGAAATCATCAGAGTGTGAGAAGGGCTCTTCAGAGAATGTAAACGGGGTGACTTGCTAGAGATGATGAGGCAGCTACTTTAGATTGAGTGACCAGGCAGGGAAGGCTGAGGATGCAAGTGGATATTAAAACCACCTGGTGGGGGGGGGGGAACAAGGGCAATATACGTAACCTAAACTTTTGTACCCCCATAATATGTTTTGTTTTTTTTTTTTGAGACAGAGTCTCGCTCTGTTGCCCAGGCTAGAGTACCGTGGCGTCATCCTAGCTCACAGCAACGTCAAACTCCTGGACTCAAGCAATCCTACTGGCTCAGCCTCCCGAGTAACTGGGACTACAGGCATGCGCCACCATGCCCGGCTAATTTTTTTCTATGTATATAATTTTAGCTGTCCATATAATTTCTTTCTACTTTTAGTAGAGACGAAGTCTTGCTCTTGCTCAGGCTGCCCCATAATATGTTGAAATAAAAAAATAAATAAATAAACAGGTATCTAGAATGGTTAAAAAAAAGAAAAGAAAAGAAAAGAAAAGAAAACCACCTGAAGCGAAGCACTGTCGCAAGAAGGGAGCAGCAAGTGCAGAAGGCCTCAGGCGGAACCAGCCAGCGTGGCCGAGCACGGTGGAGCAGGGGGAAAGTGGCGTGAGGGGTGGTCAGCGAGCAGCTAGAGTCTTGCCCTGTGAGGCCAAAGCTGAGAGTCAGGATTTCTTTCCAGGTACAATGGGAAGCCACTGGACAGTTTTAAGAAGAAGCATCAATGTGATTTTGGTTTTTAAAACAAGCTCTAGCTGCTCAATGACGAAAAATGATTGTACAAGGCAGGAATGGAAGCTTTTAGGAAGCTACTGCATTTGTCTGGGTGAACGATGGTTATGGCTTGGACAGGGTGGGTAGAGGTGGAGTCAAAAGCAGTGGACAGAAAACACTTGGGATATGTTTTCAAGGTAGAGTTGACAGGAGCTGGTAAAAAATTGGACGAGTGGGAGAGGAGTGACAAAGGTAAGAATAAGGAAAAGATGGAGGGGGTGAGGGATGAAAAATTACTCATGGGGTACAATGGACAGCACTCGGGTGGCGGGAACACCAAAGGCCCTGACTCCGCCTCTGTACAATATAGACATGTAATGAAAGGAATTCAACTGGTAATCCCAAACCAATTAAAATTATTTAAAATTTAATTAGAAAACAAATAAAACAAACAAACAGAATAAGGAGAAGAGAAGAATCAAGGCTGATCACTCCTAGGTTCTCAGCCTGAGTAAGCCAGTGGGTAAGAAGCCCCATTTACTGACATGAAGGAGGCTGGGGAAGGAGCCAGCTCAGGGGAGGAATCCAGAGACACATGGTGGAAAGTATCAGCCAGACAGTTGTTTAGATGAGCCTGGAGTGCTGAGGAGTGGCCAGGATGGACATAGCAATTTGGGGCCCATCACCGTGTCTGGCATTTAAGCTGTGGGGGAATGAGAAGACGGGTGGGGGGTGTGGATGGAGAAGAGAGTGGGGCTCAAGCCCATCTCCTGGGACTGTCAACCTCTTAAGAGGTCACATGAGAAATCAGAGCCCAAAGATGGGATTGGGTCAAAGGAGTGGCTGTCGAGATGGGGAAATCCTAGAGAGTGTGGTGTCACAGATCTCCAGGAAAAAAATCTGGGTTCAAGTAGAACAGAGGAGTCGACGGTGGAATGCTGCTGAGAAGACAGGGTGGTCACGGTGAGGAGTCAGGCGCAGAGTTGTGGAGTGCGGACAGAAGCCGAGAGTGAGCAGGGTAGGGAGAACTGGGCGGGGGAGTGGGGAGGGGAGGTGGGAGCTGTGGACAACACTTTAGGAAGTTATGCTGAGAAGGGGTAGAGAAAGGAAACCGCAGCTGCAGGACAACAGCAGGATGAACGATAGGGTTTTATTTTGTGTTTACAGAGTCGGAGCCACCAGAGCACGGTACTACGCCAATGGGAATGATCCAGAAGAGAGGGAGAAACGGATGGTGCAGGAGTAAGAAGTGACAGTAGCAGAAACGAGGACTTACTTATACAGACGAAACTTTTCAGGGCAGATTATTTACTTGTGGAATTAAGATGGTCAGGAAACAGCCACTATTAAAAATAAAGTAAGAGTGAGGTTGTAACCTTATACGTTGTGCCTAAAAGCAAGGGTTGCAGCAAATGGTGTTTAGAAGGCCCTGGTAATTGAGTCTGTGCATAGCCATCCCTGAATAGGAGAAAGGCCCTGGATCGGCTCAGCCTAGAACATTCCAGGCACCAGAGAGGTTTACACCTCCGTAACTGTGGTGTTTTCCCAGGCTCCCTTGAAGCATGGATGAAATGTTCCTGAGGACTGCCCAGCACCATTTCCCTGAGAGCCCAGCTGTACATCCTGTTCTAGTTACTGGTTCCAGTCCCTGGTGCGGTGACATCAAGCAAGGCCTGTGCTGCGGCTCAGAATGCAGAGTTTCCATTACGCTGGACAATGAGTGGCTACCTGAGTCCTGGAATTACAGTGGCTTCTGTTGACAACATGAGGAGGAGATGTCCTATCCAGAGCGTGGCCCATTTGCTGCCCCTCCCTGGTCAACCCACCCTTGCACCCGCCCTGAGGGACCAGAGAGAACTCTGAGTGGGCTCTTTTCTTTCCCGTATCCTCCTAGCTATGCTCATCCAGTCATCCTTCAAGGTCTAACTTGTTTCTCCTCAATTCAAAACACATCAATCAACTGCCCTGTTCTTGGTCTTTTTACTTTTACATCCTTTGTATAATTTAATCCTCAAATGCCCACTTTGAGGTGGGCATCATTCCCATTAACAAATGAAGAAAGTGAGGCTCAGAGAGGCTAAGCAACTTGCTCTAAGTTACACAGCTTGTAAGTGGTGAAAATGGGATTTAAACCCAGGACTGTAGCCTTCCAACAGCCCTGCTGCCTGCAAATGCAACTAGGATATGGAGTCTACAGGCTAGCAGAAGTCCAAAAGCATAAAACAAGAGACAACTTAAGAATAGCAAAAAATGTACAACTACAACTACATCAACTATGTCATTGCAAAGCAAGTTAAGGTAAGAGGACATACAAATTGCTATGGAGTATTGGAAAATGCTTCTTGAAGAAGGTAGTGCATGCATTGAGCCTCGAGTGTGGGCCAGGATTTTGCCAGGCTAAGGATGTTAGGGGGATGTGCCAAGAGAAAGGAACAGTTCTCCCAGATCAAGTCCAATCCACTGAGTGCCTAAATCCAACCTTGTCCACCGCCTCCCATCTCCTTCACAGAGTTTTCCATCCCTCACATTTCCTTTATCCCTACATCCCCAGTACCTAACACAAGGTCAGACACATAGAAAGTGCCTAGTGGATATTTGGGTTCAACAGTGTCCTGTCTGGTCTCCTAAAACTAGTCTCTCCTTTCTGTAGTCCATCTCTATATTAGCGAAATTTTATGCCTAACCCTGTCCACAATTAAACCTGCTCTTTCTAGAAAATTTGCCCTGCCCTGAGTTCCTGCAAAACCCCAGGCAAACCCCCACTAATCCACACACCCACAAACTCACAAAGTGGGCCACAGCTGATCAGGCCTAACCTGAGGCCAGCCGGTGCATTGGCTGAGCAGCGACCAGAGTCTCCTGAGACAGTCCACGACACTCAGTGCTGGGCCCTGGGACCCGCATAGCACTGGAGAGTCAGGGCTGTGCCCTGGGAGGGAACAGGCACAGCAAAGGCAGCAGAGACGTGGGGGCAAGAGGCCCTGAGAGAGGGAGGCAGCAGCCGCCTTGCCCCACTCCGAGGTCCCAGTCCACCCTGAGGCCCAGAGACGCTTCACTCCCTGCTCTGGAGCGTCTCGGACAAGCCTGCTGTGCCTTCACACTTAACTCTTCTTACCACTTTTTCCCTTTTTCCATTTCAGACTGTGAACTAAAATAAAATCTTAAGGCTCACCCCCCACAGGCTGACCGAACAGACCCCTCGTGGCCAAGGAAATATCCTAAAACTAAACTGCCAGCCAAGAGGAGGGAGGTTGGACATGCCTCATCATGCCCCCCCTCACCCGTGGGGACATCCTTTGTAACCCATTAACAGGCCTACGGTATGCCAGACAAACCTGCAGGTCCTCAATTTACACAACAAATATATGTCCCGGTGGCTTATCTCTGATAAACAGCTTCTTATCTTAAAACATTTCAAGCCTCTAGACAAAGCTTCATGTCTTTAATCAATTGTAAGTCAAAGAATTTTTAAACCAACCTATAACCTCTAAGCTCCCCGCCCACTTCAAGATGGCCCACCTTTTTGGGCCAAACCGATGTATGCCTCCCACGTATTGATTCATGACTTTGCCTGTAACCCCTGTCTCCCTGAAATGTATGAGCCCAAACTGTAACCCAGCCACAGTGAGTCCACTTGCTCAAGGCTTCTTGGGTGTGGCTCCGGGTCATGGTCCTCAAATTTGGCTCAGAGTAAATCTCTTTAAAATTACTTTACAGTGCTTGCTTTGGCAGCACATATACTAAAATTGGAACGATACAGAGAAGATTAGCATGGCCCCTGCACAAGGATGACGCGCAAATCCGTGAAGCATTCCATATTTTTATTTATTTATTTATTTTTTTGAGACAGAGTCTCGCTCTGTTGCCTGGGCTAGAGTGAGTGCCGTGGCATCAGCCTAGCTCACAGCAACCTCAAACTCCTGGGCTTAAGCGATCCTACTGCCTCAGTCTCCTGAGTAGCTGGGACTACAGGCATGTGCCACCATGCCCGGCTAATTTTTTTCTATACATATTTTTAGTTGTCCAGATAATTTATTTCTATTTTTAGTAGAGACGGGGTCTTGCTCAGGCTGGTCTCAAACCCCTGACCTTGAGCGATCCACCTGCCTCGGCCTCCCAGAGGGCTAGGATTACAGGTGTGAGCCACCGCGCCTGGCCTCATTCCATATTTAAAAAAAAAAAAATTACAGAGTTTGGCTTTTTTTCCATAAACAAGATCATATTTATTGACTCCCACCATCAACACTGAAGGAAGTAACACAGTTAAAGTTCCTTCCTCCTTCTAATTTTGTTTAATTCTATGATTATTGCTGTCAAGATGTATAACATTTTTTAAAACCTTTTATTATGTAAATTTTAAAAAGAAGGAAGGGAGAATAATATAATGAATTTGATGTGTCATCACCAGCTTCAACAATCAACTCTTGGCCAATCTTGCTTCATCTATACCCTCACCTACATCCGCATGTGGATTTTATTAATCAAATTCCAGGCATTGTATCATTTCATCTGTATATATTTTAGAATAGAATATCTAAAGATTAGAACTTTACATACTGTTTTCACAATACTATGTACACACCCATAAAAATCAATAACAATTTTTAATATAATCAAATACCCAGAGTTCTCATTTCTCTGGTGGATGTACAGTCTGTTTGAACTAGAATCCATATGTATATTAGATCCTTATGTTCCTATTGGTCAGATGGTTATGTCTCTTTTAATCTATAGATTCTCCCTCCATCTCTTTCCCCTTCTTGAAATTTTTTATTGAAGTAGCTAGCTTTTCTATAGCAGAGTTTCCTAGAGTCTCATTGTATCCCCAGAATATCATTTAATCCATATGTCTTGTAAATTAGTAGTTAGGACAAGAGGCTTGATCAGACTCAGATTTGATTTTTCTTTTTGCAAGATTGCTTCATAGGTGGTGGTGGTGGTGGTGGTGGTGTGTACTTCCATAACAGAAAGACAATCTCAGTATCTTTCTCTCTCTCTCTCTTCCCCCCAGCCTCCTTATGGTAATATTATCAGCCACTGATGGCCCATATTCATTTATTAGGAATTACAGAATGATATTTCAAATATATCATTCCTTCTCTATTAGATGGAAAGCTTCTATAGTGAGAAATTTCCTCTTTTCAACTATTTGTTTACCTTGAGGTACATTTTACAAGGGAAAGGTAATATAGTAAATAAATGCTTGATTGTTTTCCTTTATCAGTTTTCAAAATAATGAGGTAGTTTTTTAGCATCCTCCAAAAATAACCAACGAAGTAACATTTTTTAAAATATTGTTATGAACACATGGATTTAAACATTTTTGATGTATTTTAATCGACTGCAGTTATCCTTGTTGATATTCATACCATTCCATCTTGGCCTGGTAAACCCTTATTCAGCTTAGTTCCTGAGTCCTTCTGACATGACTATAAATAGTAGTCTTTGATGTTCCAGGCTCATCTTCTTTTTGCCCTCAATATATAATCAACTTTGTCTCCAAGGCATATTGGTTTCTTTTAGTGGAAAACAATGATTCAAAACCACACTCTAAGAGAGTACACTTTTATTCAAACTTGAGCCAGTTTGAATGATTTTTCCACTCTGTAGCTGAATAGACTTTGACTAGAATTCTCAATGTTTCCACCAAAATAAATCAACAAAGAAACAAATCTGATCACATAAATCTGATTTAAAATCTCCCCTTTTTTAGGCAAGGATGCCAAGACAATTCGATGAGGAAAGAATAGTTTTTTTCAACAACTGGTGCTGGGACAACTGGATATTTACACGCACAAGAATGAAGTTGAAGCCCTGCCTCACACCTTACATTAAAACTCACTCAAAATGGATTAAAGATGTAAATATAAGAACTAAAACTGAAACTCTTAGAAGAAAAAATGGGTGTAAATCTTCATGACTTTGAGTTAGGTGGTTGTTTCTTAGATATGTCACCAAAAGAACAGGCAACAAAAAAAAGAAGTAAATTGGACATCACCAAAATTAAAAACTTTTGTGCTTCAAAGGACACCATCAAAAAAGTGAAAAAAAAAATTAAACTGTTTTTGCAAGTCAAATAGCTATCAAGGATCTAGTATCAGAATATATAAAGAACTGTTACAACTCAACAAAAAGACACACACCCAAATTTTAAAATTGGCAACGGATCTGAATAACATTTCTCCAAAGAAAATATACAAAGAGCCAATAAGCACATGAAAAGATGTGCGACATCATCAGGCATCAGAGAAATACAAATCAAATTCACACCTACCAGGATGGCTGCAATCAAAAGGACAGACATTAACAAGTGTGGGTAAGAATGGGCGGGGGAGTTGTAACTCTCATATATCGCTGATAGGAACATAAAATGGGGCAGCTGCTTTGGAAAACAGGCTAGCAGTTCCTCCAAAATGTTAAACATAGAGTTGTCATATGACCCAGCGATTCTACTCCTATGGATACACCTAAGAGATTAAAAAAAAATATGGCCACACAAAAACATGCACATGAATGTTCTTAGCAGCATTGTTCATAATGGTTAAAAAGTAGAAACCACTGATATTTTCATCAATTGATGAATGAATAAATAAAATGTAATATATCCATATAATGGAATATTATTCATCAATTAAAAAAAGAGGTACAAGCTACAACATAGGTGAACCTTGAAAGTGTTATGCTAAGTGAAAGAAGCCAAATACAAAAGGTCACATATTATATGGTTCTATTTGTATACTGTACGGAATAGGCAAATCTATAGAGACAGAAGGTAAATGACTGGTTGCCTAGGGTGGGGGAATTGGGAGGTAACGGGAAGTGACTGCTAATGAGCACATGGTTCTTTTCAGAATGATGAAAATGTTCTACAATTGACATTAGTGATGGTTGCACAACTATGGATATACTAAAAAACCATTGAATTGGATACTTCAAATGGCTGAATTGTATGGTATATGAATTATAGGTCAATAAAGGTATTATATATATGAAAGGAGTATCCCCCGGGTAACCTGTTTCCTCCAGGAGTTGAACAACATTCACTCATTTATCTTATTTGATACACACTTACTGAACATCCACTATTCAATAATTCATTTATCCAACAAATACATACTAACTCCCTATGCTGTGCCAGGCACTGTTCCATACACAGAAGATCCAGAAAAACATACAAAAAATCTATCCTTTGTGTTGCTTACATTCTTATGGAAGGAAACAGGCAATAAACAAAATATATGCAAAGGTTTTATACACTGTAAAATATTGAAGATAATCAATGCTATGGAGAAAAGTACTTACAGGGAAGAGGGATGGTCAGTAGGGGAATAGAAGAGAGGAGGGATTGCATTATAAACAGGGTGGGCAGGGAGAGCCTCACTGGGAAGGTGACATTTAAACAAAGACTTGAAGGAGGTGAGGAAATGAACCATGCAGATGTCTGGAGGAAGAACATTCTAGGCAGGGGAATCGCAAGTGCAAAGGTCCTGAGATGGTCCTGTGTTCAAAGCATGTCCAGGTTGCAGATTCAGTAAGGAGGAAAGTAGGACAAGACAAGGTTAGAGAAGAGGAGTGACAGACTGCTATTTTATTGAAACAGAGCATAGTGGCGCGTTTACATGTAAGAACAGCAGAAATTATTCTGGACGCTAACTCCATGAGGGGAGCACATGAAGCTTGCCTGGCTTCAGGATAAGAAACGCAATCAGTGGTGAGCTGGAGCCAGCACACACCAACTCATAAGGGTCAAATTTTCAGGAATCTTGAGAGCCCGTGCTAAACCCAGCTATTATTAAAAATTAAATTTTATAGATTTACAATTTGATAAATTATAATAAAAACAAAGGTAGTAATTATTCACATCTTCCCAATTATTTTTCTACATTTTACTATTATCTAGGCTCTTACAGTTATGTATGTCTACTGTATCTGCCTGGTGCAAATACTACAAAAGGTGTGCTGTGTTCATCTCTCCCCAGCTCTGCATTCAACGATGTCGCATTGGTAGGTTGAAATAGGCCATGGTAGGAGTATTTACAGCACAAAAAGTAGCAAATGCTACAAATCAGAGTTCGATTTACTATTTGTGGTAGTGGTGGTTGTTGTCTAGACTTAAGAGAGTGAAGAAGAAAATGTGAATAATGGAGCTTTAACTTAAAAGTATGTCAGACTTGGAATCATTGTATTGTGAATAGAACAAAAATAACTGAAGAAATATTTTCCCAGTAATCAAAAACGATTACTCAATTCAGCAAAGAAGTCACTCATATCATTGATGACATTGAGGAACTAGTGAAATTCTGACAAACAGCTGAAAGCTAAAGTTGCTTCACTTTAATCTTACTGGTATCTACCAGCATTCATGCCTTAACTACACTCGTTTGTCAATTTCAACCACAGGTTGGCTACAGATACAAGCACTCAGCAAAAACCAGTGAACATTCTGAGGGAACAAACCAGGTATGTGGAATTTACAATAAAGAATACTGTATATTTTCTTATTATTTGTATATTGTATGCCACAATATACAGTTCCTTTATATCAGCAAGATTTACCTGAGACTTTTCTGTGTATGTGCACGTGTGTGTATACCCATTTAATTTTTGGAGAGCCAGTTGTTAAACATTACCAGCACACCTCTGGCTACAATCCAATTTCAAATCTGATTTTACAGATCTTAGGGCCCAGACAGATAGGTGGGAGAGAGGCCTCTCAAGGCAACCAAGCAGTTAAAAGGGCTGGAGTTATTTCAAAATCACTCAGCTCTAGAATTCAGAGCCAGCCAGGCTGGAGACCACAATTCCTTTGTATTAATATTTATATTTATGATACCTTCTATTTAAGTAAAGTGATTCTAGCTCTCCATTTATAGTAGTGACATAGTTTCCTTTACAAGCAAAATTGTTTAAAGTACCAAAAAAAGACAATTTCAAGAAAAATATTAAATAAATGATAATACAGGAAATAAACAATTGTGGTAAAAACTCTAATAGTGGACAGCCAGGACTACGCTGGGAAACACTCACTCAGTGATTAAGAACTCAGCCCTTGAAGTCACATATCTGGACTCCACTTCAGACTCGCCTAATCACCACTGCCTTTGTGAACTCACTAGCTTCAGTGTCCTTGTCCGTAACACAGGGACGGTGCCTGCTCCACAGGGCTGTCGTAAGGAGTCAGTGGGATCCAGGGAAGCCCAGGGCCTGGCACAAATGGGGGCTGACTAAAGAGGGGCTCTGCGGGGGGAGCCTGGCCTGGGGCCCAGCCTCCTCCTTGACCCAAACCAGGCAATGCCTTCGACTTCCTCTCTCCAACATGTGTGAAATGTAAATATTCACGCACACACACACATGCACACGCACACTCACAACAGCAGCAAGCACCTCTCCCCGGACTCAGTGTTCTTCCCCAGGGTCCCAGGTGCTTTCTGCTTCTGTCTGCGGGAGTAGTACATTCCCGATGCTTCTCGGGGGTTCCTAAAGCCCTAACGGGGCCCTCAGTGATATGCCCCTGGTCCTGCTGGGCACTCTGGTTGCAAACAGGAAAAAGCCTCTGTCCCTGCCCACAAAGAGCTTTTACCAACTAGTGCAGGAGACAACCTGGTAAACAGCACCGTGCACGATTCCCATGGGACCAGTGTGGTCCCATAGGTCTCCCCTGCGTGACTCCCATTGCTTTCTGTGTTGGGCTCTGTTGTTTGCAAGGAATGGAGGCGCAGTCAAGTCTGCAAATGACAGGATCTATTGTAGCAATAGCAACACTGCAGCAACAGTGGCCATTTGTGCTGGATAGGCTCCACGGGCTCCCTGTCCTCACTACAGGCCTCACCACCTGCTCCGTGCCCTGGCAGGCTGACCTCTGTGGTTTGTATCCACCTAAATGCCTTGCCTTTGGCCCCCAGTTGGATTGGCCTTTGGGGGGCATGAGCAGGCGATCAGATCAAGGGAGGAGAAAGGGCTTGAGGATGGGTATCCTTTCCCCTCCAGCCCTGGAGGGCCAGGCTGGCTCAGCTGCACTCCTGTGCACACACAAGCCCCACGGCGCCCTTCCTGTCGTGTCACCCCCTCTTGAGGCTGCTGGGTGTCTGCCAACTGCTTCCTCCCCTTACCCCGTCTGGCCTGGGAACACTAAGGGCTTCATGGCCAGTACTAGCTCAGGGTGCTCCACTGTCCTTTGTCAGTGTCCTTTCCTCTGACCCCCACCTTTGTAAATAGTCTCTCACACCCTCCTTAATTAATTACACAGTTGAAGTGTCCTGCCCAGACCCAGGCCACTACCTGCTTATAGAGAGCTTAATAAGTACCAGGCTCTTCTCCACAGTTTAAATCCATTAATTCATTCAACCATCACAACAACCCTATGAAGTAGACACCACTGACATCCCAGCTCACAAATGAGGAAAGCCAGGCACAAAGTGTTCAATTACTGAACAGAGTAGTTGCCCCTCCTTCCATAGATATGGAAGCATAAAACGGAGAGTGGGCAATAGGTAACAGAGGGAACGGCCTGGGGTAAAAAAAAAAAAAATGGCAAAAATATTTTCTGTTTCTTTAAAACATCCTCTATTCCTTTTTGAGAACTAAAACCTGCATCCCTGCCTGAGGCCAGTGGTTGGGAGGGGCAGGGTCATTTGTTTTGTTCTTTGTGCTATAGGAAATAGCTCAGCCATCCCAGGATGGTGCCAGACCCCCAGGTGGACCCAGGTGGGCAGAGACCACAGGCTTTATCTTTGACAGAGATGGGACTGTTAGAATAGTTAATCACAATAGCCAAGAACTCAAGGCCCTCCCTTTAAAAGTTCTTAATTTCTGCTGATGCTCAGGAAATTTGGATTTTGAGACCAGGTCTACCATTTTTCCTTCTTTGCAGGCAAAGTAATGAACTTCCTTTCCTTCCCCTTAAACAACTTGTTCTCACTCTTCTGATGCAGCCTCAAGGACAAGTCCTGAGCTTTCAGTAACATTACTTGCCCAAGTTCACACAAAGGTAAGTGGCAGGGCCAGGCAGAGCCTTTCCCAGTGCTACTCTGTGTTTGGATATGTATGGGATTAGGGAAGTGTGTGCCTATCTTCGCTTCCCGGGAGCATAGCACCAGCCGTACCAGTAGGTTTTGGGGAGCTAGAATATAGTTCAGAAACAGAAAGGTCATCCAGGCCCCTCGGGGGATTCTGACCCTCACTATCTCCAGGCTGCTGGTGCCCCTGCGTCACTGTGTCTCTGCCACATTCTGTCTGCTTCTCCTGCCTCCAGCTCCCTGCCTCCCTCTGCTCTCCTCTCACCCTGCTGCTCCTGCCTAGCACCTCCTCTGTGTGTCCTTTACTTTCTACCCCTCACCAACTGCTGCTGTCTCAAAGTCCCCAAAAGGGGGCTGCTTGATTTGGCCAGTCACTAAAAGTCACTGGCCTATCCCTGCATCAGGAGCGGCAGGGTTGCCCGGCAGAATGGGGCTCAATGGAAAGACTGCAAGAGACCCACTGCAGGCCGGTTTCAGGGCAAAGAAAGCAGAAGCGCACACATGAGGAGATTGCGCCGCCTGCCCCCGGGCAGAGGGACGGGCATTCTCATGGCGGGGATGGATATACCCTCCCGCGCCCTCCCAGCTGTTCCGAAACGCTGGCTGCCTGCCGGCTCTCCTCCATTGCGAGAAATGGATGCAAAACAACCCTCACACATTACCACGAGCCTAGGTAAGATGCAGTTTCCCAGGAGCACCTACAACAGACTCAGGCCTCGGACCTGTCCCGAGTCCATTCCCGCAGGCGTCCGCTGGTCAGCACAGGCGGGCCACCTAATACAGATACAAACCCAGGCCAGCGACACCCAAGGAGCCACCGAGGGCCCCTCTGCTGACCTCAGAGTGTAGCAGGCACCCAGGTTTTGACAGACTCCTCTACAGCACATTCCTCAGGTGCCCCCACTCCAGTCTCCCCGAACTCCCCACACTTCCCAAACACACCGTGCCCTTTCATGACTTTGTGTCTCTGCCCAGAACATTCTGTCAGCCCAGAAGGTCTTTTCCCACTTGTTCCTGCAAACTACTTCCTACTCATCCTTTAAAAGACACTCCCAAGAAAACCTCCCGGATGCTCCAAGCCGGATCAGTTGTCCTGCCCCGCGTTCCGCCTCCTTGGTTCTCTGGAACAGCATTCACCTTGATGCACTGCCATTTTCTTAGCCATCTGTCCTTTCGCTTAAACTACGAACTCCTCAACAGCAAGGTCTATGTCTGATTCCTTTTTATGTTTTACAGCCTCCCTAGACCAGGAACATACTAGTTGTTCCCCAATCACATACTAAAGAAATGAATAGATGAAGAGCAAAGAACACAATCAGAAAACAGCAAATAGGACGGTGACTGTTGTTTTCCCCGAGCAAGAAGAACTTGAGACAAGGCTTAGATGAAGTTTATTTAGGAAAGTGATCCCAGGCCACAGGAGTCAGGCACTGGGGAGAAGGGACCAGGCAAGGAGGGAGAGACAGACAGCACAAGGGCATGTTACCACCGCTGTGCACAACTGGGGCCGAATCCTGCTGGGGACTTCTGATGAGCTGTGTAGAAGGACCTCAGAACTGCCCACCTGGAGACAGAAGAGGAGGGTCTTTATCCTCCAGTTCCCATCCTCAGTTCATCAGAGGTGACCCCATAGCACGGCGAGTCCCTAGCATGTCCAGAAGGCAACCAGGAGACAAGTGTGTCCATGTTCCGCACGGCAGGAGCAGGGAGACGTCAAGCAGAAAGTGAGCAGTTCTCAGCTCAGAGAGCCAGAGCTGTCCAGAGCTATCAGGCCACACCTGCACAAAGCCGCTTGCTGCAGCAGTTGCTAGAATGGTGGCTGGGCCAAGAGGATGTGCAGCATCCATTTGGGTCTGTATAAGGAGGAGATGTTAAGGCTGAAAAAGTAGGGTTAAGGTTAGACTGTAGAGGACCTTGAACATCAGCCCAGAGCTCGATTTGGTAAGCTACTAAGAGCCACTGAGGATTTCTGTGCAAAGCATAATATAAATGGCAGCACCAAGGGGGTGGCTTGAGTTAATTTTAGCCCCCTCTCTCAATAGCCCCAATCAGCACTTCCCCAAGTCCTCTCCAAATAAACATGTAATCTTAGGAAAAATCAACGCAAGTCCCCGCTGCCTAGTTCCATCAATCAATAGCCACATCTAAGCCCCTCTATCGAAAAATACTAAGCTTCAGTTGGATGCTACTGTCTCTCTTACTTGGGGTTTCATAAAAGAAACCGCAGGAAATATATTTTTAAATGTCTAGTTCTTTATTTGTGTGTATCTTTAAGATCTCAATAAAAAGGACCCTGGGAACCTTTAAGAAAGAAACCAGCCAAGAAGGTCCTCCTTTTTTTTTTTTTTTTTGTTTTTTTTTTTTTGAGACGGTGTGTTGCTTTGTTGCCCTGGCTAGAGTGAGTGCCGTGGCGTCAGCCTAGCTCACAGCAACCTCAGACTCCCGGGCTTAAGCGATCCTCCTGCCTCAGCCTCCCGAGTAGCTGGGACTACAGGCATGCACCACCATGCCCGGCTAATTTTTTCTATATATATTTTAGTTGGCCAGCTAATTTCTTTCTATTTTTAGTAGAGACGGGGTCTCGCTCTTGCTTAGGCTGGTCTCGAACTCCTGACCTCAAGCGATCCGCCCGCCTCGGCCTCCCAGAGTGCTAGGATTACAGGCGTGAGCCACCGCGCCCGGCCAGAAGGTCCTCCTTGTTGCAACCCATGAGGGGTCTTCAGATGACAGGGAAGTTCCATTCTAATTTCCAAAAAGACTTAGAAAAAAGATAGGAGAAAGGAAAAAAAAATTTAAAAATTGGAAAACAATCAAGAGGGATACACTGGGAGAGTACAAAGGGTGCAATGACTCTACTTTTTTTTTCTTTTTTTTAACAATTCTATCAGGACACATACAATGAGAGCTGGATTCTGGGACACCTAACACTTATTCCCTGATATGTCACTACTCCACAAGGTGTGGGAAGTACTTCTCTACCTACCTCCTAACTCTGATGGCACTTTAGATGACTATCTTCCATGGTTGCTTTCTTTGTCCTTTTGTGGTAAATTAGATTTTCTTGAACAGTCAAAGATCAAAGGCAAGATGAGAGATTAAGATTTATTTTCTTATGTGAGTCATAGCCTGGATCACCAAACAGAGTTCACCAAATGTTTTGAGCAGCGATGACATTACTGAGACAAAATTATAGAGTTCTGGTGTGATGTTTAATTAAAACTTTCATCTGATCAAGGGCACTGTCAATGTTGGTGACAATGTAAATTACCCATCACCCAGAAATTCTTCCTCTGGGAATTTATCCTGAGACACTAATAAAGAATGTAGGCTAAGACTTAGCTACAAGGATATTCACTAGACTGTTCTTTAAAAGAGCAAAAATTTAGAAACAACCTAAATTCCACAAGGAGGGGGATTAGTTTAAAAAAGATGGTATCATCCTACGATGAAATACTACTTTCCATGCTGCCATAAATGTAAACACTACATATATGTATACACAGACATATTTATACATTATCCTCTGGCATAAGGTAAAAAGAATCTGTAGTATTCCTCAGGTTAATATTGGGTGGATGGAATTATGAGTATTTAAATGTTCTTTTTGCTTGCTTTTCCCATTATGAGCATGAACTGCTTTTGTATATAGAAAAAATAACTAAAGAAAATTCACGGGATGGGGAGCAGTGGATTTTAGAGTCCCACTGCTCATGCACAAAAAGGTCATAATTTTCAGTTTTGGGAGCAGCTTAGTGCAGTCGACATCATGCAGCTTCACTAGTGCATGCCCACCGCAAATGGCCAGGGACACAGAGATGGAGATGGGTAGTTCCCTGCCCTTGAGGAACTCAGGCCAAGTGGGGGCACAAATGTCTCAACAGAAACTCATCAGAAATCTCAGGGAAGCCTAGGATTTGAAGAACTCCTGGACCTCCCAGACTAGATATTATTTCAAAGTGCTTTGTAAAGCAGCACTATACTAATGTAGGCTTCCAAACACTTCCCATCAGAGGGACCAGCTCACAGGAGACACTAAGTGTTCTCACGAGAACTGGTGTACAGAGTGAACAGCATGTGAGGAAATGCTCATATGACCTCTTTACGGCAGGCACATGTAGGTAGAATTTGAGAAATGCTGCAGCTATCCTTCCAGAAGCAATACCCTGCTAATGTAGTAGTAATATTTCCCTTCTGTAGAAGAATACTACGAGACACTACACTAAAGGAAGACATTTCACTTTCCTTTGATACTAGACATTTTGTGTCCTCTGGTCTGCGTTTCAAGTGTGCTGATTTTTCTTTATTGTAATTGCATGTTGCCCCCTAGTGTTCATCTATATTATTACATCCTGTTGTAACATCGAGGGTGGAGTGGAGAGAGGTCAGAGCCACCCCTCAGAGGGAGAAAAAGAAATGTATTCTCCAGCCTGAGCAAGAGCGAGATCCCGTCTCTACTAAAAAAATAGAAAGAAATTATCTGGCCAGCTAAAATATATATAGAAAAAATTAGCTGGGCATGGTGGCACATGCCTGTAGTCCCAGCGACCCTAGAGGCTGAGGCAGTAGGATCGCTGAAGCCCAGGAGTCTGAGGTTGCTGTGAGCTAGGCTGATGCCACAGCACTCACTCTAGCCAGGGCAACAGAGCGAGACTCTGACTCAAAAAAAAAAAAAAAAGAAAAAGAAAGAAATGTATTGGACATGTGATAGAACTGTCAAAAGTACACCAATAACAGCTACTTAAATTGTGAAACATAATCAATGGCTCTATATTTTCTGTAACAAAAAAATTTGCTAATTTTTGGTCAGGATAATAATAGCTAATATTTATTTGCCATGTACCAGGCATGGTAAATGCATGCATTAAATCATTTAATCCAATAGAAGAAATAAGACCTAGTGTTTGATAGATCAGTAGGGTGACTCTAGTTCACAATAACCTATTGTATATTTCAAAATAGCTAGAAGAGAATAATTTGAATGTTTCTAGCATAAAGACCAATATTTAAGGTGATGGATATCCCAACTACACTGATTTGATCTTTATAAATATGAATGTATTAAATGATCACGTGTACCCCAAAAATATGTACATCTACTATGTATCAATAAAAATGTTTTTAAAATAATTTAATCCTCCCAGGAATCCAAAGAAGGGAGAACTATTAGCTGCTCTGAGTGCAGCACCTCACAATTCCAGGGAGGGGAGGACATAAAATGTCACATTAAAAGAAAGCAAAATCAAGGCGCTCATGATCTACGGAGAGAAGAATGTTGTAATGAAGAGCCACATGCAGATGGCAGGGTCAGCGCTCTGTATTGTTGTTCATTCATTGTTGTTACTAATGTCTGGGTGGGTTGCTTTCAGTTTATTCTCAAAAGTAAACCATTTCCTTTCCCCTTTTTTTAAAAACAGCTTTAGTGAGATAGAATTCACTTACCATACAATTCACCCACTTAAAGTGTACAATTCAATGGTGTGTAGAATGTTCACAGAGATGGTAACAACACCACCATCAATTTTTAGATCGTGTTCATCATCTCTAAAAGAAATCACGTGCCCATTAGCAGATACACCCCATTTCCCCAAACTCCACTAGTTGATTCTAGGCAACCACTACTCTACTTTCTGTATCTATAGATTTGCCTATTTTGCCTATCCTACTTTTCATACAAATGGGACCACAAAACACATGGTTCTTTGTGACCGGCTGCTTTCACTTAGCATGATGTTTTCAAGGTTCATCCATGCTGTGGCATGTATACGTAATTCCTTTGTTTTTATTGCCAAATAATATTCCATTGTATGGATATACAACATTTTAATTATCCATTTATCAGTTGATGAACATTTGGGCTGTTTCTACTTTTTGGCTATTATGAATAATGCTGACACGAACATTCAGGTATAAGTTTTTGTGTGGATATATGTCTTCATTTCTCCTTAGTGGAACTGGAGTTTAATTGCTGGGTCATATAGTATCTTAGTCTGTTTACATTGCTATAAAGGAATATCTGAGGCTGGGTAATTTATAAAGAAAAGAGGTTTCTGTGGGTCATGGTTCTGCAGGCTGTACAAGAAGCATGGCGCCAGCTTCTGCTTCTGGCGAGGGCATCAGATTGCTTCCGCTGCTGGTGGAAGGAGCAGGGGAGCTGAAGGGGAGCTGGCACGTAAAGCTCACATGGGGAGAGCATGGAAGCAAGAGAGGGGAGGCAGGTGCCAGGCTCTTTTTACAATAAGCTTTCGTGGGAACTAAGAGAGAGAGAACTTACTCATTACCGCAAAGACAGCACCAAGCCATTCATGAGGCTCTTCCCCCATGACCCAAACACCTTCCACTAGGCCCACCTTCAATATCAGGAATCAAATTTCAACATGAGACTTGGAGGGAACAAATAACCAAACTATATCATATGGTAACTCCACATTTAACATATTGAAGAATTGCCAGATTGTTTTCCAAAAGCAGCTGCACCATTTTGTGTTCCCTCCAATGGTCTATGAGAGTTCCAATTTTTCTGCATTCTTCCAGAAGCTTGTTATTGTCTTTTTTTACTATACTCAGTGAGTGTGAAGTAGTACTTCATTGTGGTTTTGTTTTGTATATCCCTGATGGCTAATGATGTTGAGCATCCTTTTGTGTAAAATCACTTCTTTTTTAGAAGCCACAAAGGCCAAATTAGCATTCACTACTTTTACTTTTGTTAGCACTCTAAACATCTCAGATAAAATATGAGTAAGAAGCAATCAGAAGAGATGGAGTTAAAAATTCTGAAGAAGGCAAGTCATCAATTCATTTATCTGAGCCCCTGTTGGAGGCGAGAGGTTGTGCTGGAAGCCGAGGACAGGGGACGGCCACACGGGGGCAGCCTCTGCCTTCATGGAGCTTAACACTGTCAGGCAGGCTGGTCGTAAGTAACTATTTACATAACTAAATAACTACAATCATAAAAAGCTCCGTAACAGAAAAGTGGCAGAGGCTCTGAAACATATAACAAAGAGTCCTGACTATATCTGGGGGTCAGGGAAGGCTTCTCAGAGGAAGTGAAGTTTGTGTAGAGATCTCTGGAAGAGTTCACTGTGGGAAGGAAGGGGAGGGTGGTGCGGGAAGGCGCTGAGGTGCTGGGGGCTGTGAATGCCAGATCGGGTACGGCATCATGACTTGTGTTGAGAGTTTTGACCTTGTTCCCAAGAACAGTAAGATGCCACGGTTTAAAGGGCTTCAAGTCAGGGAGCTGGGTGATAATGATTGGATTTGCACTTTTAAATGATCCGCTCTGGCTGCAGTTTGAAGGATGCAGAGATAAGAATGAAGGAAAGCAGACCTTTCAAGAAGTAATCTTAATTAATCCAGGCCGGAGATAAAACTTAAGTCTAGGGTTGGAGACAGTACAGAGATTTGAGAGATAAGTAGCAGAAATTTTGCAGAAACTCAGTAAGTGAGTGGATTTGGGGGCCAGGAAGTGGCAGACGTCAAAGATGACTCCTTGCAATTGGACAGATGAGGTTGTCATGGACTTGATAATGGGAGACCCAGGGAAGGAGCAGGTAGGGAAGATTATGAGTTCATTTCAGAGAGGCAAAATTTAGGTACCCAGGAAACACCCAGAGGTGGGCAGTTTGATATATAACGTAGAAGGAAGATCCAAGCTAACAGTACACATTTGGGGTCCTCAGGGTGTAGATGGTAGATGTGGCTATGGGTAGAGATGAGCATATTTAGGGAAAAGATATGAAATTAGAAGAGAAGGGAGCTCAGGGATGAGGCATGAGTCACTGCAATATTTACAGGTCTTAGAGAAGAGGATTAGCCAAACAGAAGCACTGAGAAGAGAGAATAAAGAATGAGAAATAAAAATAAAACTCTAAGCCCACCAATCAACTGATCAGACCACTCTTGGCCAAAGGGACTCCAGAGAAACCTTAAAACTGAGTTCCCAGCCACGCTAGGGCGATAGGGCGGGAGGTCAAACACACCTTGTTATGCACCCTCCCCTGTTAACTATCATCAGGCTTTCTTCCCTAAGGGTTAAACAGAACCAAATCTTTGGATAGACTTGCTGTACCACTGATTTCAATCAACTGGCCTAATACTGCTCCTCCCTTTTTGTGGTTTCGACTTACAACTGACCAGCATTTCCTCCTGATAAGGGGCCACAGACCATGTTTCCATGTCCTCTGCTTCACCTTTTGATGGCAGAGGGCTGAAAACTGCACTCTCAGATCATGCTACTGCCACTATTTTTTGAACATGGGTCCTATGAAATAGAAAAAGCTCAATTGTGCATGTGCATGTTTCTCCTTTCATAAATATTCACAACTCCTATAGCTTGTTAAATATGTATATTTGCCACCCTGCTCAGCATAAATTCCTGTTCCCAGTGCCTTTCCCTGGAAATATTAATATTTGCTCTTGGCTTCTGGCCAGAGGCTATGCTTCCCAGCCTGCAAGATGGCCAGCCTGCAGGCTGCAACCCTTTATGAGAAATAAAACTCTCCTTTTAAAATTTATGAACCTTGTCATTCTCCAGTTACAAGAGGTAGGATGAAAACTGAGAGTTATGCAAGCCAAGAAATGAGTTTCAAGGAGTGAGTGATCTACAATATTGGAAACTGCCAAGAGGAGATGTACAACATTATGACCAAAAAATATCCATTGGATTTAGCAAGAGATGTCATGGTGACTTTTGCAGGAGTGGATGTGGCTGAGTGGTGGGGGCTGAAGTCCAACTGGAGCGTGGTAAGGAGAGTGTGGGAGGTGAGGAAGCAGAGATTAGATAGAGTAGGCAACTCCGTCAAACCTGTGGCAGTAAAGGGAGGGGCAGAGGGCAGTGGCCAGAAGGAGATGTGTGGTCAAGGGAGGATTGAACTTAAGACAGCAAGATGAGGTGTGTTTAAATGGGGATGAGAAGGATCCACTCTCCCGGTAGGGACAGGAGGATGAAGACACAGAGAGGCAGCACAGTTTAGTGACAAAGAGCTCAGCTTCTGGGGCCATACCACTTGGGCTCAGTTCTGGCTCCTCTGCCAGCTGCCTCTCTGGTGTGGCTGAGGGCAAGGTATTTGGCTTCTCTCTACCTCAGTTTCCTTATCTGTAAAACGGAGAAAAAAAATGGAACTATTGTTATAAAGTTAAATAACAGAATGTATGGAAAGGGCTGAGGTTTGGAGTTTCTTTGCCAATGTAGGATCTCAAAGTCACAGGGACTATTTTCACCCTCACCTGAGCTTTGCCCTTAGAGACACCCATTTGTTCTCTTTTAATTTCTCACAGCAACGAACAGACAGTTCCTTACTCAAAGAGGGTTGCAGTAGACTAAATGTTTGTGCCCCGTCCCCAAATTGATATGTTGAAATCCTAAACCCCAACGTGGTGGTATCAGGACATGGATCTTTAGGAGGTAATTAGGTCATGAGAGTGGAGCCCCCATGGATACGATTGGTACCTTTTATAGGGGACCCCAGAGAGCTTTGTCACTCTCTTTCCACCACGTGAGATATCAGGAGAAGACACCTGTGTGCAACCTGGAAGAGGGCCCCCACCAGAACTCAACCATGCTGGCACCCTGACCTCGGACTTCCTGCCTCCAGAACTGCAAGAAATAAATTTCTGTTGTTTATAAGCCACTCGGTCTATGGTACTTTGTTACAGCAGCTCAAACAGAGTAAGACAGGGGTATTGGTGGTGAACTATTTCTACAACTAAAAACAAAGTACCAACAGAATGTGAATATGTACTCACCAAAGCTACCCAAATAGTCATCAACAGAAGAATGGATAAACTGTGGTATATTCACACAATGAACACTATTCAGCAGCAAGAATGCAAAGTCTACAACCATACAAAGCAATAAGGAAGAAAGAAGCCATATATAAAAGAGTATGCATTGTATGATTCCATTTTTATAAAGGATAAAAACAGACAAGACTAATCAATGCTATTATAATAGATATCAAGACAGGGTTCCCCTTGGGGGTGGGTAGTGGCTGGAAGGTAGAGGGCAGAACGGAAGTTTCTGGAATGGGCTGCTAAAATTTTGTTTCTTGATCTGGGACTGGTTGCATGTTCAGTTTATATAAATTTATTGAGCTGTATTTTATTTAAAAATTTAATAAAGAACCAAAAAGGACATATTTGGAAAAAATACTGCTTGATACTCTCTCTCTTTCAGATTCAAGTTGCTTTATCAGGTTAGTGAAGTAAATCCATACATTCTGAAATGCAAAACTACAGGTGGTTTTTGTGTTGTTCCTAAAAGGCAATGATCCCAGACTCTAAAAAACGTGTTTGAGAAACACAACTTTTTAGAGAAAAAGACTCTCATGTCTTCTTGGGATTTGAGGTCTTCCATTTCATCAGGCAATCTGGATGGGTAGCTTTAAGGGACTCAGCCTGGGTGTCCCAAAGACTTCAGCCCCAGGGAGGGTCACTTAGCCAGGCGAGGCAGTGTCACCTACTTGTTTGAAACAAATCTAACTGCTCAGAAGCTGCCCTGACCCTCTCTATAACATGCCTGCCCAGAAAACAAGTGCAGTTTGGGCCGACAGTTACTTCTCAACTGAGACCTAATTCCCTGAATGCTTCAGGGACAATATTGTGTGGCGGCCACAGTCCTACCTGACTGCCTGCCTGGATCTCTTGACTTATTTTTCTATCCAGATTCTGTGCCTGGACTTTTGACAAAATGATTGGAGTTACCCAGCTCTGAATCAAACATCAAGACACTTCTCTTGAAACTGCACCCTCTGTTTCCACTAAGCTGGGTTCCCTATGATGGAGAAAGTGAGAACTGCACTGATAGCCACGTATGGCTTGGGACATGGCCTGAAGGGCAGCCCCCTCCCTGCCTCACCCCTGTCCCTGCTTTGGCTACATTTCTTATTTCCAGCATAGCTGGGCTCCTTCCTGTTTTTCTAGCTGTGTCCCCTAATATTCTACCCAGGGCTGACTTTGACACTGGGAGGTTAAAGACCGCCCCCTTCTCCCTAGTCCCACCTGCTAAATGCAACTTGGAAATGAAACAGCTCAATTTCAGCTAAGATGCACATGTCAATAACCAAAAATGAGGCCTGTAAACAGATTCCATCCAGTTTTTAGTAATTTCCTCAGGAAATATAATTATTTTCAAATTGATCTGCCCTGTGTTTCAATTCCATTCAATAATGAATATATGCGAATTCAGTTACCTCACTCAGTAAATTCAATATCTTTTTTAAAATTAAAAAGGGGAAGCAACTAAATCATGTTCCATCTTGTCCTGAAGAACCAAGACCTATATTCATAAAATTCTCATTAAAATATGAATAAGAAGCTATAAAAATAATGTGCTGCACATATTTTTGTGAAGTAAACATACAGTGAAATCTGCTTATCAGCTATGCTTCAAGTGGCTTTCCAGGATATTCTATTGCAGTTAGCAAGGGGGAGAGAGAGCAGGGATTAGGAAACCAAAAGTGAAGTGATCATGCTCATCTACATTAAGGAGTTTAACTAGTCCAGACTATAATGATCCCCTCAGTAATACAATGGTGAATCCCACAGCTAAAAATGTAGGGCTCAATTATATTATTATTGTTACACACACCCCTTTTCACCAACTCTTAGAAGCAGAGCCAATACAAACTAGTTGGGCACAAAATAGTGTTCTTAAAGTTTGATCCCTGGACCAGTAATATTAGCATCATCTGGAAAATTGCTAGAAATGAAAATTCTCAGATCTGCTCCAGACCTACTGCATCAAAAATCTATGGGGAAACCCAGCAATCTATATTTTAACAAGTCTTCCAGGTAATTTGACAGTCACCACTCAAATTCATCCTCCCCTAACACACAGAAACATCAGGCGCCCCTTCTCATGTGTGAAGCCCTACTGGTGTCTGTCCTGGGCGGGGCTTGTCCCATCTGCCCATCCTGGGTATGGGAGGCCATTCTCTCCCTCTCTTAACCAGGCTCCATGATGGACACTGCTAATTGTTCCTCAAGATCCATTCCACTCTTCTTCTTCCTACCGTTTCAATCACTGACCACCCCTACACCCTGTCACAACTTTTAGCAAGTCGCATGGCTTCCCAGCAAGAAATGACATGTCCAATCCTCTTTTGCTTCTAGCTGTGGCTATGCAAATAATTGGTTTGGACCAAGAATATGTGAATGGAAGCAATGCATTTAACTTACAGATTATACTCTTTAAAAAACACACATACACACAAAACACAAAAAAATTGGTTGTCCTACTCTTTCTCTTTCTGTCTCCCCAGTTGGAATACTGATATGGCATTTAGCTATGAGGATGAGGACCACACCTTAGGGGATAGAGGAGCAATAAGATAGATGAATCTGGGTCCTTGGATGCTTGTAGATCAGAGCTGCCCCAAGAATCTAAACCACCTTCTTCTGGACTATTATGTGAAAGAAATTAATACACTGCAATTTTGTTGGAAATACCATATTTCTCTTTGTGACAGCAACCTAACCTATACCTTCTTTAGAGGGCAGAACTCCCTTCTTAGAACTTCAATCCTATTTCCTTTCCTAAGACTGAGATTTCATGCACTCATTCCCATAAATATACACGTCTTAGTCTGTGTCACTAAAACAAACTACCACAGACGGGGTAATTTATAAACAACAGAAATTTCTCACAGATCTGAAGGCTGGGAAGTCCAAGATCAAGGCACCCACAGTTTCAGTGTCTGATGAGGGCATGGTCTCTCTGCTTCCAAGATGGCACCTTGTTGCTGTGTCATCCTCCAGAGGTGACAAAGGTAGTGTTTTTACATGGCAGAAGGCAGAAAAGCAAAAGAGATGAACACTAGTTCTCTCAGCCCTTTTTTAAAGTTGCTAATTCCATCTGTGAGGGCTCTGCCCTCATGATTTAATCATCACCTAAAGGTTCCATCTCTTAGTACTATCATATTGGCAATTGAGTTTCAACACATTGATTCTGAGGGACACATTGAGATCATGGCATTGCCTTTTATATATTTCCCCATCAAAGACAGTTGCCACTTTATAGAAAGGACTTCTACTTCCACTAATGATGGGCTAAATAATTCCAACCAATTTTCCCACTGAAGACATCTACAAAAGCCAGACAAATGTATTTTTTTTTTAACAAATCTTCCTAAAGGCACAGAAATGCTGGCAAGGCACTTTGCAGAAGCTAAGCTAAGCAGCTGGGGGCAGAGAAGGGGGCACACCTGTAGTTCCAGGTAGTCAGGAGGCAGAGTCAGGAAGATCACTTGAGGCCAGCCTGAGCAACACAGTGAGATACCCATCTCTACAAAAAAATTTTTTTAATTAGCCAGGCATGGTGGTATGCACCTATAGTCCCAGCTACGCCAGAGTCTGAGGCAGGAGGATTGCTTAAGCCCAGGAGTTCGAGGCTGCAGTGAGCTATGATGGTGCCTCTGCACTCCAGCCTGGGCAACAGAGCAAGACCCTGTCTCAAAAAAACAAAACAAAACAAATATTTAAGGAGGGAAGACAACATGAATAATAACAACAATAACAAAATGAGCACAAAAATAAAGAGAAACAGACCTAGAGGATTCTAAATACTGAAGCTACCACACATAGACTTAAAAATAGCTTTGTTTATAATGTTAAAGGAGATAAAATATGAGGTTGCTAATTTCAACCGAGGATTCAAAAATATTAAAAAGACAGAGCAGGAATATGTGTATATATAGACAGTCCCTGACTTACAATGGTTTGACTTACAATTTTCAACTTTATAATTGTGTGAAAGCAAAACACATTCAATAGAAACCGTACTTTGAATATCCATATAATAATTCTGTTTTTCACTTTCAGTATAGTATTCTGAAATATAATTAGACCTACATATCTAAAAGGGATGGGACCAAAAG